>NW_026571207.1:20390301-20515301 GCF_026225935.1 Boleophthalmus pectinirostris
CCGTCATTGGATCAGACCATGATTGATATCGAACCTTGGGGGCATTTTTAATGGATTGTGCAAGTTCAAATAAAAACATCTAAAAATATAATAATTATATTAAATGTAATAATTATCTGTGTATTTATATAGTCTTTCCAACATTGATGTGACAGTCTAGACTTGAACTCTATGTCTGACAATTTTCTCTGACATGAAACCATATAGAGTAATTGCACAACACAGCATGTCACACTAGTGGTTTCTTCCAAATGTTCAACCATCATATTTCAAAAACATGTATCCATAAGACTTCAGAATAAATCAGGTCAGGTTTTGAGCTTGAATGGCTGCAATTTCTATGCCTGTCGCTATGGACTGCCACTGCTCCAGGCACAAATACTTGCTGTCAAAGCAGAGCCGTTTAGCTCAAGGGCAGCACTTACACAATGGAGCTTCAAATCTCCTGAAGGACCAGAATGACACACCTGACCTGACTGGGCATGCTCTGAAACTTTGAAAACTGTCCGAACAACAGTTATGTAAAACTCTTACAGACCCAGTACAAGCCTTTGGGGGGGCTGAAAATGTATTAACTACTCTAAATTGATTGATCATTATAAGAAATTAGACCTGCCACAATAATTATATCAACTTGTCATTCAATATATGAAAGATGGAACAATTATTTTTGTGGCCAGTATTTATAGCGTGTACTTTTCCCTTGTACTAGTGGGGAAGTTTTTGTTCTTTTTCTGTATTATGATGAGATTTCTGCTAAAGGGGGTTGAATAAATAACTGCTATGATTCATTCTAGACCAGGGGTGCTCACACTTTTTCAGCATGCGAGCTACTTACAAAATGACCAAGTCATAAAGATCTACCTAATACAAAGCCAAGCAAACTGCACTGAAACACTCTGTACCCCTTTTTTGGACCCTCACCCACAGTTTGAGAACCCCTTCTTTAAGAGAACGCCCTCTGGCACTTTAAACAAAACTGTGAAAAAAGTGAAGGAAGATTTTTAAACCTGTTTTTTAAAGTTCCAAACTGGAGTTGCATTCTTTTCTGGTTTTGCAGTGATATTTACCAGCCTCTGCACATTTACCAAACCAAACGCACATCGTGACAAACACAGATGCATTTGTGCACTTTAATTAGGCAAACTTCAGCCAAAGGTCTGTTCTGTAGGTCTGCTCTATGCTGTAGACCTGCTTTGTGCCAACACTGCAACACAAATTTAGACTGTTTTTGCTTCACGTTTCGTCTTGCTCTTCTAATCAGCCGCACTGTGGAAGGGGCTTGTGTTCGCTGTACGCAGGAAGGAGCGAGAGCATGAGAAGGCGAGGGGCGGCGTGCTGACGTGAGGCAGATGGACAGGTAGGATGTTTAGGAAGTTTAACCTGCCCTGTGATGCACGCTGATACACGAGGGCACACGCTGTTGCAGACGAGCCGTACATAGGGAGCGTGTGTATTTGTGATGTGTCGTAGAGTATCCGCGGGTTTCAAATGAGCGCACAGGCTGCACTGAGACGCACCACACACTCCTGCACCCCGGTACAAGTTTATTGCCAACAGCAGCGGCCGTAATGAAATATGATCGCACTTGTTGAGTGTCAGACCTTGAGTGAGAGACAGGACCGAGTCCAAACGCGAGTCCGAGACGAGACACGGCGATCTACCCACACGACCTTGGCGATCGACTGGTAGATCGCGATCGACGTATTGAGCACCCCTGTTCTAGATGCATCTTATCTATTAAAATATTTCATTCAGCTATTTATTTATTTATTGCAGCTCATAGTTTTTTAACCTGTATCCTACATTTAGAATAGTTTTTTGGGATAATCCTGTTATTATTATTTATCATCTATTTCCTTAATAGCAATATACCATAATTCAAAATGTGTCATTATGACATGCCTATAAGAAATTACACATTTCTTGACAAAAAAAAAATACTTTTATCGTATCACACTCTAAGAGTTAACAGTAAGTAAATTTGACACTCAAGTTATGTTTTGTTTGATGGTTTCATATTAACACTCCTTACTTGCGGTGGAAGCAGAGGGAGACGAATGTTGGAGAGTAGTACCCCGAGGTCCCTCTGTCTGTGCTGCACGTCATAGCGCACCCACAGCATGAGGGCCTGGAAGATGGTCTCTTCATCGGGCACGTTGATGTCATCACTAGAAAGTAGCTTCACAATCTCCACAGTGGGGAGCAACAAAAACTCCTGGTTCTGAATGACCTCCAGGAAATGTTCCTAGAAGAGGCAGATAATCATCAGTTATTACAGAGGATTCTGGCTGGCCTGTGTGTCCTTCATAGATGAAGGGCAAAAGGGTGAATAAGAATAAATGGGATAAGATAAGGAACTCAGATACAGACAGATAGGAGAGGGGGAGAAATTAAATGAGTGTATACAACTCCTGTGTTTTTCTTGTTAATTAAAGTCAACTCAATAACAGCAAACTGCAAATTCATATGGTATCAAATTTGTCTACAAATTGTCCAAAAATGTTGAATGAACGGCATAATAGATTTGATTTTAGTAACATATTAAATATTAAACCGTAATTATTCTGTCTGTGTGTTTAGTCTGTGTGTTATTATGGGCATAGAAGTCTACCTTGGGACATTTAGTCATACTCCTATATCCTAACACATGCATGCCTCTGGATTGTGGCAGGATGCCAGGGGAGGTTATAAAGAACACAAATTATGCATTATTGTGGCTTTAATTCCACTTTAAACATACCTTTGGTAGCATTTGATTAAATATTTAGCATTTTTTTGACAAAAAATAAAGTCTGCATTTGGAAAATATACTTTATAAACTACATATATGTTTTCTATGAGGCATTTGGGTGTTGGAGCTCCCACTGCTGTCAGCAATGGGACTGACCCATGGCAAAGTAAACAAATGAAGTCCTCATCCCCCATTGTTGCTATGCTAATAGAGCCATGTGTCTGTTGTGAATTTGACTATAGAATTAATTTGGTGGTTTATGGGCTTAAAAAACATTTTGGACTGCCCAGAGAAAATGTTTGGATTAATGGCTTATTAAATCAAGCATAAATGAAGTAAAATACAACTGCAAATATGTTTTTGGTGAGGGTATAAGATAGTTTAAGCTTAAAAATGTCAGTTTTGCTTAATATGTATTCTTTAAGACAAGCATGTATGTCAAACTGCCCAAGGGCTGAACCATTTCTGTGAGGATGAATAAAACCAGTAGATTAAATGTGTGTCTATCTATTTTTATTAATTAGAATGATTAATTCTTCACAACAGCATGCTACAAATCAACCTGGCATCAAACACATCCAAAAAGTCTCTTGTCAGCTTGTTGACATGTTTTCATCTGTTTAGTCATCACAGAATAAAGCCTTTCTAAGCCTGTTTAATGAGCTGCAATATAACTGAAGCAAGAATGCTGCATCTAGTGAAAACATTGTTGTCTCTCTTCTCCATTACTGTCCTTAAGATTGATCTGTCTTTTTACTGGCCAGCAGCCCGGCCAGTATTACTACACTTCAAGGGCAAATCCATTAATGCTGCTTCACTATAAAATGTCCCTTTTTACAACACTAACATGCAATATAAAACACTGCCAGGGCCTTCTCTGGCCATATTATTCTTGGTTAGTGTTTTGAACATGTTTGGATATGATGTGGTCAGATATGCTGATCTTATTATTGGCTGCATGTGCAACAATTATAAAAGAACAAGTCACTATTGATCACATGCTTGCACCGGATTACTCAGTCTTGCTCTCATCTATTACCAGAACAGGCTTGAAGAGGTTTACACTGACAGCTTTAATGAAATGAGGAACACTTATTGATCCATTTTGGTAATACACAAAGAGAAACACTACTTAACATTTGTGTCAATTATTTGTAAATGCTAAAATTAGCCTAACAAAAGTGAATTTCCTTCAAATGCAGTGTTCAGATGATGACACATACAAATGCAAGCTGTTTGGATATAAATTAGGCAAAATTCTAGCCGCAGTGCAAAATCTCGAGCTCTATATCCTACAAGTGTAAATCAGTAAGTTATAGTGTTACAAAGAAGAACCTGTCTTATTTCAGTTATTCAGCCCCAAAGGGAGAAATTACAACCTCATCCTGTGTACTTAACAACTTAAAAATGTAAAGGGTCTGAACCTGGAAAAGGGACTGATTTATGGAAATGTATGTAGACTATGCAATATAAAAATTCGATTTTCAAGAGTTTCTTATCTTAAGTAAACCATTCAACATTAAAACATGAAATGATTTCCACAGTTTTCAAATCTACTGAGCTATTGTGTCATAACATCTCAGTTAGCCTAATTTTAAACCAATAGAGATTTTAAGATGTTGTTCTGCATTCCAAAGTAATCTGACACTATAGCGTTATAAATGTCTTTTCTGGCAGTGATTCAGTAGCTTGGTGCTTTCTCCCACAGCTTTTATGTTTCAGTTTTTCGATTTTATGTTTTCTTTCTAATTCATCCTCATGGAAGTTTTTAAAGTCTGGTCACAAATGTAAAGGTTTTGTCATTAAATCCCAAGCTCTTTTGTTCATGTTAATTTTCCAGTGTTTTCCTGTAACCACAGAAACTGCAATAAAAGTCACTATGTACTATTCAAACGACATAATATGGAAAAGGACATGTAGGGCGGGGTGCTCTGCTGAAACAGGAAAGTCTGGCTTTGTCAAAACAAAACTCTTTCTGCCTGAACCCAGAGAATGGACTTCCAGGAAGCCCTCGGCCCTTGCTTCTCATTACCAGAGCGATTGAACAGGAAGTTAGCCTTCTTGTGCAGCTTGATGATTAGATTAACCTCCAGAGCCCTGGTAAACAAATAGCAGATGTCCTTCAGAAGATAACAGCCACCCTATTGTCACTGCTGCTTCTGACACCATCTGACATATACACGCATTAAACTTAATCTAATGCAAATATACCTCACAGTCCCATATTTAAATATAGAAATTCAATTTTCACAAGTCTAGCTGTGTCTTAATGCAGTGATCTTTCTGAGTGACAAGCAAGCAGTGAAAGGAAACCATGAAACAATTCCATTCATATTGAAATTTCACAAACATAATTATATGAATATAAAATATGTCAAGCGGTCATACTTGCAGTGCACATGCAAAAGCAGAATAAATTATATAAAAATTATATTTAAAATATATATACAAACAAAAATTTGGAACTTGAGAGTGAGATGATGTACCATGTATGCATTATTTGTTAAATGGTTTGAACTGTTTTTAGAAAAGAAAATTAAGGAAAATATATCCCACCCATTATAGACTATCAAAATCTGACAAATATTTATTTATTTAGTTTACAATGATTAGTCCTATTTAGTAAATTACAGTGCATGTTATTAGGTTCATTTTCAGACCAAGAGTTTGTTTTCCTGACAATTTCGACTGCAATGAAAATAAACTCTTGATTTGAAAAAAGAACCTATAACATAAATTATCAGAAAATGAAATAAACCTCAATGGACTAAACTACAGGGCAGTTTGTCAGTTTGTGTGTATGAGATTTTTATTCATAACAGAGTTACTTTACTGTCTCTCTTACCTTCTATCCAGATATTGGCACTAACATACAGAAATAATAATTATAAGATAGGCCCAATGCCCTGCTGCAGGTTGGCACATCATACTAGTTTTTTATTTTAATTAAATTGAAAGTGCATTTTAAATTAACACCAGAGAATTCCTTCCATCAACACAATGAGAAATCACTTTAACAGAGTCATTCCTTATTACAAAATAAGTAATTTAGCCCACCCCAGCCATTAAACGCAGTGCAACCCCATATAAAACCTTCATACCATGGTGTAGTTATGAGCCACGTTGAGCAGGTCTGTACAGCCCTGGGCGTCAGCAAATGAGCGGATACCCAAGCAATTTGAGGGATGGAGCTGTTTCATCAGGAAGTTGCAGCAAACCTGAATGACCTGTGAAAGCTGGAGGAGGCACGCCGCTGCCAATAAACTCTCGATGGTCTCCTCTTTGAGCTCAAGGACACCTGCAATGTCAGGGCAAGTGAAATATATAGTCATTTGACAGGTGGATATAGCCCGAGCGTCACCATGGGGGGAAGGTAATGCATTTCAAATTTCTTGTTGGAAACCTTTACTTGCAATAAAGTGATAGTTATTGTGCTGAGGATTAGACTGTTGAAAATATGTCAGCAGTAGAAATGTCCAGTAGTGAAATACTGTACAGGGTGTGTTATTGACTACAGAATGTATGTATTTATGTTTTTATTTAATGGGGATGCCATGTCAAAGATGGGTCAAGGACAAAATTAGTAATTATGTTACAGAACACTGTTCAGTAGGGATAGGATGACACACAAGACAAGACATGAGATTGGACCACAAGAATGAGACAAGATAATATTTTAACATAATTACTAATATATAAATTTCATCATTCAGTTTCCAGTGTTTCCATTCTAGTACTGCTTTTTGGGTATGTAAGAGTAACTCAACAATATCTAACCCTTTTTAGTCCAATCTAAACGTAAACCATGTCAAATTGCACAAGCTCATTCTTCTCTTGTCTGCCCAATCCTGTGGCAATTTTGTCTCGCGAGATCTTGTGGCATGAGATGTTGTCCCATCCCTTTTGTGCAGCACACTTTCATAGCATTTGTATCATTTTGAGATATAATCCAAAGATACTGACTTTGTGGTAGGCCTTTTTTCTATAATGGCAGTTTTATTTTCTTATCAGTACATGATATACCCCAGAATACTGCATTTGTAAAAATCTGAAGATTTTAGAAGTATTGTACATACACCATTACATTAACTGACAAGTAAAAGCAGGGTATTGATTTATATGTCATAACTCACCACTATAGGCAAACTGGACCAATGACCGCAGCGCCTCTGGGTCCACTCCCTCCATTTTGATCTCCTCCTGTTTGGCCTCCCTGACGTCGCTGGTAAACATAGCAGCAAAGTAGTCCGACACAGCACTCAACACCAGTCTGCAGAGAAAGCAGTCATAAATTATTGCTCTTGCTTTTCATGAATGGTTATCAAAGCAGATGTATCTTATATCCAAATGACATGTTACAGCAGTGAACATAGTCATTAATCAAGCTGTGATTTCATGCCATCTTATATTTCACTCCGTGCGACAACAGGGTGTAATTTATGGTCTTAACCCGTGTACTGCAGCTAATAGCTTTAGCCATCCGCTTCCTAATTAAGTTACATAATTTATCTAAATCATCTGGCAGATTAAAGAAACTGCAGTATAACATTAATATAAAATGGCGATTAGTTATTTTTATATGAACAGTATGCTATGGTTTTAAGCCCAGGCCAAATATTTGGCCATATATATATATATATATATATATATATATATATATATATATATATATATATATATATATATATATATATATATATATATATATATATATATATATATATATATATATATATATATATATATACCTTCGATCAATCTGTCCGCTAAGGTAACATCTCTTGCTCACACACCAGCTTTTGTATCTCATTGACTAAACATAATGAAGTGTGCCATGGTTTGCTCGTCCTCATGTGCACTGCAAAGTAATTACTTGCATCAAAGTTCTTCATCACCTGTGAGCTGGGATCTTGTGGTCTCCAGCTATCAGGAGCACATCACACAGCTGCTTGTGCTGTAGGTAGGTCTCCATCTTCCTGAAGGTCTGTTCTGCATGGTCTGTGGCCTGGAAAAACTCATCCGATGAGCTGCTGGTAGTGTTCATTCTGGAGAAAGTGCTCAGAGCTAACCTGAGGAAGAAATACAGAAAGATAGAGTACATCAGACACAATTGTTTTGTCCAAGCGCACTGTGTTTGTGTAAATTTGCAAAATGACCTTAGACACTCAAATAAGGGTATCCAAGAACATTGTATTTTAATATATTCTTCTACACATGAGGACTTTGATTGACAGTGCTATTTGTGAACTATTGTGTTTGTTGAGAATTGCATTCATTTACCTACATTTTTGTTGTGCATTGCCAGATTTGTGTAGAAATAGCACAGAAAATTGCATTTAAATACATTTTAAAAGAACCCCCAACACATTAGAATATTTAATAATTTAATACTTTTTCTGTTGTATAGTTCAAATAGTGTAAATATGTCCCACCCTTACAATCCATTCTATCTGTATGGGAGTTGAAACATCTTGATGTCAAAAACAGTGTCCCAGTGACCTGTTATTTAAAGTATGCCCCTGAATTTAAAACTGTCTGTTCTCCTTACCCACAAGTTTAAAATCACAGACTTTTTCCTTACCTCATGCTATCGACTTGTGGAAAATAAACAAATTAACAAGTTTCATTTTTTCCCCATTATGCTAAGTGCTCATTATTTCACCGTGTGTCACCTCCACTCTGAAATAAAGATTAGGCAAAACCTATTCCCTGAGCCAACAGATGGGGGGCACAATAGGGTTTATTTCCACAAAGAGAGCCTCTAAATCATCATATCCCAACAGAGCTTGAGCATCTTTCTGCCACTTTAAGCTGAAATTAAAACCGCTACGGACTCTATTTCATACATAAATGGATCACAAAGCATTACCGTCCATTGGGATAAGCCTGTAAGACAATCCATGCAACAGTGTCTTCCCCAACTCCGCCCTGGTCTTTACAACTGCCTATCTCGGTTCACACATGTATTCCAGACAGAGGGATTTCTTTATTGTGTAATGATATAAATTCTTCTCCCAACTGGCTGGTAGATTATAGTTTACAGGCGTCCAAATAATCCCATAGCAAACAACGCACCCCCATGTATTTGGTGTCCTTCACAGAACAAGTCTACACATTGACATCAAGGGTTGTTTGTCACGCCGTTTGAAAAAATAATAATAATAATAATGATGTCATCCTTTTTTCTTTTGCTGCAAAAGGACTGATAACACTAGCAAGGAAAAATAGCACAATGTGCCTGTGCTATTTTAGGCCTCATTTTATATTCAGGCATATTATTGTTCATAGAATGATATAAGTGTTGCGTACAGACTCATAAACCTGTCAATAGAAACTGCTGGTGAAGGCTGTTATGCATAGCAGCTCCAGTGTATTGACACAAACTTAGATTGATAATGTGGGGAGGGAGTGGGGCGTGGGAGGCTATAATTGATACCCTGCTTAAGTCACCATTATACTGTACATGTTTTAGCAAGCTGCACACTCAAACATTTTTAAACATTATTTGTTTGTTTATTGTCAAAGTGGCAAATCACTGTGGCAAACAGACTGTAAGCTACTTCACTGCTGTGTTCAACAGTGGAGCTCAACAGTGACTGCCCACCATCCTCATTCATTTTTCTCATAGACTTTCCAAACAACAAAAAAAGATAAATACATAATAATATTATTAAAAGTTTGAAAGCTTGCTCAGGAATAATTAGAGCTACATGTTAACTATTAAATCAGTTTCTGAAGCTTTATAAGCCACAAAATTATTTAAACATTTAGCATACTCTTGTTTTCATTGGACTAACTAGACTTTTTTTTTTTTTCAACCAGCAACCAGTTTTTATTTTGTGATCCACAACTGAGAATCTCAATTTTAACCTCAATTTTAATTTTAAAAATTATAGATTGTCAGCCAATTGTAACTTGTGATTTATGCTCTGTGTATTGCAACATGCACTGCAAAGGTACTGATTAACTCACTACTATAAAGTTTTTAGGTGGATTTCTCTTCTTTCATTACCAAAACAACTATATTACGCCTAGGAGACTTGCTGATATTGGGCTGTTCTATAGCGGACTCTTTATTGGTAGATTGTGTGCTAAAAAGGAATAATTTATTGTCTTGTCATGGTAATTCCCTACTGAGTCTTACCAAGTAACACCAAACAACATTGAATAAGCAATGCCAACCATAAAATCAAGATACATGGCCTTTGTATTGGCTCTGAGGTATAGTGCGAGGATTTTTCATGCCACCAATCTTGCAGACACTAATTGCTTTGGTATCACATTCGAGGGAGCAGTAAATTTTGTTGAGGCGTAAATTTCGCTTTTACTAGATCATCAGAGGTATAGCCCAATCTCACTGAACACTAAAAAGCAGAGCTACACTCGAAGAAAGAAAGTGCTTTAATGTCTAACAAAATGCAAAGAGTTCTAATGCTGAAATAGTAATGGATTAGCAGTTTTTCAAAATAGAACTGAATACTTGGAGCACCGTGATTTGCTCTTCACACAAACCCCGAGATCACACTGTTGCACAAATTGTGAATCTGATAAATAGATGTTTAACATGCAGTTATGCCTTTGTTTTTAAGGGAGAAAGGAAACTAAAAGACCTTGAATTGTTATGAATATACATGCTACAACAGAAAAACTAGATCAATATTTTCTGCACCATTTGGAAGTAGATGTGGTTCTGATTGAACAGGCTGAATGGAAATTGAGTATTTCATAAAGGATTAAGATGACATTCAACAGGAGTGCAGAATAATCTCGCTATTTCTCAAGATGGATGCATATGTCAAGCCTATAAATAATAATGTCCTTAGAACCATATGTTCAAATCTCAGTATTCAGTGTTATATTGTTTTACTATAGGAAAACTAGTACTGTACAAGTATTTTATGTGTACTTTCAGAAACATTACTATTTTGTACACAAATATATCATATTTATTCTGTTATTGAAAACAGTGCATACTTTTTTTTTCCTTTGACAAATGAAAAGACAACATAATTATTTATAAATATATGTAGGCCAGTTTTGCCAATTAAAACACTGAATGCTTTGCTGTATTGCATAATACCTGTTAATCCCTATTTCCAACCACAAGTGATAAATATCAAGTCTATTTTAAGAATCTGTCTTTTGGTGATAGAAATATACTCTTGCTGCAATGCTGAGGTTTGCATTATAAAGCTAAGAAATTCACAATGCATGACATGGGTGCATTTGCGGGTGCACATTTTTGGGAAAAACCTGCTGATCTTGTCAAAAATCACAGTTTGTGATTGCATTTTAGCTCACGGTCTATGAGGCTGCTATCTTTGCAGAAGGGCATATAATTTATTGATATATAATGGAGGCACACAAGCATTTTTGTAAAGTAACTAATACAAACATTTGTTTCTTACCCCAAAGGCCCTTCTTGACACAAACCCATCTCTCTAGAATTATTATTTTTGACAGGGATTAACAAGGCAATAATTCTTCTCTGTGAAGATGAAAGAAAATTTAAATATCATTCAAAGTAATGTCCTGCCACTCGAGCTTTAGTTAATGTTTATGGGGGCAGATCAGGGTCTCTATCCCATTTAGAACAACTTCAGTCATATATTTTTTGACAGCAATCAACCACTGAGGAACAGCCACAGTTCAGAAGTGCTACACATACCAAGTCTGACAAAAAAAAAAAAAAAAAGTCACTCATTTTATGTGGGGCAGTTCTCATATTAAATAATGAATACAAGCATAGGGTGGTGTATATCTGTAATTTGTGGGAAAAGCATGAGTATACAAAGTTAAAGTTGATAACTCTGGTGTCACCTTGACAAATCCTCTGATCTGAACACTGAAGTGGATAGATTTGTTATGCTAAATGACAATCAAGCTCACTTAATCCAGGTTAATGTATACGTAACTGAGATTGTCTGTGTCTGTGGTGTAATATACAAATAAATCAGATTTTTTTATGCAGACTAGTTTAGTTTATTGCAATTCAGTCCACAACCAGATATTATAATAGGGCCATTGACTGATGACTTCTATCGCTGTATCTTGGCCACGATTAACCACACCACTACTGCAATACTTGCCAAACATATATGCTGTATCTTGATTAAGCAAAGACACTTAAAGCTTTGAAGCATAGGCATTCTGATATTCTGCTATTAGTGACTAAACGTGCTGGAGGAGCTGTGCTTTACATGGACAGTGCAAACTCAAGGTCCTCATGAGAGAGAGGCTCACTCACAAATTCTAACTGTGAGGCAAATTTGTTATGCATGCACTCATTACACACCGGGACCTGCAAACGTGAGCATCTGCCAGTTATTCAAATACAAAGAATCAGATGCACAATGTTTTTTTGTTTTGTTTTGGTTTTTTTTGGTGTTGTTGTTTTTTTGTTTTGTTTTTGTTTTGTTTTGTTTTTTTATATTGTGTCTTCATTTTTAACTACTAAAGAAATATGATACAATGAAAGATTTCCTTGTTGAAAACAAAGTATTGGCCTGTATAGAAAGCTAGTGATGATCTAGTAACCCAATCAACCCAAAATGTCATAGAGTGGCCTACAAGATGAAAGAGACTCAACCTTCATACAAGAGGTTTTCGCCCAGAAACACACACAAACACACACATTTTGGGTTTCCATGCTTTATGGGGACTTTGCATTTGCTTACATCCATTTCCTAGAGACTGATCCAAACCTTAACCAAAGACACTACTTGCTTCTCTTTAAGCTAAATCCTAAATTTAATTTTAACCTACAACTTTAAATTTTGTTGTTGAACAAATAGAATTTACATCACAGGGACCTGACTTTTGTCCCCATAAGAAAGACAGGTCCCCATGATGTGAGTGTGCATAAGGAATATAGTCCCTATGTGATAAAAACATACACACATGCTAGGTTTGCTTGAGGTGTTATTGACTTACATTCATTTGTAAGAGATAATTATAAATACTCCTTGCCTAAACGCTAACCTTAACCTAAAAGGACCAGAATCTTAACTTTAAATCATGTTGTTGATCAAATATCCCAAACAAAAAGTCCCCATCAATCAAGTGAAATAATCTAAACAAATTTTAGCCCACATTTTCACCATAATAAACCTTACATGATGCAAAATGCAAGACAAAAGAGAAGAAAAATGCCAGGTGTTATTACACAATGATCAGAATTCTTAAGTATGTAACAGTATTGCATAGAATAGTGGTAAGGTTGGAATCCTACAACAGTCACTTTCAACGGGGTTACCCACCTGCACGCTGTCAACTATCTGCCTTCTGCTCAGGAACACTTCAGCCACACTTTTCTGTGTTAAAAGTTTATACTCTTGGTAAATAGAGGAAAATCTCCCTTGCATCTACACCATAACAGAAAAATGGGAAGCTGCATGTCTGCCTAGCTAATGAATAATGAATATGTTACTTTACTGGTTTACTCTGTCTTACACTGACTGAGACAGCTGTCCTCAGGTAAGCATGTTGTGGCTATTACAAACTAAGGCCATAATATTGTCTACAAAATATTCAGCTTTCATGAAAAGGTCAATATTGGTACTGAATTTAATAAAAGATTTTGAAATACAGATTTGAGTTTGACTAATAATGGATATATTAATAAATCAAAGAAAATGAGTTGTAGGGTAAGGCTACTGTATATTTTCCCCTCTCAGCCATACCTTTCTCTAGGCTCCACCTCTGGAGCCTCGTCCATGCTGCTTTTGACATCTTCGTGTCTGAGGATGCTGTCATCTTTTCTAGGAGTACTTGGTAGGGAGGAGCTTTTTGGGGTCTCCTCACTGACTTGTACACCATGGATGGTGCTGTGTTGCTGATGCCATGAGTGCTGCCCCCCTCTGACGCAGACAGGTGTGGGCCCCGGCGTTGGCGAAAGAATGCTGTGAACTGGACTGCTACTCTTCCTTAGTCCTCCAGCACTTCTTTCTCGCGAGTGACTCTTGAGGCGCCCATGGGCAGGAGTGCCTCTGTGATCTAAGCCTGTGTCCTGTGGGATGTAGCCCCCCACCCCACCACCTCCACCACTGCCAGCCGAACCTTGGGACGAGTGACTGAACCAGCGCCAGCGCAGCCTCAGTATCTGCTTCACATCAAAATCCTTCTTCCCGGACACGGACATCCTCCTCCTGTGGGTTTAGACACGAAGGCAGTGCAGCGATGAGCCCCCAAAACATGGAGAGCACAGGGGAGACTGCAAAAGACGTCTAGGCTGGTGTTATTGTCTGAGTGCTATCATGATACAAATCCGCCTCCCTCCACCATGCCCCTGTTGTTCTGCCGCTGGAGCTAAAAGGCAACCTCTGCAGCTTTTGTTCCCGTCTCTCAGACTATACTACCCTCCCTCTAACTCGTGCGCTCTGTCTTTCTTTCCTCTCTCTCCCCCCAAGCTGCTCTGCTGCTGCTGCTGCTGCTGCTGCTGCTGCTGCTGCCGCTGCGTACTACTGGAGCTGACTTAATGCACATGCATGATCCACCCCCTCTTTTCCTTTAGCCTCTCTTTCTGTTCTGCTTGAAAAGATACGCAGGCCAAATGTGGAACAATAACTAATGTATTTTCAGCTGGTAAGCACCAAAAGGGGAGGCAGGGCACAAATATGATGGGGTCGCACCTCAATAATGTAGATTGTATGCAAAAGTGGGAAACAGAGGTTTGTTTTTTGTACAACAAAAAAACATCCCAATCACAACCTAAAATTTCAGCTGCAATTACTTTTCTCAATTGATATGATACTAAATGGCATTTACAATACCATGCCACCAACTGCTTGAACTTATATTCCAAAACATTCCAACGCATAAACAAATTTGTCAGGCACAACACACACAATACAAACTGCTAAGACAAGGAGGAAAAATGTAGACACTGTTTCAACACAGTAGCCTGATAAAAGACCGCTCAACACCATGTACAATATAATTAAACTTTGTAGGTAAACTAAATAATGAACTGGTCTTAAGTAACTTAAAATGTACATTCAGAAAAATAAATAAATAAATAAAACATTTAGAAAATAGAAACACTAATTTCTAAATCGTATTCAAACCTTTTTTATTTTATTTTATTTTATTTTTTAAGTTTTTTTGTTTTGTTTTAGTACAGCCTCTCACTGACTCATTACAAACATTCCACAATTGTACATTTTTTACATTTATAGTATATTTCTTTGCTAGATACATTTGTCCTGAAAATGAAAGAGCGTTCATGAAACATGAGAAGACTTGATGATGTAATGTAATGTAACAATCTGTGTCAGTGCAAAAGTGTAAAATATAAGAACTAAATAAATGTGGTCTTACCTGTATTTCCCTTTAGCATTTGAAAGCTGTTCTTTTTGAATCTTAGGAGTCCAGTTTAAGAAGACTTGAGTTCTCAGCCTCGTGTTTCTTCTACCAGAAAAAAAAACAAAAAACCTATAGACAGGAAGGGAAGAACTTTCCACTTTCATAGGACATCCCTGACAAGTTCCTTCCTTTGTACGTGGGAACTGGGGAACAATAGCTTTCAGCTGACCAGGAACTAGACAACATCCTGTGTTGAAACCAAAACAATTTTCTGAAAGTACTAATAAAAAAATAACTGTATGTTAGCATATTCTTTCAAAAACAGTTAATTTCCCACACACCGCAGTTTTTTGTTTTTGTTTTTTTTTCACTGTGCACATGCTCAGGGCTCCTTCAACTGACAGATCAACAGTGTAATGGAACAATAATACTTATAGATATTGACATTGAACTGTTTGCTTTTGTATTCTGAACATTGTATTGGTATTAAAAAAAATGTAATTTGTGACGAGAGCTTTGCTGAATGTAGCACTTTTAAACTTTTTGATGTTTAAGACCAATGTCAAAATTTCTGCCGTCAGCTGAAATATGCCAGCTCTGTCATGATCCAACTTAAAATTAAATCTCCAATTTAAAGAGATTAAATTTTAAGCATCAAGATGTGCAGACTACTCTTAGACAAATATATTTCTGTTAAAGGGGTAAAGCACTAGACCTCTCTAGATAATTTCAAAGGATGTCAAACAATTTTACAATTTACAAAAAAATATTAAATAAAATGTATTTTATATTTTAAACAATACCTGGAAATTTTATGAATAATAAATGCCAAACATATATTATGAATTATGGCTTACACTGGTGAGGGTATGGGAAAGTTTCCTGACTCTGAAGACTGTGGATGCTTTCCTTGCTTGCTCCAGCTGCTTTTTTTTCATTACCTGTTTGTTGTTGTTGTTGTTTTGTTTTTTTAAGTGAACCAAGACTTTTAAACCATTTTTTACATTTTAAACATTGTGTGAATGCTGTTGGAAATATCGACCAGATACTAATGAGCTACAAGTACAGATTTCATGTATGATGCAGCTGACAAATCTACCTGTAAATGTACTACTAAAATATTATTTGTGAACTTACAAATAGACTAAATTGCCATTTCATAATTTAAGTTGCATATACTGAAATACAACACCAATAATATAATTAACGCCAAGTCAATCAGGATGGCCTTGATATTTTAGGCTGACGGAGTTCACAAACCACCCATCTTATTGAAGAAATGTTTAAACCCCAGTTTTCAAGAACAATTAATTATGCAATAGAATATTATATTTTTCACCTCCTGAAAAAGTATGGTTATTCACATTTTATTATGAGCCTGCTATTGACTAATCATGTTGTGACACTATTTCAAAGGGCCAGATGCAAAATCAAATACTGATATCAATAAAAACTCATAGAGAGGAAGAGAAGAGGCAATAGAGGTGAAAACACTGCAAGAGCACTGAAGAGGAAGACGAGGTAAAAGGGTGGGTGCAGACTGAATGGTCAAGGAAGGAGGGAGAATGGACTTTTTCTCTATTTTGGTGGCTAAAACTGACATAATTATCAGTGTTGTGGAGTGTTGTCAAACAGTGTAAAACATGTAGCATCAATTTTCAGCTTGATTAAAACATATTTGTTCAAATTTTTTTGGTAACTCTGTTTTCAGTTTGGTTTGTGTGCTTAGTAAAGGGCAATTAGAGCTATAAAGAATAAATATATAAAAAAATAAGATTTATAAATTGAGATATTTTTAAACCAAAATGTACATAAAAGTGTCAAATTAATATTTAAGTTTCAGCACAATAGTAAATAGCCCTTATTACAACATAAATTACAACATTTGATTCGGATTGTGATAAATAATTTTTCATGTGTTTGACTGGAGTTGACAATGATCAAATTATATCTGGAAATATGCAATTTTTTAGAAAATACTTTTAATTCAGAACCTGTTTCTTTTTTGTCTGAACTGTTTCTTATCATGTCGCCCCTGATTACTCACATTAGATTTCGCAGTTAATTTGTAAGCCCAGAATAATTATATGGATAATTTTAATGTCATGTTATGTTCAATTTGATATGGATAATATTAATTGTACTGTCTCCCACCTCATCTAAAAGGTGAGGGACTAGAGAGTTCCCCACCTTTTTAAATGTCAGTCCTTTTGCAGGAAGAAAACTGGACAAGGTCATGAAAAAGTCCAGCTGTCCTCTGGACTCAGCCCAGAACAAGAGAGTCCCCCACATTTAAATAGGTGGGGAACTCTCCAGTCCCCCACCTTTTCTACAATACTGTCTACAATACTATTGTATTGTAGACACAGCTGCCCTGGGACAGACTGACAGAAGCAAGGTTGACAATCTGCGCCATTAGCCCATCCGACCATCACCACACTTGCGCATACACCACCTAGGCAATTTGGGTGAAGTACCTTGCCTAAGTACCTTGCCACTGCTGCCCCACTGTTGCACCTGGAATTCCCAGTGGTTTTTCATCCAAGTACTAACCAGGCCCAGCCTTGCTTAGCTACTGATATCTGCTGAGATCAGGCTTTGACAAGCTGGTATGAGACAATGAATAGTGCTAACCCTGTACATGGGTCATCCACCTGTAGTAATCATGTGTTATGTAACATAATGTGAATCATCACTGGTATAATACACTTAAGTCATTTTACCTGCTACTTATCTTGTTCATATGCTGCACTTACCTAATAAAAAAGTGCTGTAGCCCCTAATTTTATTTTTATTATACTTGCACAGTGTTGTGGTAAATTTAAATATATGTTCTAATAGCTATTTATTTTGATAGTGCTTACTGTTCTTGAACTGTGCAACACTAGAATTTCCACATTGTGTGACAAATAATAAAAGTTATAATAATAAATAATAATTAAAATTAAATTATATTTGTGAAAGTCATAAGCCAATTTACCCAGTTAATTATTATTTTATATATATTCAATTGTGCTTCATGAAGTAGCTATGACATTTATTTTTTAGAATAATACCAGAAGGAATCGAGTAATAAAAAGAAAAAGAGATTGAAGAAAAAAATTCTCTTTAATTTGTTTACAGTTATTGGCAAAATGCACACAAAAAGGCAGGCACAGAGACTATGCTCTACTTCCATCACAATGTTATTCAATAAAGGTCAGCTCTTTTATTAAAACTATTTTACTCTATTCTCATATCCATTTGCACATACTTTGAGCTGTATTAACATTTATTTTTGTAAAACTTTTTATAAAAGAAAAGGCACATAGTTTGAGTCAAAAAATACACTATGTATTAAAAATCACCATAAAATAACTTTTATGAACAGCGATTGTCAATGCAAATATGGCTAGTAGTCTAAATATATACATCATTAATTTGTCTCTTCAGACCATTCTATTCTATTGTGCAATTTTTACTTTTTTTTATTATCATCATCATTCATTATAAGAAAACTGTAATGTACTGTACTGTAATAAGCAAAATTATTTTTGTTAAGAAATGTATTTTGGAAATGGCTATGTTCTGCAATATAACATTTTCCTTCAGAGTATTGCCATTTGCTTATAAATCTCTATTTACAAATGAATATATAATAATACAATACAAATTAATCTTATTTACAGTTACAATGCATTTTTAATGTGTGTTACTATTCTTGTAAAAATCGAGATGATTCCTCAGCTATCAATATAGTTATCTAAAAGACTTTACTACTCTGTTTTAGGTGAGACAGATAGTTCTACTTTTGGAAACCTGAAACCACCTTTAGAACCACTTTCATTGCTTGAGGATGAGGACAACCTTGACTTTTTAGATGATAAGGAAACACCTGTTGTTCCCTCTGCTGATACTTCACTGTCTTCTCCAAAAGTCACTTCATATGAGCCTTTTGACTTTGAACCAAAACCTCCAAATGTTCCAAACTTCAACTTTCCTTTCTTTTCTTTACCCTTAGCTTCTCCAAAGTTCAGCGAAATGTCACCACCTTCTGCCTCTAGAGTAGAAGCAGAGCTAACTGTACCTGCTCCTTCAGTATTAAAAGATGGACTGTGCCTTGATTTCTTAAAAAAGTCCAAGGAGGCTGACTTGCCTTTTGGTGACATACTCATTGCACCCATCTCTCCCTCAACATTAACACCTGTTTCTTTTTGTCTGGGACTAATTTCTATCTCTGGTCCCTTGAGATCACTTGCACTGCTACTCTTGGCTTTAGATTTGCCAAATAACTTTGGAATTTTTACTTTCACTTTGCGTTCACCTAGTTTAAAATCTGGACTTGACATATCAACATTACCAGGGCTTGCCTCATACTTAAGTGAGGAGGACTTGGTTTTAAGACTCATTCCAGATGAAGTTTCTGATTCAATATTCCCTGTAGCTTCAAACCCTTCGGCTTGTGGCAATGCAATAGCAAATTTTGGTGCTTTGATTTGAGGGAAGGAAATTTTTCCTTCTGGATAATGAATAACACCAGGCCTATCAACTTCAGGGTCTTGTAAAGAAACTTTTGCTGCACATGCAAGATCATCTGTCTTCCCCTCAGATAATGACCAGTCTCCTTTGGCTTTTGGTGATTTAATATCTAATTCAACATCTGGAAAATTAAGCTTTCCAAAAACACTTTTCTTAGTTCCTTTCATGTTAATATTAGGTGTTCCAACATCAACACTTAGATCACTTTTTTTGGGCTTTCCTTTGATTTTAGGTACTTTAAATTTACCTGTTTTCCCATGTACATCCAGATCTCCTTCAAGCTTCGGACCTTTCAATGTGACATGAGTGTCTGATGAAGATATTTTGGGATCAGAAATAGAAGGAAGATTAAATTGTGGTCCTGTAATTTTTCCACTACGACTATCAGTGTCAATGTTAGGACCTTTTATGTCCAGTTTGGGTGCATTCATATCAAACTCAGCTTGAGGGAGGTTTACATCTATATCTGAACCTTCTATCCTTGGACCTTTGAACACAACTGCAGGCATTTTCATTTTAGGGATTTCAAATCCACCCTTCCCACCCTCCACTTCAATTTCTGGACCTTTGATATCAACATCTGGAAGTTTTATGTCTCCTTTAAGTTTTTGTGCAGACAAATCCATGTCTCCCTTAATCTTTGGATCCTTTAGATTGAAGTCAACGTCAGGCATGGACATTTTGTGCCCAGAAATGGATGGAAGGCTGAATTTTGCTCCCTTGATTTTTCCACTTGGGCTTTCAATGTCAATTTCAGGGGCTTTTATGTCCAGTTTTGGTACATCCACATCAATCTCAGCTGTAGGGAGAGTTGCATTTATTTCTGGACCTTCAACCTTTGGACTTTTTAATCCAAATTTAGGCATTTTTATTTTGGGCATTTCGAATCCACCCTTTGGGCCCTTCACATCAATTTCTGGACATTCAATGTCAACGTCTGGAACATTTATATCTGTTTCAAGTTTTGGTGCAGACAAATCCATGTCTCCCTTTATCTTTGGACCTTGCAGATTGAAGTCAATATCAGGCATTGAAATTTTTGACCCGGAAATGTTTGGAAGGTTGAATTTTGGTCCTTTGATTTGTCCACTTGGACTTTCCATTTCAGGGCCTTTTATGTCCACTTTTGGTGGGGCTACATCAATCTCAGCTTTTGGGACCTTTACATCTATTTCTGGACTTTCAACATTTGGACCTTTAAATCCAAATTTAGGCATTTTTAATTTTGGCATCTCAAAACCACCCTTTCTTCCCTCCACATAAATTTCTGGACCTTTGATGTCAGCATCTGGACCTTTGATGTCCCCTTCAAGCTTTGATGCAGACAAATCCATGTCTCCCTTGACTTTGGGACCCTTTAGATTGAAGTCAACATCAGGCATAGAAATTTTAGACCCGGAAATGGATGGAAGGTTGAATTTTGGTCCTTTGATTTTTCCGCTTGGACATTCAATGTCAATTTCAGGGCCCTTTAAGTCCAGTTTGGGTGCATCCACATCAATTTCAGCTTTAGGGAGCTTTACATCTACATCAAGCCCGTCACCTTTTGGACCTTTTACTCCAAATGTAGGCATTTTGATTTTGGGCATTTCAAATCCACCCTTTGGCCCCTCCACATCAATTTCTGGGCATTTGATGTCAACATCTGGAACATTTATGTCTCCTTCAAGCTTTGGTGCAGACAAATCTATGTCTCCTTTTATCTTCGGATCCTTCATATTGAAGTCAACATCAGGCATAGAAATTTTGGGTCCAGAAATGGATGGAAGGTTAAATTTTGATCCTTTGATTTTTCCAGTAGGACTTTCAATGTCAATTTGGGGGCCTTTTATGTCCAGTTTGGGTGCATCTACATCAATTTCAGCTTTAGGGAGCTTTACATCTACTTCAGGTGCCTTTGTACCTTTGAGTCCAAATTTAGGCATTTTTATCTTGGGCATTTCAAATCCACCCTTTGGTCCCTCCACATCAATTTCTGGACATTCAGTGTCAACATCTGGAAGATTTATGTCTCCCTCAAGTTTTGGTGCAGACAAATCCATGTCTCCCTTGACCTTTGGACCCTTTAGATTGAGGCCAACGTCAGGCATAGTGATTTTGGGACCAGAAATGGATGGAAGATGGAATGTTGGTCCTTTCACTTTTCCACTTGGACTTTCAATGTCAATTTGGGGACCTTTTATGTCCAGTTTGGGTGCATCCACATCAATTTCAGCTTTAGGGAGCTTTACATCTACTTCAGGTGCTTCAACCTTTTGACCTTTGAATCCAAATTTAGGCATTTTAAATTTTGGCATCTCAAATTCACCTTTTGGGCCCTTCACATCAATTTCTGGACATTTGATATCAACATCGGGACTTTTTATATCTCCTTCAAGTTTTGGTGCAGACAAATCCATGTCTCCCTTTATCTTTGGACCCTTTAGATTGAAGTCAACATCAGGCATAGACAGTTTCGTCCCGGAAATGGATGGAAGGTGGAATTTTGTTTTCTTAATCTTTCCACTAGGACTTTCAATGTCAATTTCAGGGCCCTTTATGTCCAGTTTGGGTGCAGCCACATCAATTTCAGCTTTAGGAAGTTTTACATCGATATCGGGTCCTTCAGCCTTTGTACCTTTGAGTCCAAATTTAGGCATTTTTATCTTGGGCATTTCAAATCCACCCTTTGGTCCCTCCACATTAATGTCTGGACATTCAATGTCAACATCTGGAAGATTTATGTCTCCTTCAAGTTTTGGTGCAGACAAATCCATGTCTCCCTTTATCTTTCGACCCTTTAGATTGAAGTCAACGTCAGGCATAGTGATTTTGGGTCCAGAAATGTTTGGAAGATTAAATTTCGGTCCTTTGATTTTTCCACTAGGACTTTCAATGTCAATTTCAGGGCCCTTTAAGTCCAGTTTGGATGCATCCACATCAATTTCAGCCTTAGGGAGCTTTACATCTACTTCAGGTGCTTCAACCTTTTGACCTTTGAATCCAAATTTAGGCATTTTAAATGTTGGCATTTCAAATCCACCCTTTGGTCCCTTCACATCAATTTCTGGACATTCGAAGTCTACATCTGGAAGATTTATATCTCCTTCAAGTTTTGGTGCAGACAAATCCATGTCTCCTTTTATCTTTGGACCTTTAAGATTCAAATCAACGTCAGGCATAGTGATTTTGGGTCCAGAAATGTTTGGAAGATTAAATTTCGGTCCTTTGATTTTTCCACCAGGACTTTCAATGTCAATTTCAGGGCCCTTTAAGTCCAGTTTGGGTGCATCTACATCAATTTCAGCTTTAGGGAGCTTTACATCTACTTCAGGTGCTTCAACCTTTTGACCTTTGAATCCAAATTTAGGCATTTTAAATGTTGGCATTTCAAATCCACCCTTTGGTCCCTTCACATCAATTTCTGGACATTTGATGTCTACATCTGGAAGATTTATATCTCCTTCAAGTTTTGGGTGCAGACAAATCCATGTCTCCCTTTATCTTTGGACCTTTAAGATTCAAATCAACATCGGGCATAGTGATTTTGGGTCCAGAAATGGATGGAAGATTGGAATTTCGGTCCTTTGATTTTTCCACTTGGACTTTCAATGTCAATTTCAGGGCCCTTTTAATGTCCAGTTTGGGTGCATCCACATCAATTTCAGCTTTAGGGAGCTTTACATCTACTTCAGGTGCTTCAACCTTTTGACCTTTGAATCCAAATTTAGGCATTTTAAATGTTGGCATTTCAAATTCCACCCTTTGTTCCTTCCACATCAATGTCTGGACATTCAATGTCAACATCTGGAAGATTTATGTCTCCTTCAAGTTTTGGTGCAGACAAATCCATGTCTCCCTTTATCTTTCGACCCTTTAGATTGAAGTCTACATCAGGCATAGTGATTTTGGGTCCAGAAATGTTTGGAAGATTAAATTTCGGTCCTTTGATTTTTCCACTAGGACTTTCAATGTCAATTTCAGGGCCCTTTAAGTCCAGTTTGGGTGCATCCACATCAATTTCAGCTTTAGGGAGCTTTACATCTACTTCAGGTGCTTCAACCTTTTGACCTTTGAATCCAAATTTAGGCATTTTAAATGTTGGCATTTCAAATCCACCCTTTGGTCCCTTCACATCAATTTCTGGACATTTGATGTCTACATCTGGAAGATTTATATCTCCTTCAAGCTTGGGTGCAGACAAATCCATGTCTCCCTTTATCTTTGGACCTTTAAGATTCAAATCAACATCGGGCATAGTGATTTTGGGCCCAGAAAAGGATGGAAGGTGGAACTTTGGTCCTTTGATTGTTCCACTTGGACTTTCAATGTCAATTTCAGGGCCCTTTAAGTCCAGTTTGGGTGCATCCACATCAATTTCAGCTTTAGGGAGCTTTACATCTACTTCAGGTGCTTCAACCTTTGTACCTTTGAATCCAAATTTAGGCATTTTAAATTTTGGCATTTCAAATCCACCCTTTGTTCCTTCCACATCAATGTCTGGACATTCAATGTCAACATCTGGAAGATTTATGTCTCCTTCAAGTTTTGGTGCAGACAAATCCATGTCTCCCTTTATCTTTCGACCCTTTAGATTGAAGTCAACGTCAGGCATAGTGATTTTGGGTCCAGAAATGTTTGGAAGATTAAATTTCGGTCCTTTGATTTTTCCACTTGGACTTTCAATGTCAATTTCAGGGCCCTTTAAGTCCAGTTTGGGTGCATCCACATCAATTTCAGCTTTAGGGAGCTTTACATCTACTTCAGGTGCTTCAACCTTTTGACCTTTGAATCCAAATTTAGGCATTTTAAATGTTGGCATTTCAAATCCACCCTTTGGTCCCTTCACATCAATTTCTGGACATTTGATGTCTACATCTGGAAGATTTATATCTCCTTCAAGCTTGGGTGCAGACAAATCCATGTCTCCCTTTATCTTTGGACCTTTAAGATTCAAATCAACATCGGGCATAGTGATTTTGGGCCCAGAAAAGGATGGAAGGTGGAACTTTGGTCCTTTGATTGTTCCACTTGGACTTTCAATGTCAATTTCAGGGCCCTTTAAGTCCAGTTTGGGTGCATCCACATCAATTTCAGCTTTAGGGAGCTTTACATCTACTTCAGGTGCTTCAACCTTTGTACCTTTGAATCCAAATTTCGGCATTTTTATCTTGGGCATTTCAAATCCACCCTTTGTTCCTTCCACATCAATGTCTGGACATTCAATGTCAACATCTGGAAGATTTATGTCTCCTTCAAGTTTTGGTGCAGACAAATCCATGTCTCCCTTTATCTTTCGACCCTTTAGATTGAAGTCAACGTCAGGCATAGTGATTTTGGGTCCAGAAATGTTTGGAAGATTAAATTTTGGTCCTTTGATTTTTCCACTAGGACTTTCAATGTCAATTTCAGGGCCCTTTAAGTCCAGTTTGGGTGCATCCACATCAATTTCAGCTTTAGGGAGCTTTACATCTACTTCAGGTGCTTCAACCTTTTGACCTTTGAATCCAAATTTAGGCATTTTAAATGTTGGCATTTCAAATCCACCCTTTGTTCCTTCACATCAATTTCTGGACATTTCAATGTCAACACATCTGGAAGATTTATGTCTCCTTCAAGTTTTGGGTGCAGACAAATCCATGTCTCCCTTTATCTTTCGACCCTTTAAGATTGAAATCAACGTCAGGCATAGTGATTTTGGGTCCAGAAATGTTTGGAAGATTAAATTTTGGTCCTTTGATTTTTCCACTTGGACTTTCAATGTCAATTTCAGGGCCCTTTAAGTCCAGTTTGGGTGCATCCACATCAATTTCAGCTTTAGGGAGCTTTACATCTACTTCAGGTGCTTCAACCTTTGTACCTTTGAATCCAAATTTAGGCATTTTTATCTTGGGCATTTCAAATCCACCCTTTGTTCCTTCCACATCAATGTCTGGACATTCAATGTCAACAGCTGGAAGATTTATGTCTCCTTCAAGTTTTGGTGCAGACAAATCCATGTCTCCCTTTATCTTTCGACCCTTTAGATTGAAATCAACGTCAGGCATAGTGATTTTGGGTCCAGAAATGTTTGGAAGATTAAATTTTGGTCCTTTGATTTTTCCACTAGGACTTTCAATGTCAATTTCAGGGCCCTTTAAGTCCAGTTTGGGTGCATCCACATCAATTTCAGCTTTAGGGAGCTTTACATCTACTTCAGGTGCTTCAACCTTTTGACCTTTGAATCCAAATTTAGGCATTTTAAATGTTGGCATTTCAAATCCACCCTTTGGTCCCTTCACATCAATTTCTGGACATTCAATGTCAACATCTGGAAGATTTATGTCTCCTTCAAGTTTTGGTGCAGACAAATCCATGTCTCCCTTTATCTTTGGACCCTTTAGATTGAAGTCAACGTCAGGCATAGTGATTTTGGGCCCAGAAATGGATGGAAGATGGAATTTTGGTCCTTTCACTTTTCCACTTGGACTTTCAATATCAATTTCAGGGCCCTTTAAGTCCAGTTTGGGTGCATCCACATCAATTTCAGCTTTAGGGAGCTTTACATCTACTTCAGGTGCTTCAACCTTTGAACCTTTGTGTCCAAATTTAGGCATTTTTATCTTGGGCATTTCAAATCCACCCTTTGGTCCCTCCACATCAATGTCTGGACATTCAATGTCAACATCTGGAAGTTTTATGTCTCCTTCAAGTTTTGGTGCAGACAAATCCATGTCTCCTTTTATCTTTCGACCCTTTAGATTGAAGTCAACGTCAGGCATAGTGATTTTTGCTCCAGAAATGTTGGGAAGATTAAATTTCGGTCCTTTGATTTTTCCACTTGGACTTTCAATGTCAATTTCAGGGCCCTTTAAATCCAGTTTGGGTGTATCCACATCCATTTCAGCCTTAGGGAGCTTTACATCTACTTCAGGTGCTTCAACGTTTTGACCTTTGAATCCAAATTTAGGCATTTTAAATGTTGGCATTTCAAATCCACCCTTTGGTCCCTTCACATCAATTTCTGGACATTCGATGTCAACATCTGGAAGATTTATATCTCCTTCAAGCTTGGGTGCAGACAGATCCATGTCTCCTTTTATCTTTGGACCTTTAAGATTCAAATCAACATCGGGCATAGTGATTTTGGGTCCAGAAATGGATGGAAGGTGGAATTTTGGTCCTTTCACCTTTCCACTGGGACTTTCAATATCAATTTCAGGGCTTTTTATGTCCACTTTTGGTGCATCCACATCAATTTCCGCTTTAGGGAGCTTTACATCTACTTCAGGTGCTTCAACCTTTGTACCTTTGTGTCCAAATTTAGGCATTTTTATTTTGGGCATTTCAAATCCACCCTTTATTCCTTCCACATCAATGTCTGGACATTCGATGTCAACATCTGGAAGATTTATGTCTGCCTCAAGTTTTGGTGTAGACAAATCCATGTCTCCTTTCATCTTTGGACCTTTTAGATTGAAGTCAACATCAGGCATAGCAAGTTTTGGCCCAGAAATCGATGGAAGATTAAATTTTGGTCCTTTCAGTTTTCCACTGGGACTTTCAGTGTCAATGTGGGGGGCTTTAATATCTAATTTAGGTTCACTTACATAAATGTCAGCCTTAGGGAGATTTACATCTATGTCTGGGCCTTCAGACTTGGGACTCTTGAATCCAAATTTCGGCATTTTGAATTTTGGAACTTTAACCTTTGGGCTTTTTACTTTTTGACCTTTCACATCCATCTCTGGTGTTTTAATGTGCCCTTTGACTTCGCCTTTTAAGTTTGAACTTAAATCTAATTCAGGACCTTCCGGTTTGGGAGCTTTGGTGCCAAATTTGGGCATTTTGACTTTTGGCATTTTAAATCCTCCTTTTGTACCATCGATGTTGACATCAGGCAGATCAACTTCTGGTGCACAAACTTCTCCTTCAATTTTAGGGACTGAAATATCAACATCTCCTTCCAACTTAGGACCTTTGAGGTTTATGTCCAAATCTGGCATTTTTGGACCCTTTATAGATGGCATACTAAATTTAGGCCCTTTAAATTTTCCATCTGGTCCTTTAATGTCAATATCAGGAAGATTAGCATCAACCTTTGGTCCTTTCAAGTCAAGTTCAGCTTTTGGAAGACTGACATCAATTTCTGGAATTTCTGGTTTGGGAGCTTTGATGCCAAATTTGGGCATTTTGACTTTTGGCATTTTAAATCCTCCTTTTGTACCATCGATGTTGACATCAGGCAGATCAATTTCTGGTGCACAAACTTCTCCTTCAATTTTAGGGACTGAAATATCAACATCTCCTTCCAACTTAGGACCTTTGAGGTTTATGTCCAAATCTGGCATTTTTGGACTCTTTATGGATGGCATACTAAATTTAGGCCCTTTAAGTTTTCCATCAGGTCCTTCAATATCAACATCAGGAAGATTAACATCAACATTTGGTCCTTTCAAGTCAATTTCAGCTTTTGGAAGACTTACATCAACTTTTGGACCCTCCAGTTTAGGAGCTTTGATGTCAAATGAGGGCATTGTGACTTTTGGCATTTTAAATCCTCCTTTTGTACCATCGATGTTGACATCGGGCAGATCAACTTCTGGTGCACTAACTTTGCCTTCAATTTTAGGAACTGAAATATCAACATCTCCCTCCAACTTGGGACCTTTGAGGTTTATGTCCAAATCTGGCATTTTTGGACTCTTTATGGATGGCATACTAAATTTAGGTCCTTTAAGTTTTACATCAGGTCCTTTAATGTCAATATCAGGAAGATTAACATCAGCTTTTGGACCTTTCAAGTCAATTTCAGCTTTTGGAAGACTTACATCAACTTTTGGACCCTCCAGTTTGGGAGCTTTGATGTCAAATTTGGGCATTTTGACTTTTGGCATTTTAAATCCTCCTTTTGTACCATCGATGTTGACATCAGGCAGATCAACTTCTGGTGCACAAACTTCTCCTTCAATTTTAGGGACTGAAATATCAACATCTCCCTCCAACTTGGGACCTTTGAGGTTTATGTCCAAATCTGGCATTTTTGGACTCTTTATGGATGGCATGCTAAATTTCGGCCCTTTAAGTTTTCCATCAGGTCCTTCAATATCAACTTCAGGAAGATTAACATCAGCTTTTGGACCTTTCAAGTCAATTTCAGCTTTTGGGAGACTTACATCAACTTTTGGACCCTCCAGTTTGGGAGCTTTGATGTCAAATGAGGGCATTTTGACTTTTGGCATTTTAAATCCTCCTTTTGTACCATCGATGTTGACATCAGGTAGATCAACTTCTGGTGCACAAACTTCTCCTTCAATTTTAGGGACTGAAATATCAACATCTCCCTCCAACTTGGGACCTTTGAGGTTTATGTCCAAATCTGGCATTTTTGGACCCTTTATGGATGGCATACTAAATTTAGGCCCTTTAAATTTTCCATCAGGTCCTTTAATGTCAATATCAGGAAGATTAACATCAACTTTTGGTCCTTTCAAGTCAAGTTCAGCTTTTGGAAGACTTACATCAATTTCTGGAATTTCTGGTTTGGGAGCTTTGATGCCAAATTTGGGCATTTTGACCTTTGGCATTTTAAATCCTCCTTTTGTACCATCGATGTTGACATCAGGCAGATCAATTTCTGGTGCACAAACTTTGCCTTCAATTTTAGGAACTGAAACATCAACATCTCCCTCCAACTTGGGACCTTTGAGGTTTATGTCCAAATCTGGCATTTTTGGACCCTTTATAGATGGCATACTAAATTTAGGCCCTTTAAGTTTTCCATCAGGTCCTTCAATATCAACATCAGGAAGATTAACATCAACATTTGGTCCTTTCAAGTCAATTTCAGCTTTTGGGAGACTTACATCAACTTTTGGACCCTCCAGTTTGGGAGCTTTGATGTCAAATGAGGGCATTGTGACTTTTGGCATTTTAAATCCTCCTTTTATACCATCGATGTTGACATCAGGCAGATCAACTTCTGGTGCACAAACTTCTCCTTCAATTTTAGGGACTGAAATATCAGCATCTCCCTCCAACTTGGGACCTTTGAGGTTTATGTCCAAATCTGGCATTTTTGGACCCTTTATGGATGGCATACTAAATTTAGGCCCTTTAAATTTTCCATCAGGTCCTTTAATGTCAATATCAGGAAGATTAACATCAACTTTTGGTCCTTTCAAGTCAAGTTCAGCTTTTGGAAGACTTACATCAATTTCTGGAATTTCTGGTTTGGGAGCTTTGATGCCAAATTTGGGCATTTTGACCTTTGGCATTTTAAATCCTCCTTTTGTGCCATCGATGTTGACATCAGGCAGATCAATTTCTGGTGCACAAACTTTGCCTTCAATTTTAGGAACTGAAACATCAACATCTCCCTCCAACTTAGGACCTTTGAGGTTTATGTCCAAATCTGGCATTTTTGGACTCTTTATGGATGGCATACTAAATTTAGGCCCTTTAAGTTTTCCATCAGGTCCTTCAATATCAACATCAGGAAGATTAGCATCAACATTTGGTCCTTTCAATTCAATTTCAGCTTTTGGGAGACTTACATCAACTTTTGGACCCTCCAGTTTGGGAGCTTTGATGTCAAATGAGGGCATTGTGACTTTTGGCATTTTAAATCCTCCTTTTGTACCATTAATGTTGACATCAGGCAGATCAACTTCTGGTGCACTAACTTTGCCTTCAATTTTAGGAACTGAAATATCAACATCTCCCTCCAACTTGGGACCTTTGAGGTTTATGTCCAAATCTGGCATTTTTGGACCCTTTATGGATGGCATACTAAATTTAGGCCCTTTAAGTTTTCCATCAGGTCCTTTAATGTCAATATCAGGAAGATTAACATCAACTTTTGATCCTTTCAAGTCAAGTTCAGCTTTTGGAAGACTTACATCAACTTCTGGACCTTCTGGTTTAGGAGCTTTGATGCCAAATTTGGGCATTTTGACTTTTGGCATTTTAAATCCTCCTTTTGTACCATCGATGTTGACATCAGGCAGATTAACTTCTGGTCCACTAACTTTGCCTTCAATTTTAGGGACTGAAATATCAACATCTCCCTCCAACTTGGGACCTTTGAGGTTTATGTCCAAATCTGGCATTTTTGGACCCTTTATGGATGGCATGCTAAATTTCGGCCCTTTAAGTTTTCCATCAGGTCCTTCAATATCAACATCAGGAAGATGAACATCAACATTTGGTCCTTTCAAGTCAATTTCAGTTTTTGGAAGACTTACATCAACTTTTGGGCCCTCCAGTTTGGGAGCTTTGATGTCAAATGAGGGCATTGTGACTTTTGGCATTTTAAATCCTCCTTTTGTACCATCGATGTTGACATCGGGCAGATCAGCATCTGATGCACAAACTTCTCCTTCAATTTTAGGAACTGAAATATCAGCATTTCCCTCCAACTTGGGACCTTTGAGGTTTATGTCCAAATCTGGCATTTTTGGACCCTTTATGGATGGCATACTAAATTTAGGCCCTTTAAGTTTTCCATCAGGTCCTTTAATGTCAATATCAGGAAGATTAACATCAGCTTTTGGTCCTTTCAAGTCAATTTCAGCTTTTGGAAGACTTACATCAACTTTTGGGCCCTCCAGTTTGGGAGCTTTGATGTCAAATGAGGGCATTGTGACTTTTGGCATTTTAAATCCTCCTTTTGTACCATCGATGTTGACATCAGGCAGATCAACTTCTGATGCACTAACTTTGCCTTCAATTTTAGGAACTGAAATATCAACATCTCCCTCCAACTTGGGACCTTTGAGGTTTATGTCCAAATCTGGCATTTTTGGACCCTTTATAGTTGGCATACTAAATTTAGGCCCTTTAAGTTTTACATCTGGTCCTTCAATGTCAATATCAGGAAGATTAGCATCAGCTTTTGGTCCTTTCAAGTCAATTTCTGCTTTTGGAAGACTTACATCAACTTCTGGACCTTCTGGTTTGGGTGTTTTGATGCCAAATTTGGGCATTTTCACTTTTGGCATTTTAAATCGTCCTTTTGTACCATCGATGTTGACATCGGGCAGATCAACTTCTGGTGCACTAACTTTGCCTTCAATTTTAGGAACTGAAATATCAGCATCTCCCTCCAACTTGGGACCTTTGAGGTTTATGTCCAAATCTGGCATTTTTGGACCCTTTATAGATGGCATACTAAATTTAGGCCCTTTAAATTTTCCATCAGGTCCTTTAATGTCAATATCAGGAAGATTAACATCAGCTTTTGGTCCTTTCAAGTCAATTTCAGCTTTTGGAAGACTTACATCAACTTTTGGACCCTCCAGTTTGGGAGCTTTGATGTCAAATGAGGGCACTGTGACTTTTGGCATTTTAAATCCTCCTTTTGTACCATCAATGTTGACATCAGGCAGATCAACTTCTGGTGCACAAACTTCTCCTTCAATTTTAGGAACTGAAATATCAGCATCTCCCTCCAACTTGGGACCTTTGAGGTTTATGTCCAAATCTGGCATTTTTGGACTCTTTATGGATGGCATACTAAATTTAGGTCCTTTAAGTCTTACATCTGGTCCTTCAATGTCAATATCAGGAAGAGTAACATCAGCTTTTGGTCCTTTCAAGTCAATTTCTGCTTTTGGAAGACTTACATCAACTTCTGGACCTTCTGGTTTGGGAGCTTTGATGCCAAATTGGGGCATTTTCACTTTTGGCATTTTAAATCCTCCTTTTGTACCATCGATGTTGACATCAGGCAGATCAATTTCTGGTGCACAAACTTTGCCTTCAATTTTAGGAACTGAAATATCAACATCTCCCTCCAACTTGGGACCTTTGAGGTTTATGTCTAAATCTGGCATTTTTGGACCCTTTATGGATGGCATACTAAATTTCTGCCCTTTGAGTTTTCCATCAGGTCCTTCGATGTCAATATCAGAAAGATTAACATCAACATTTGGTCCTTTCAAGTCAATTTCTGCTTTTGGAAGACTTACATCAACTTCTGGACCTTCTAGTTTGGGAGTTTTGATACCAAATCTGGGCATTTTGACCTTTGGCATTTTAAATCCTCCTTTTGTACCATCGATGTTGACATCGGGCAGGTCAACTTCTGCTGCACTAACTTTGCCTTCAATTTTAGGAACTGAAATATCAACATCTCCCTCCAACTTGGGACCTTTGAGGTTTATGTCCAAATCTGGCATTTTTGGACCCTTTATAGATGGCATACTAAATTTAGGCCCTTTAAGTTTTACATCTGGTCCTTCAATGTCAATATCAGGAAGATTAACATCAGCTTTTGGTCCTTTCAAGTCAATTTCTGCTTTTGGAAGACTTACATCAACTTCTGGACCTTCTGGTTTGGGAGTTTTGATGCCAAATTGGGGCATTTTCACTTTTGGCATTTTAAATCCTCCTTTTGTACCATCGATGTTGACATCAGGCAGATCAACTTCTGGTGCACAAACTTCTCCTTCAATTTTAGGAACTGAAATATCAACATCTCCCTCCAACTTGGGACCTTTGAGGTTTATGTCTAAATCTGGCATTTTTGGACCCTTTATGGATGGCATACTAAATTTCGGCCCTTTGAGTTTTCCATCAGGTCCTTCGATGTCAATATCAGAAAGATTAACATCAACATTTGGTCCTTTCAAGTCAATTTCTGCTTTTGGAAGACTTACATCAACTTCTGGACCTTCTGGTTTGGGAGTTTTGATACCAAATCTGGGCATTTTGACCTTTGGCATTTTAAATCCTCCTTTTGTACCATCGATGTTGACATCGGGCAGCTCAACTTCTGGTGCACTAACTTTGCCTTCAATTTTAGGAACTGAAATATCAACATCTCCCTCCAACTTGGGACCTTTGAGGTTTATGTCCAAATCTGGCATTTTTGGACCCTTTATAGATGGCATACTAAATTTAGGCCCTTTAAGTTTTCCATCAGGTCCTTCAATGTCAATATCAGGAAGATTAACATCAACTTTTGGTCCTTTCAAGTCAAGTTCAGCTTTTGGAAGACTTACATCAACTTTTGGGCCCTCCAGTTTAGGAACTTTGATATCAAATGAGGGCATTGTGACTTTTGGCATTTTAAATTCTCCTTTTGTACCATCGATGTTGACATCAGGCAGATCAACTTCTGGTGCACAAACTTTGCCTTCAATTTTAGGAACTGAAATATCAACATCTCCCTCCAACTTAAGACCTTTGAGGTTTATGTCCATATCTGGCATTTTTGGACCCTTTATGGATGGCATACTAAATTTCGGCCCTTTGAGTTTTCCATCAGGTCCTTCGATGTCAATATCAGAAAGATTCACATCAACTTTTGATCCTTTCAAGTCAAGTTCAGTTTTTGGAAGACTTACATCAACTTCTGGACCTTCTGGTTTGGGAGTTTTGATACCAAATCTGGGCATTTTGACCTTTGGCATTTTAAATCCTCCTTTTGTACCATCGATGTTGACATCGGGCAGCTCAACTTCTGGTGCACTAACTTTGCCTTCAATTTTAGGAACTGAAATATCAACATCTCCCTCCAACTTGGGACCTTTGAGGTTTATGTCCAAATCTGGCATTTTTGGACCCTTTATAGATGGCATACTAAATTTAGGCCCTTTAAGTTTTACATCAGGTCCTTCAATGTCAACATCAGGAAGATTAACATCAGCTTTTGGTCCTTTCAAGTCAAGTTCAGCTTTTGGAAGACTTACATCAACTTTAGGGCCCTCCAGTTTAGGAGCTTTGATGTCAAATGAGGGCATTGTGACTTTTGGCATTTTAAATTCTCCTTTTGTACCATCGATGTTGACATCAGGCAGATCAACTTCTGGTGCACAAACTTCTCCTTCAATTTTAGGAACTGAAATATCAACATCTCCCTCCAACTTAAGACCTTTGAGGTTTATGTCCATATCTGGCATTTTTGGACCCTTTATGGATGTCATACTAAATTTCGGCCCTTTGAGTTTTCCATCAGGTCCTTCGATGTCAATATCAGAAAGATTAACATCAACATTTGGTCCTTTCAAGTCAATTTCAGCTTTTGGAAGACTTACATCAACTTCTGGACTTTCTAGTTTGGGAGTTTTGATACCAAATCTGGGCATTTTGACCTTTGGCATTTTAAATCCTCCTTTTGTGCCATCGATGTTGACATCAGGCAGATCAACTTCTGGTGCACTAACTTTGCCTTCAATTTTAGGAACTGAAATATCAGCATCTCCCTCCAACTTGGGACCTTTGAGGTTTATGTCTAAATCTGGCATTTTTGGACCCTTTATGGATGGCATACTAAATTTAGGCCCTTTGAATTTTCCATCAGGTCCTTCAATGTCACTATCAGGAAGATTAACATCAACTTTTGGCCCTTTCAAGTCAATTTCAGCTTTTGGAAGACTTACATCAACTTTTGGACCCTCCTGTTTGGGAGCTTTGATGTCAAATGTGGGCATTGTGACTTTTGGCATTTTAAATCCTCCTTTTGTACCATCGATGTTGACATCAGGCAGATCAACTTCTGGTGCACAAACTTTGCCTTCAATTTTAGGAACTGAAATATCAACATCTCCCTCCAACTTAGAATCTTTGAGGTTGATGTCCAAATCTGGCATTTTTGGACCCTTTATGGATGGCATACTAAATTTAGGCCCTTTAAGTTTTCCATCAGGTACTTTGATGTCAACATCAGGAAGATTAACATCAACTTTTCGTCCTTTCAAGTCAGTTTCAGCTTTTGGAAGACTTACATCAATTTCTGGACCCTCCGGCTTCGGAGTTTCAATGCTAAATGAGGATATTTTGACTTTTGGCATTTTAAATCCTCCTTTTGTGCCCTCAGTGTTGACATCCGATACATCAACCTTTGGTGCACTAACTTTGCCTTCAACTGCAGGAACTGAAATATCAACATCTTTCAAGTTGGGACCTTTGAGGTTTATGTCCAAATCTGGCATTTTTGGACCCTTTATGGATGGCATACTAAATTTAGACCCTTTAAGTTTTCGTTCTTGTCCTTCAGTATCAACATCAGGAAGATTAATATCAAATTTGACTTCACCTTTAATATTCGGAACTGACATATTACCATCTCCTTCTAGATTGGGACTTTTAAGGTTCATGTCCATGTCTGGAAGTGTTTGACCTTTAACTGATGGTAAAGTAATTTTTGTTCCTTTAAACTGTGCATCTGGTCCTTCAATGTCTGCACCTGGGACATTAATGTCAACCTTTGGTTCTGTCAATTCTACCTCGGCTTTTGGAACATTTCTGTCATCATACATTTTCTGACCTCTGATGTCAATTGAGGGCATTTTGATTTTAGGCATTTCAATTCCACCTTTTGAACCCATAATTTCAACTGTTGCAGTCATGTCTTTATCAGTCTTTGGAACGTTACCCTCCCATTTTGGACCTTCGATGCTAAATGAAGTCATTTTTACATTTGGCATTTGAAATCCAGCTTTCCCACCATCAGTGTTGACCTCCGGCAATTCAACATTTGGAAGTTTAACATCAACATTTGTTCTTTGATCTGAAGTTTCAATCACATCTTTTACTTTTTGGCCTGTCAAGCTGATATTTATGTTTTGCATAGTTAGGCTAGACCCCTCAGTTGAAGGCATTTTTATTTTTGCACCACTTACATCTATGCCTTCTATATTTCCAACACCTGCATCCAAATCTGTTCCTTTAATTGTTTGGCTTTTGATATCCACTGTTGGAACTTTTACTGTTGATATTTTTACTTCTGTTTTTTGGGTCAAAAAATTCACATTGCTATCCCCTTTGTGTTTTGTGCTTGTTTCCTCATTAACTACTGAGGATTTTATGCCTATTGATGGTAAATGTACAGATCTTTCCCCCTGCCCCCTGGATTCAATTCTAGAGATGCCAATTACATTACCAGGTAAGCTAACATCAGTTACATTCATATTTGTCCTTTCATCTGTATCAGTTTCAGAGTTTAGATTTTTTGTTTTCATAATTTCTTGTGTAGTTATATGCATTGTCCCTGGTACAGACATACTAATAGACCCTCCATTTTCATCAGCTGAAATTACATTTTCACTTCTCAGTCGCTCTATTGCGACAATCCTACTACCAGTGTTTGTACTATCATTCTGCGCCATTTTTGTGTCCTGCAGGCCCGTGTCCCCGTCCTCAAGCTTTCCATCTTCACTGCGCATTCTGAGTTCACATGAAGGAACTGTAAAACCAATGCTTTTATTTCCCTCTATATCTCCCTCTCTTTGAATACTTTTGGAATAAATACCTCCAGTGCCCCATCTTGTATCAGCTAAATTAATTTGTGGCCCTGTGTGAGAAACTTTCTTGAACTCAAAAACTCCCTCCTCTGCTTTACCTGTATGGCTGTCATGTGACATTCTGATTTGGGATGAGTCATCTTCTGAATTCTGTCTTTGCCCTTTGATCTCAGGACTTGAAAGTTCATGTTGCTCACTTATACCATGAGGAAAATCCACAGTATACGTAGTAATGCGACGAGTAATGGTTGTTATTGTGCTTCCATCGCTGCTTGTGCTGCTGTGCCTCTCAGTCCGTACGTCCACTCCTTCAGCTAAATCTTCAGACTTCAGTCTGGGTTTAATTTTTTTGGTATATATTCTCTTATAGTCTTCGTCATCACCACTCTGTTGGGACAAATCAAAATACAGAAGTTTTTTTATTATTATGATGATTATTAGTATTCTTAACATTTTCCCAATGGGCACAAATAAATTGATTTTTTAATATACATACAAGGAGAATGTCTGGACTGGTAGCTCCAAACCGGGGACTGGTAGCTCCAAACCGGGGACTGGTAGCTCCAAACCGGGGACTCCCTTCCCATGTTAAAGTACCCATTGGTGAGCGGCACGGTGAGCAAAGAGGAGATTTGTCTTTGTTTTGTAATTTCAGACCAACTTTATGTCGACTCAATGTTTTCAGTAAATCTTCTGTCTCCTCTGTGGTCATATTCTCAAAATAGATAGTGGCACCAACAACCTGATCACCTATTAAAAAAAAAAAAAAAAAAAGCAATGGGTAGCAGCTGCAGCTTGGGAAACTCTAAAAAAAAAAAAATACCTGAAACTACCATATTCTTACCTTCATAAACTTTTCCTGATCGTCCTGCTGGTGATTCTCCTTTGACTTCCTTGACAAAAAGCTCACCTTCCTTTGTTTGTTCAAGGGTAAGGCCAGTTTTATCTGGACCTTCCCAGTCCGGAAACAACACTTCTCTGGTTTCTTCTTCTTCTGCCATCTGCAGAATTTTTATTGTTAATAGAGGTTAAACTCTATATAAAGATATTCCAATAATTTGGATATAAAACAAAGAAATGTCACCTTTTCTTGTCTTTTTTTTTTTTATACTTCTGGTGTGATTGAAGGTCAGCCTTGGTTTTCCTGCAAAGGGTGGTAAATTTTATCAAAGACAATGAGACCATTTTTACTAGTAATACATTTTTACTTTTAGTATGATGTCTTATTTCTATTAAGAGTGTCTCTATTATGAAATATAATAAATGAAATAGGTGTCATCACATTTGTATTGTTTTATTTGTATAGTAATAGATCTTGTGAAAGTCCCATGTGAAAGCTAGAGACTACTGTCTCTGACTGTCTGAGTGTCTATTTCAGAAGTAATGTGGATGATGTTTTACAATTGTTTCTCTGGTTAAGGATCAAGTCAATTTAAAGTGACACAGAGACACTTGACATTTTTAAATATTAATGAAAAACCCAGAGTTTAAGTAAGGCTGTTATATTTAATATAATAAATAATATATGCAGTCCCAACCAACACTGTTTGTAGAATTCAAACACGACACATGTTCCAGATGTGTTTCAGGACCCTGGATCAATGTGTTGATTAATTTATTTTTAATGGTTTTCTGTGCAGTGCTTTAGAAACATCAAAGCTTATAAAATGTGCTATTTAAATAGTGGATAGGACACATGTAGGAACCAACATTGAACACTAGATGGAGTTCACACCATGTTACATCTCACTTTGTTTCTATAGACTTTTCTTTAATAGCCATCCACCCAAAGTTGTGTCTTACTGAACTTGCATGTGATGATGAGGACTTGCTTAAATTGTAAGATATTTTTAGAAACTGATGTGATCCTGAATGAACATACACAGACCAAATAGCACCTTTTTTATTATTATTATTATTATTATTATTAGTAGTAGTAGTAGTAGTAGTAGTAGTAGTAGTAGTAGTGGTAGTATCATTATTAGTATTATTATTATTATTATTATTATCATTAGTAGTAGTAGTAGTAGTAGTAGTAGTGGTATTGTTGTATTTTTTAATCATATTAAAATATAGAATTTGAATACATAAATAGATAAATGGAAAGTTTACAATATGAAAGAATGTTGTCATGACTAAATTATGTGGTTTAAATAGGATCCTCTTTATTAACTTGATTAAGCTTAATTAACAATGATGACAGTGTAGTTTTAAACCTACCTTGGATTGCTCAAGCAGTGCCAAGGCCTTCACTCTGAAAGTTTGTCTTTGGTTCTTGACTTCTGCAAAGATAAAAAATAAAAAAATTAAAAAAAAATTTAAATTAATATCTACTAGTAATTTCATTTTCTGAGATGCCATACTTCAGTACAACAGGCCATTGTACCTTCTATCATATCACTGTCTGTTAATAATGAATTTCCTCACATTGTAATTATACCCGCCTACTAAGTACATAAATCCCTACTCACTCATCTGTGCAAGAGAAGACAAGCTCAAGCAAGTGCACCATTCAGTGTACTTATGTATTTAACATGCATTTAAAAAAATGTATATATGTGTCTGTGTGTGTGCGTGTGTGTGTGCGTGTGTATGTGTGCATGTGTGTGTGTGTGTTGAAAAATGCTCCTTTGCCCATCAACGGTGACTTTAGGGTAAACCAATTGTTTGTGTACAACCTGCAGCAGCTGTGTACACTTTGAACACCATGTACTGCGTGTACGACGTACTAATTAATCTAATTGGTATGTTCATTGCATGCTCTAACCCAAAGGTGAGTGACTTGGTTCCAGCTCCCACCAGTGCCTGCTGTCATTGTGTCCTTGGGCTAAATACTTCACCCATCTTCACTATGTATAAATGTGGGGTCTACCTTACATCTATCTCCCCAAGGCAGAGATAGCAACAGAGAGGTTAGCATCACCAAACAAAGTACTGTGTAGTGACTTGTAAAGTTAGAAAAGTTATTATTATTACTACTACAGGGGCTCACCTGTAGTAGTATTATCAAAGTGTCAGAATGTACATGTCAAATTGCATAAGAGGGGGTAACATGAGCACCATTGCTGAAAATGAAAACACATGCTATGGTATAGTAGAAATACCATAACACTCTCCATGAGATCACATCTCTAGACCTCTGCTTTGCTTGCACAGGGAGCAGTGCAGCACATGGCCCCACCCAGGCCTCTAGTCACACACATTCCTTGATAGAGCCGTCAGGCCAGCTGGAATGGAGCCCAGCCTCTCCCTGCAGTGAGTAACTCCAAAGAAATGTCCTCTTTCTCTATGAAGCGAGCTCCATTCTGTGCCTCCCTTCTGCAGCCTGTCTGACTGCCGACCCCCTCCCCACCCCACACCAATTCAGGCAGTCCACCACAAACTCAGGCTTCAGGCTCTGATCAAATAAACAAGAACCCCACAGACATGAACACACATTGCATATCTGCAAGTATTCAAATCTGGAATGCAATATATGTCTTTCCTTATCATTGTGATAGTCATCCAGCTTCAGGCTTTCACCCAAACAACAGCTGATGCAACATGCTACCCCACTGTCATGTTTTTCTTCTTCACCTTTCACCTGAGCTCTTCTGATACACTGAATTACATGTGTGGAATGTTTATTATAGCAACATGCACCAAACCAGGTCAACACTGAAAAAAGCGCAGTTGTACTATGGAGATAACCACTGATTGACCCTATCACTGTTGTCTGGAAAATACAGCAGTGTCACACTGATTACTGCTCAAACAGGAGTGAAATTAAGACACATGAAAGACTGTGAAAAGAGCAAGTGAATAGTCAGTAATGTCAAAACACCTATCTTCTCTGTTTATCTCAGACCATTGTCAATTTATAAAAGAAATGTTACAGAGACAAGACAGAAGGGTGCATTTGAAAACAAACAGAGGGCCTGCATGATCCACAGCTTATTCCTGTTCACCATGGTCCACACAGCCCTAAACCAGACCACAATTCCTGAAGAAGACCAAATTCTACCCACTGATGGCAATCTGGTCTGCTGCTGAACAAATTGTAACTTTGGCTGTGTATAAAAAGAAAAAAAAAAGTCTGAAAAACAAGGACACTGAGCTGGCTCTGTGTTTCTACACTTTCAAATAAGGTATGGATAGACATGCTATATTATAGCATGATATCATAGCTTTGCCCATAGAAGAAATATGGGCAAAGCTGACTTAAGAGCCTGACTTAATTAATCGCCAGATTCATTTTACACAGCATTTTTAGTTTGGAGTATCTGGGGACTGGTGCTGGGATTGTGAAAGTGAGCATTTAGCTAATTAACAGTCATTTTAGGTATATTGCCAGCAAGTTATAGTCATAGACTCTGGAAACCCAAAACATGAGGTTCATCATCCTGGTCATTGGAAAATTGGATGGAAACAAAATATGAATGTAATATAATGAATGCTTACACAAAAAAGTTAAGAAAAAAATTTACATCATGTTTACTTCATTGGGGCAGTCACTGGGGCGATCAATAGAAGATAATTTTTTTGAATAGCTGCACACATTTTTAAATCAGTAAAAGCAAATTAAATATGCAAATCATGAACATAAATTAAAGAATGTTGACTGTCAGAAAACAGAAAATTATATTATTTATGCAATACCATAGATCCCTTTAAAATGTAGGCTTGTTTATGCCTGTGTGTTGACCTAAAATATTGCCCATGAAATAAAGCAGATCTAAACAAAGCCTAATGTATTTCTAAATTTACATTCCAGTGTCAGTGCTTTGACATTTTGAGCGCCTCATTCTAAATAGACTTTGTAACAGATGCTGCATGCCATGCCACACTCTTGGCAACCCCACACAATTTGTGGAGGTTAAAGCGTGAGAAGTGTCAGATTTGTTTTATTACGTGCAGCTTTTGAATTAAATTAATGAAAGTTACTGCTTCTTCGAATATGTACCATACCATATATGCATGTATAAGTTGTGTGTTGTTGTGACGTGTTTTGTTTGTCTTTTGTGTGTGTGTGTGTGTGTGTGTGAGAGAGAGAGAGCGATGAGAATAATATAATAACTTAATTATCATCATCATCAATTATCATTAATCTTCAGTAGACTAGAAATAAATACCTCACTAACAGATCTCAATTTAACTTACTTCTCAATTTACTATTTCCCAACCAACAACAAGCAAAACACTGCTAGGCAAAACAAACAGAGCAAGGACATGCTGAAGCATTTCAAAGCTGTATTGGAAAGATGACAAGGGTGTGGCTGTGTGGACTGCCTCAAAAGACTTATGAAATCACACACACTGCACAGATGTTTATTCTTAATTATAGCATAAAGGTTTGTTTTTTTTAAATTGTTGTGCCACTTTTCTGTTTGGACTTTGAAGAACTTTGACCTTAGGTGACCTAAAGGGCTATTAAAATTCTACTCTACTAATTGTTAATCATTTTGAGTATTAACTATACATACTCTAAAACACATGCCAGAAGATATTTAAATAAATACAGTGGCATTATTAAATCAAAATAACAAACAACAGTGAACAATTCATGACTTTCATAAAAAATACAGTATATCTGAATAGCATCTAGAAGTCTTCAGTCAACATTTTGAAAATGAATTTTGAAAAGTCATTGCATTATAGAAATAATCATATCGCTACACGTACAAGAAAAATAAAAAGTGATACAACACTATCCACCCCTGTAACGGCCTCTCCATAATGTCCCTTCTTTGAAATCACCCACAAACCAGGAAATGGCAAAGGAAGTGTGGAGAAGACTGTTTAACAACGGTACAAACCTGTAATGCTGCAAGCCCATATACTGATAAAAATAAATGGAGTTTGTGACAAATATCATAACACCAAGAAGCTAAAATTTCAAAGACTCATGAAGTATGACAGATAAAAAAGGCCAAGATGTTTTGGGTTTTTTTTGTTTTTGTTTTGGATTTTTATTTATTTATTTTATTTTTTTTTTTGTCTTGAACCATAAGACATCTCTGTAAACATTTAGCTATAAACACTTGACATATACAAGCTGTCCCTCCTCGTACTAGACACACCTCTGAGGACATGTCATAAAAAAAAATCACACCTCAAAGCTTAGTAGTAAGTCCCGATTAACCCTAAATAACCTATATATAGTGTAAATAAGCAGTTACTGCCTAAAAGAGCCTAAAAACTTGTGCAACCATTTGGTTCTTCCTGCAACCTGTGTCACAATCAATCACCTCGACAGGAGCATTCCAAAATATGCTAGACATTTACAGCTGCATGCCACTTAACTGAGCGAAAAGGAAGCCAAAAGTGAAAGACACAGTACATGGGTGTGGCAAGAAGTCTGTTATGAACTTATACATGATCTTTGTGCCACAAATGTATATGTGGCACAATGATATATATGCATATATAAATACATAAATATATATATATGTATATATATATATATATATATATATATATATATATATATATATATATATATATATATATATATATATATGTGTGTGTGTGTATATATATATATATATTATTTATTTATATATTTATGTATATGTATGTATGTATGTATGTATGTATGTATATATATATATATATATATATATATATATATATATATATATATATATATATATATATATATATATATATATATATATATATAAACATACTGCTATAAGTACTGTTTCTTTCTCTTTTCCCAAAAAAAAGTGGTCTTCTTGTCTCCCCCTGTATATGCTACGGCTCTGCCCTGGTTTCAATTAGCTTGTCTTTCCAAACCACTACATTCCATTACTCCCCTCCTCACCCGCCCTTCCCCCTTCTCTTGCACACTTTTCCTCTGACTCTGTTATAACCCCCCAATCATTCACACTTCTGTTCTTCAACAGAAAAACACACGTTCACAGCTTATATTTAACATAAGGAGGAGTTTATATGAAATATGTATACTTAGTGCAAAAGAGCAACATTCAGCGAATATTTGACATGTACCCCTATTTCAGAACAAATCTTAAAGTGATATCTAAGGAGTTACTTACTTATCATACATTACAACTGTTCAGTACGTTCACAGAGATGCTGGTCTGAAGGGTTTTGTTTTTTTTGCTTTTTGGCAACAAAGGGTGTGCCTTGGTAAGGAGACAGCACAGCAAAATGGGAGGGAGTAGAGAAAGAAGGGGGTGGAAGGCGCTGAACAAGAAGAATCCACACCCAAGCCTGTTGCTGCAGGCACAGTAAAGTATGTCTACTTTCTAACCCATAAAGACGGCTGTTAAACACATTCAAATCAAGATTGTATCAGACAGCTTTAGCTCATAAAAACAAGCCTGCAAGTTATCAAACAAGCACTGCCAAACTGATCTAAACTTGTGGGTGCAAAGACAACCCTTAAAACCTGTTCAAATGCAATTTAAAATCTGTGAATTAAAAATACACAAGTCATTCATTTTTATCTTTTTAGATGTCCATGTTATCCACAGCATTATGCAAAACATTATGTAAAACAGTCCCTTTAAATATTCGTACCCTTGCCTGTGCACAAAAGTAAACTGCGCAACTGTCTCTTCATGTGATGGCAAGTACACACCCACCTCCCATCCAAAGCTTCATTTTAACTGGATTTAATTAATTACATTCACACTATTACACTGACCCACTTTTTAAACTTTTATGTAACACCAATAAATAATAAAACAACTTTCACTATTTGGGGATGACCAAGCAAAGTTATCAAAGACTGAACAACAATGTCAAGTTTTAACAAACTTGAATAATGCACATAAATATATAATAGATAGATATATAATATTATAGACTAATAAATAGACATGGTTTTCACTGTTTAGAACTGTGGCCACAGAAAAAAGTAACCTCACCTACGTAAAGTTTAAAAAGTAAACACTTTAAAAGTTTGTCTTTACCTGTGCGCAGCAGGGGCGCCTCGAAGCCTTACTTCTGCTTGAGCATCCTTGAAAACCTCTTCCCTTCCACCCAACCTAAGATCAGCGTTGTCTAAAAGACTGGTCAACTGTGCAGTCTGGTTTGCTTTTCTCAAGCCTTCCTATTTCTCTATCAAAATTTCCAGGGCGTTTTCACCTCCTCCTTCCCCTCCGCCTCCTGGACTCCCTCCCCTCTGTTGATTTTTGCCTGTTGGTTTTTTCAGTATGCTGTGTGGCTGCTCCTCTGGGTAAGTGGAGTGGCTGGACAGGGATCTGGGTATGGCTCCTGGTTTGCAGAATAGAGAAATGGGAGGGAACCTGAGGGGAGGTGACCGGTGTGAGGGAGTGGTAACCTGCTGTACTGGGACCACCCACTGCTTCCCATGGAGGGTTCCACTCAAAGATGTGCATGAAGAAATTCACTGAAAAGTTAACAAAATACATGTTAGCAACTTTGTATTATTATACATTTATGATACATTTAAACCTTGCATCTTTATAATTACAACTGGCATTATAAGCATTGCAAAGAAGACATTGTTATTCAATTTATATCAGTACAAATGTATATTTCAATCAAATTCCAGTGTTTCTTTATACAATTCACATCTTTTAGTTGGCTCTGAAACTCTGGCCTTTGTCTGTACATGCTTTCACCGTTGTCAGTTGCTGCTAAGCAAACACGCTCATAAAAAAAAAGTCCATAACAAAGTAAGAATATTGCTATAAGCACTAACTTTTAATTGTTCTATCATAGTAGGTGTTGATTTTTTATTGCACACATTAACCCCTTTTATGTTTTTGGAATCCCTCTTTCTTACTTGAGCAAAATAATTATTGAACGTATTTTCTGGAAATACATCATGTTAAGTTTTTTGACCAAATGGAATGACAGAGGTCTGTGTGACAATAAAGTTTAAAGTCAGTCATTCTCTGTACCTGGCTGTTAGCGCTTTCTGTATCCATGTTTGACTTGTATGCTGCAAGGTGGAGGCACAGCCTTTGAAATACATTTTGAAAGAGTGCCATAGAGCCTCTGCTCGTGTGTAAACAACAGGACACCTGTAATACCTGTCTGCTGTTCAACAACTTTCTGCAGGGTATTTTCGGAAGTTTACTATGGTATAATGAGCACTCAGTAAACAGGACCCTGCAGTTAGCCACTTTCACATGCAGGCAAAATAATTTGTACACTTAAAGGAGGCCTACTGTTTAACACATTATTTAAATGTTACCCACAATAGACATAGGACACATTGCTTTATGAGACATAATCATTGTACAGTTTTTGTACATTAGAATATGTCTTTAAATGTGTTTCATCTCCGTGAAACAGGTAACTAGGCCAAGTTACAGGTAAGATGCAGGAGAGATGAGTAAATGCTTGTTTAAAGGTATTTTTAAAGCAATAATAATTAAATTAATTTAAGACATTTACATTTAATGCCATACTGTGGAACAGTCCAGGCAAAGCAATATCTCCATGGAGACAAAAACAACATACAATATGAAAACATTGATTTGGCATGGAATAGTAATAATCTATTTATTAATTACAAGAAACTGCTTCAATATTCATAAACTCCATTATTAAACATAACATTTCCTATGGCTCCTTGATGTATCTATTTTGAAAAACTCTTAAGCCATTCTTTTCCTTGGACAAATACATTAATATTTTATGTGTATCTTTATTATGGATAATAAGCGCAGGAGTAGTTCTTAAAATGTGAAGGGTAATTATCAAGGCTGCAGTAATTACAGGTACAGAGTCTGAAGTACAGTATTTAGTGGTAGATGCAGAATGTGGCTTTAGAACGTCATAGAATGCCATAGTCTTGATAGCACTGGTAAAGTGAGGTACTGATAATAAAGTTGTGCCTTGGATGTTAGACATTCAAATGTGTATATAAAATTGTTTTTATAAAAAGTATTTTACTAATTTTTTTTTAATATTATCTGTATTTGCTACTGTGGTACAAGAATTCCCTTCAGGAAGGAAGTGCAGTGTTAGAATGTGGATTATCAGGCAATATTCAGATTAGGTAAACAGGAGGCAGTTTTTTCTTTTGATTCCATTGCATTTTCAATGCAAAAATAAAAAACAAAAATTGCAGTAGACTATATCTATATCTCTCAACTGGCCTGGGATAACCTTGGGGTCTGCCATGATGAGCTTGATGAAGTGTCTGGGATGAGGGAAGGCTGAGAGTCCCTGCTCAAAGGACTGCCCTCACAACCTTGAACTGGATAAGCAAAAACTGGATTTTCTCCTGTCCTGATTTCAATAAAAGAATATGGGACTATAGACTGTCGTGATGCCAGCTAATACCCAGTAACCCAGTGACGTGTGAGTGCAGTGAAATAACTGGTATTACACATCACTAGTTTAAAGACATACATTTTTTTACGTGACAGTTTCAATCTTCGAGTTCAAGGCTCTCTCTTATTTATTTATGTTATTTTTATTCTTATACATATTTGAAGGATTTTCTTCCCTGCCCTTTACTTTAACAGAAACGCTATTGCTCTAACTATTGCACAGTAGAGTAGAGTACAGTACCTACTACTACTACAGCTGCTCTATATTATTATTGATATAAACAAAAGCATTATGCTATAGTTGCTCAAATCTAAATTCAAGTCAGAAACAATTTTAGCAAGTTAGAAGCAGGTCTGGGCACAGGCACACCAGAAAAGTTGCGCAAGTAGCCATGCATTGAGGACAACGACTGGAAAAATGGTACATCCGTGCATGTTGTTGCAAATTTGCCTGCCTAACATGGAGCTGTGGAAGCTCACTGTAGTCGAATACAAAGAAATGTGGGAATGGGTGTGTCTGCTGTTCATAGGTGTGTCAACCAGTGCGAACCAGCGCAAATAGCTTGGCTCAGACACACAATGACTCACCAATGATAGCTTCAACAAAAACAGGGCAGCTCTGACAACAGAGGATATAAAAATCAACAGGTTAGTTGTTGTCTAACAGTTGGGTTGAACTTGTGTTATTGTCCTTAAAACTACACACAATATTTAAAAAAAAAAAGATTTTTACTGATTTCAGTTTGATTTGATACAATTATTTTTCTCACTATTAAATAAAATTTCTCTCTGCAGCTAAATGTAGCTTTGCCAAGTCTGGCAGGGTAGCGAGAATAAGATTGTGCAACATCAGGATTAAAGCAACACAAAAGACGACAACTAAAAGCTCACACAAAGTTCTATTGTACAACTTGCCTCAATCGTGTAGTTATGGTTAAATATCTGGACTAAGAAACAACTGTTAACAACAAAATTGTATGTTCAATATTTCCAAAAGGTCGTAACTCTGAAATAAAGGTTTTTGTTCAATGGAGATGCATTAAAGTAGAAGAGTTTGGCAAGGAGGCTGTTAACGATGAGTCATCACAAGAAGTTTCTAGATCATGAAACAAATACAAAAACAACAATTTACAAAAAACACATGCATGAATGAAGCCTGTAATTGTGTATATAAGTTTTGTGTAAACACTAAACTGATGCCTTTTGTTCATAGTTCCTGGTCAAACTACTCTGGCTTTAGATGCAGTTAAATATGACTTGTCCTCAAACGCAGGCACTCCACAACACAAACCAGACTGTGTGCAAATAGAGATGTTCTTTGTATGCCTTCTTCATTAGATCTTTTTGGACAATGCTGCATTGTTAGTGCTGACAAATGCTTTAGCAGGGAAGAAAAGTTAGAAATGGGGATCTTGCGTCCACATGTAAACACATAGGCCTGCTGCACACTTATTCTTAATCAGTTGCTATTAAAATCAAAGCTTATGAATAGTGAAACTAGAGCCTCTAGAGCTGATAACAAAAATGCACATTGTGACTGCATAAAACGTATTTAAGATGAGACTTAAGATGAGACTTGACATGAATACATTTTATTGACAGTTTAGCTATGATTTCATTAAGTTATCAAAAGGTACCTCAGACTGGACAATTTACAGCAAACAAAGTTGACCCGTAGTTACATTGTGTTTATGATGAAAGAACAGTGTTTCAAAGACACAAGCACAGTCTACTTGTGATAAAAAAGAAGAATCTCAAATCTCCAAGCACGGGGTCAGCGCCTGATATTTGGAATTACCATAGCAACTCATCGTCAATCTATGTGGAATTCCCCGCAGCACATGCAGATGATTCAGTTAGGCAAACTGTTCCTTTGGTGCAGTGAAGAATGCAAGGGAAAAAGGGGAATGAGAGACAGATTGAATTGTGGTTTCCACTGCAAGTTGTGAGTCACGAACACGAGGGAGGAACACAGAGGGGGGAAAGGCGACTATTCTGGGATGGCTGCTATAGCAACATAATAAGCAAGGGGCAGGTACTACGAGGATGTTTCCATGACAATGCCCTGTGTGTGTATGGATAAATATCACATGTGACACAAGAGTTTACATTACCGCAAGAAGTGCTGCGTTATGCACTACTCATTATTTTAGATAAAAGGGCACATGATGCGTTTAGGGTGGTTTCCATCCAAATAGTCCTAGTTCCTCATCAAACCTACTCAGTTACTTACTAGAAGCACCCTGGACAGGTCCAGTCTTGCCACATCCAGCACACAGAGCATTCACAAAGATTAGGCCAATTGAAAAAGTGCCTCTAGGTGAATTAGTATTGCTCAATTGTTTGAGCATGCCATCTCCTACACCAAAGACACAGTACTGGGCCTGCCTATGAAGTTTTGTACATATTCATTTTTGGACATTTTAAGAGATGTGGGGTTTTGCAATAGCTTCTCTGTTGTAACTCCACTCCCATCTGTGCTTCAACACAAGCTGATACCTTTCTGGGCTGCACATTCCAGCCATAACTGTAAACATTCCAATACTCAAAGTCTTCACTTGGATGAGATATAACCAACAACAAGTCAATACTTGAAGTATCAATTTGTTCTTTCTCAGACGGGGCTGGAGTTGAGACGAACATAAACCTCAGATCACTTATTCAAACCTCTCGTTGATGGCAAACAACAAAAACAACTAAGAGACACAAGGTAAGTAAAACACCTTTGCTTTAGACTCAGAATTCCCATCATGACAACCAATATTTTTTCCTAAAACACTGCTACCACAGCTTTGACAATTAAAGCTTTTAACTCACCCTAACCACAAAGCATTGTTTCTGTGCCTATGTATTATGTACACATAATAAAGAGTTGCTCACTTTACACCCTAAACTTATAAAGGGTAAGTGGCTGAAGGAAAATGAAATAGATAAACTAGCTAGAATCAGCAAGCGTTTGCAAGACAGCCATACAAGTATGTGTAATACACTCTTGTTTAACAATATCTTCAACTGCCACACCTCCAAAGTCTTGTAATACGAGCCAGATGCAACACTGGGGTTTCATGTCCAAAAGAGCAGGGGCTGTCTGTTTTCCCTCCGCTGTACCTCGCCTCTCCTCCCTCAAGACAAGCATTTACTCCTGCCAGTGGCAACTTTTGTTGCAAGGCAACACAACATCTTTAGAAAATTACCCAAAAAATATTACATTATCTAAATAAAAGTTGCCCCAAGTAAACCCGCACCATTTCAGCCCGCCTGTCTGACTCTTTTACAATATCATCTTGTCTTTGCTTGCCTTCTTTTGCTATTTTTTCCTCAGCAGACTCACCTTTGACCTCGCTCATTCCATTCCAGGACTGATTTACCATGCTGTGTTCAAGTACTACAGGATAATGGGCAGTGTACAAATGAGAAAATGGGAGACAAATGGATGCTACTAAGCACATATTCAAATGGTCATATTACTTACTCTAAACCAGGTATGAAAATGTGCATGCTTTTAAAATCCATGTGTTGCTGATTTATCATGATTTGTATAAGTGTTTTTTTCCATGTGCCTACTGTCTGTAATATGTTACATTCAGATTGGGGACAAATGGGGTTAAGTGAGTTTCAAGTGCTGACTACAGTTTATTTTCTGTCCTTCCCCCATTACTTTCAGCAACGTTTACGATACATGAGCATCTGTGCATGCGTGCCATTTGTAGCCCAGGCCCCGTGTATGGTCTAAAAAGCCTCTATAAATACAGGAGTTGGGACTGTGGCTGTGTTGTCACTGTCAGCCTGGGATGTCCCATACACTACACAGGAAAGGGGTGGAACTAGATCAGCTCCAAAGTGGAGCAAAAATGGCGCAAATATCTTCTAAATATTCCTTTTAGAAGTTCATTACCACCACTATAAAAAGGCTATGAGGGGTACCTCAAAAAAAAAAAAAAAAATTCGAATAAGCCTCAAATGGCCTCTGAATTTTATTTACATTTTATAATTAATTGATGATATGATATTTGTGTAGATATCTGGATCAATTACATCCAGAATCAACCATCACATCTTTAAATATTTTGATATTGTTCAGATTACTTTTACATGTTTTCAAACTTGAGTATGCATAAGTACTAAAATATATAATAAATGAGAACATAGGCATGAAAATATGGTTTTCTTTGTTGTCACAATGTCCAGCACAGATAAGTTGAAATATGTTGAAATGCTGTGTAAGACAGGATATAATTTATTTTTGTTATGTACTTTTGCAACAATGTGAGATATAAGACATGTTAAGTTTAGTGTTCCCTCCTCAGGCTGACTTTACTCTGACATTTCTCTTGCACCACCAAATGCTCAGCACATGCATACCATGCCTAAAGCTCATCAGGGGGGTGACAACCTCACAAGGTCCTGGTGATAAAACAATATGGCCTCTCTCTGTTCTTCCCCCACAGGCACTCCCTCATCTCAGCTACTTTGCAGAAAAAAATCCTCTGTGCATATACTCAAAAAATGAGTAAGGAGCGGCAAGTAGGAAGGAAAAAGAGTGCGTCACGCCAGGGGAGAAGTAGAACGGGGGGAGGATGGTTGGCAGGGCAGAAACAGAAATGTTGCTGTTGGCATAAGCCTCTGTATTGTTCTTGTGAGTTGAACTATTTAACTCTGAAACTACTGAATTATATTAAACATCAAAATTCTAAACTATTGCTTTTCCTTAGTGAAGAACAGTTCAAAATGACCAAAACAAAGTGAGATTTTGAACAATACAATAAGAAACCATTTCCTATGGATAACAGATAAGGCTGTGGCAGGCCTCACCTCTACTTCAGCAGCCTAAGGGTTAGCCATAGCTAGTGCTGTAACTAAAACACACAGCACAGGGTAAAGCTTTGCTCAAGTTACAGTCCTCCTTCAGTGAGCCACAGGATGGGTGAGTCATGTGTTCAAGGACTTGGGCGCTTCACTGTTGTGGGCACATTTCCATTTTCTGATTTCCATGAGGCCACAGAAAACACTAAAATGGCTTCCCTGATTCAGATGATGGTTGCACCAACATGACCCTAAATCATCCTAGCACAGCAAACCTTGAATCACTTCACTCATTGCACAAGTTTCTCCATTTATTTGAGGTTTAGCACTGTACTTTCATAGATCTGTATGTAGATAAGATTAATAAAGACATTGTTTTAACATGAAGGAATCTTGATAAATGTTTCTGAAATGTCATCCTTGTACAAAGTCTAAACCAACAAGGACAATACAAGAGTCTATGCAGATTTCAAAGACAAAAGGTCATTTACCAGAGGCTGGAAAAAATAAAAATCAATGTCTAGGATACATGAGATAACATTTTACCAGTCTTTATAAAGCACACTGGATAATAATCTTGGAAGACAAATATTTACCTCTTTGAAATAAGGTACCCATGGTTTCTCAATGCTATATTACCTTATATGCAGCATTTTGCCAAACTGAAATTGCTGAATAAAAATATACTTAATTACTTGCCGGTCTCTGGTACACCACTGCTTGAGCTCCAGAGAAATGCCATCAAGGGTAACTACTTGCCCTTGTCTGCCCTCTAGAGGACAAAGTGGAACAGAGGCAAATTCAAGAAACTTTAATAAAGACCATTACGTACGCATGTTGATTTCAAAATAAAAAGGCCAGATGTTACGCAAACATTTCAATTGTTTATTTATCCAAAGTGGGAAAGTAAAGATGTTAAATAAAAGAATCCCCCATAAGTGGCATTGTGGAAAATGCTTTATTTTCACATCAAAACCAAAGGATTGGGCCACTTGAGACAAAAATCTTCAAACTTTGTCAATCCAAGTCATCTTGTGGTTAAGCACATAGCGGCAGAGAGTTTGTAAGTGTCAAGAGCATTGGCGCAGTGTCCCTGGGTGCTCACTTGAAGATCTTGCCATCACAGAAGGGCTTCCCCATATGCTTGAAGTCTCCCTCCCAGAGAAAGTACTCCTTAACCATCAGCTTGCATTCATCACTGTTGGGATCCAATTTGCGCCAACTGTATGATTCATAGTCGATTCCCCAGTCGGCACACAACTATAAAATAAGTTAATTTAAATTAATTTCTAAAGCACATTTTAAAAACAGCTTTATATCGTAAGTAAAATTCAGGCTTATTTAATCAGTGATCATGACCAAATAGGATTAAAACACAACTTTACCTTCACGTGTAAAGGGTGTGTCACAGCTAAATACAGTTCTAATCTAAAGTTATACATTAACAGCCAAAACAGGATTTTTAAGGAAAAAAAGCAAGCAGGGTTAAGCACAAGATTGCTTTCAACACCTTGTTAATGTCGTACCTTGGAAGCCAAACAGTTTGAAATGTTAGGCGCCACAGTGAACAGTATGTGGCTCTACAGCAGGCATGACCAAACTATGGCCCTGGGGCCAAATGCAGCCCTCAGACTTCCAGGGGAATTGGCCCAAATTACCTTGCATCAATTAAGAAAATATTTTTACTGCAAATTTTTTGAAAATCTACCTTGATGAAGCTAATATTTCATATTTAGTGTGTGGTTTTAAGGATCTTGGCATGAATAAAGACTAATGGCTCATTCTAATGTGTTAAACATGCACATATTTAAATTATTCCCTGTACTGAGCATCAGTCTACAGCCCTCAATCGGCCCTCTGCTACATCTGTGTTTAGATATGTGGCCCTTGATGAAAAAAGTTTGCACACCCCTGCTCTCTACAGGAAGCAGTCTCATTTTTCTCCCTCCCTACCCATGTATGAATGTACTCACTATGAGTGGTGTTTATCATTTGGATACAATTATTTTTAATAAGTGTATTTCATATGTCAAATAGCCATTTGTACTTTAAGCAAAATGTTCTACAGCACCAAAATCACAAATCAGCTGCCACGTTGAGACTTTGAAACAAAAACTTTAAAGTGTGCCCACAGCATGAACCAGCCTATGCTCACTTATCAGAGATGACTGGGATGAATATGGCCTCAAGTTTATCTTCCCCCGTCAGATTAAGACATCGTGTCATTTTTGGACACAGCCTTGCCCAATGACAGGGGTAATTAACAGAAACCAAACTTGAGTTATGAGGAAAAAAAAACTTGAGAATCTTAAATTTATCTTTAGGTGGAATTGTGATTTGAAGTATGTATGGACACAAACAAACTTACTCAAATTTGCCCATTTCTGAGCATGTTTTTTTTAATCCTTTAAACTGAAAGTTTTTAATCCAGATTCATTTTTATCAAATTTTAATTCTGCATTTTTACTATGACCTTTATGTTTCTGTCTACATTACTTTCTACAAATGTAGCACAAAGTGCTACATTTATACACAGCAAATGAATGAATTGATTTCAATATCAAGTTGCCTTTGGTCACATTTTACCAAAAACTTTTCTATGAACGCTTTATCAATAAAACCTATTCTGGCAGCACACATTTTGGCTTTTGTCAGGTTGTGTGATGGCTGCTAAGGGATGAATTCAAACCTGTGCAAAGCTCTTGCAATTAACTGTTCATCCTCATCAGAAATCCCCTTTTAAACTTAAAAATTGCATGGCTCATGCAGATTGCAGAAACACTGCACTTTAGTGTGTGGACATGCGCCTTTACTTTTACTTACTGTGAAAGCCAACTCTTGGCCTCTCAAAATCCAAAGTCCAGAGATGGCATGGTTATTAGCAGTGCCAAACAGGAGAACACTTGCAAAAGCATTCTTTCTCAGTTTATCCAGGCGCTGAAGCATACCTTAAAGAAACACAATCAAATGAAATCTAAAACATAAGAAATGACTAGCATTACAAAAACACTATCAAATAAAGTGTGCGGTCCTTAAAACACACTATAAAAGTGTGCACTTTACCCATTTATAAACATGACTTTTGGTAGAAATTGGACCGTATTTATTGAAATTGCTGGGGGGGACAAAGTATTTCTCAGTTGTCCATCAGCTGCACAGACAGGCTTGCAATTCTACATATTGCTGGCTTGTAGATGTGATGCTTGTGGTAAGTTGCTAAAGCTGAGCAAAGTCCAGTTGGACACAATCTTCAAATCAGATTGTGTCCAACCGAGTTCCCGTAACAGTGCACATACAAGTTATTTCCCCCCTTCCCACACTTTTTAAAACTTTTAATAAAGAGTTTCACCAATGCCATAACTGATATAAAGCTCATGCCAAGTGCCTGGTATATTCACAGGAAAGTCAACAGAGCAGACAATCCATTCCCACCAACTGCATTTCTGACCACTGTCCATTAATCTATATATTTAAAAATATAAATCATCCATTAAAGCAAATATTTGTAGTGTGCTCTTCCTTACCTCCAATAAGGTTGCAGCTCATGAAGGTTAAAGTTAGGTCCTGGGGGAATTTGTACTCGCAATACCAGATGGAATAGCCTTCGCGATCAAAGTGTTCCCAGAAGTAAGGAATAGCCACTTTCTCAATGTTCTCATTTGAGTACTTCCTCTTGAATTCATCCAAAATAAATGTGCTGAAAAGACAAACAAAATTTAAGTTATCCTTCATATGCAGATGCAGTGAAATTCATTCATTTTATAATGTGCCCACAGCATGAACCAGCCTATGCTCACTTATCAGAGGTGACTGGGATGAATATGGCCTGAAATTTTTCTTCCCCCATCAGATTAAGACTTGTGCCACATGAGGACACTGCCTTGCCCAATGACAGGGGACTTAAAACACTGGATAATGAGCAATAATGCAATACTAATTTTTATTTGTAGACTATAAAAGCTAAACACTGTTTTTTAAAGAAGAGTTATTTATACCAACAATTATCCAGTAGTTGTAACTGGTACATTTAAAAAAATTTGTACCTTTTAGGTAGCTCAGCAAAGGGGTCCTTTGATTTTGGCTCGCTGGCCAATGCTGCATCCGACGCATCCATGTCATCTTCCTCTGGGGCAGGCTTCTTCTCTTCTTTCTTCTCCTTTTTCTCCTTCTTTTCCTGGGGCTTTGTTGCGTCTTTACCGGCTTTTTCTTTTTTAGCAGGAGTTTCCTTCTTTGGCTGCATCTCTGCAAACTTCTTAGCTGCAAATTCAAATCATCAAATTGAATCATCCATTGTACAACTGAACACTTCCAACACAATACATAGTCAAAAGAAAACAATTTTAGACCTAAATTTTAATGCCAAATGTTAAATAGATTACTAGGGGTAGTAATAATTCTGAAATGTTTACCACTTTGACAAATAAAAATTCTCATACAAATGAAATGCACAACTAATAATAGCCAAAAAGCATTTACTGCATAAAGCAGAGGACTTGCACAGCTGTTAAAAAAAAAAAAAGCAATTGCAAAAACATGACTAATTCACAGAATAGCCCTTCTTGAATTTGTTCAGTTACAAACAGAATAGAAAATTGCTCACCATCAAATTGGGCCATCTTGTCACACAGTTTCACCTCTCCGAGAACCGCTTTGAATTGTGGCTGGTTAATGCAGGTGACAAACCAGCGGTTAACATTGACATAAGGTTGGCGGAATGAAGGCTCAAGGACCTGCAAAATGAAAATTTTATTTTTAGTACCATTAACACAGGTCAATTTTGATCAGTGCCAACCTGTTTGTAAAGCCAAAGCATGGAGCAGGCAACAGTGATGTCAGCCAGGCTAATCCGCTCTCCCACCAAAAAAGTACGAGTGTTCAGGTGCTGGTTCAGGACTGTTAGGACCCTCTTCACATCCTCTTTTGCCTGCTCTGTGGCCTAGACACAAAGCACTGTTATCACTCTGACTGATACTCAATAACAATGATAATTATACTCAATTATTCCATGTACAACTAGAGTCAATAAACTGAACTAAACCACAGCTGAATGAAGAGAAGTGATGACGTTCTATGATGTACCTGTTTGTTGAATTGCATGATTCCTAGAGTGGGGAAAACCCATGCACTGGCTGGAGGAATGATCTCAGAGTCAGCAAAGCTCACCCACTGCAGCACCTGGGATGCTGCCTGAGGAGTGGCACCACGCAGGGCATCATTGCTCACTGAAAGCAAAAACATTTTAGGATGGTAGCTTATGTCTTAAGATCATCTACCAATGCACACTTACAGTAATGAGCAATGGCATTACTCTCGAACAGACAGAAGCCGTCATCTCCCTGGTAAGCAGGTACCTGCACAAAATATTCTAGTAATAAAGGCAGCAAACAGCATTTAAACAGTAGATGATCTTTTGGCTATCAGTTGTGCGAACCTTGCCAAGGGGAAAGTTATTTAGAAAGGCAGGTGTACGGTTCGTCTGCCCAAAGGTGAAGGCAGGGGGGTTGCTGGCAATCTTGAGTGAAGCACCACTGTACTGGGCTGCGATCTGAGCCTTGAAGGCCCTCCAGTTCTCTGGGTATGTGTACAGGGTCTGGAAAAAAAAAAGAATATTCACACAGTTATAATAAAATCTAAGCTCAAATACAGAATAGATAAACCCGTGTGTCAGGCCAGTAAAGAGGATTAAAAATAACGCTGAAATTAAAAAATAAAAACTGCACTAGAGCTGATTAATTTGGGTAGACAAATTCACGTGGCTTTTTGCCCGTGTTTCATAGTATCTGTGATGAATGGTTAAGACACCAGGATTTGCACCTTTTACTTCAAAGTTAAACGTTGAAACATAACGACAAAAGGTTGATTAAAACGACAAAAATGGATAACACCTAGTGACTGATGTTACGTGGCAGTCGTTCTGAGAAGAGGCGCAATTTGCTTTCGAAGCAACGTCAAGCAGAAAGCAGGCACCGAATATGAAGCCGTCTGAATGGATTCGTCTCAAAATATTGCCAAGAGAGTGACAATTTGAGTCCGGTGCAGTACAATAGACATCGTTTATGCGAGTACTCTTAAAGATGGTTCAGATTTTAAGCGGATGGTCTCATTAAACCTGAAAAATCACAACTCTAAAAGATCCTCTCCATCTTACTCACCCCTGCCGCCATCTTCAGGACGAGAGAAAAGAAAGAACGTAAGCACGCTCCACTGACGTATTTACGTCCAATACACGTGCGCGTGCCCAGCAGCTGGCGTAGTGCTAGCGTCTAGTTCACACGGCTCAACCATCGATCTATAATAACAACTTTGATCATATTATTATACTATATTTAGGATTTTATTATAGTTCTATGGACTCTACCTCCATGGTAGCTCTTCATAATCATATCTGTGCATCATAATCATGCATAGAAATAATGATAACCATATAATAGTGGAGCTGTTAAATAATTAGCTTTTATGGTACAAGCATGAAACTTTGCCAGATTACTAACACCCCCAGGACTAATATTTCTGGATATGGAACCAAGTCTAATTTAACACTGGAGCTGAGAACTGCGCATGTCACAAAATGGACTGTATGAAAACGAGGCTGGCATAAAAAAAACATTGCATGATCCCCTTCTTATAGTCTAATTTGCTTAGTTATCCACTTTGAAATGTTGATCAACTATTTTTTTCTAAACTCCAAAGCATTAAGAAGGTCACATGACCGCGTTCCTTGAGAATGTAAGGGTTATGTGGGTTATTACAATATTTTATCTTTCAAAGTCATAATTATTGGGTTTTTGATAACAAAAACAATTTAACCATCTCTAAAGATCTGTAATTGTCATATCGTATTTCATAACAATGATTAAATGCTGCATGGAAGCGATGCTTAACACCACTTAATAGAGATCTACCTTAAATAGTTAAACTTATGCAAAATGCTCTTAAGTGCAGCTGCCACCATATTTGCATAAACCTGTACATGCCAAATTTGTCTTTACACACTTGCATCGCCCAGCACAGGCTACTCTGCATCCACACTTGATAAGTTCACAGCGTGTGTCCTTTGTCTGGGGGAGCGTGGTCCACAATGGTAACCACTGATTGCAATCATGCTTCCATCCCCAATCTGCAGGCCTGTGTAGATCTGGTGTCTTAAAATACTAAAATTCTTAATGGTGCATGATGACTTTTCTGGTGGGGGGATCCACAATCTGCTTCTTTCATGAAGATGTTATAGCTTTGTCTGGAATCTTTCACTGTATGGCATTAAACATATCAGTCTTGTGTTTATTCAGTTAAGGATTGAAAATGTGTTTATTGCTCAAATACCTAAAAATACATACATTCTTACATTTAGCAGTGTCTCGTGCTTGTCACCTGGGAGATGGATAAGGTTAATGTCATACTGTGAAAGCAAAGCAATAACATCTCCATGGAGACAAGCAGGTATCTTACCTTCCACTTGAAATGTTACATTGTGAACCTTTAAAGATGTTAAATTGCATTGTCCTTTTACATAGCCTGTACCCCTCACATTATGGGAAGAAAAAAAAATATTATTTCAGCTGTTTAAGCAAATATTTATTTAATCAGACTTTAATTTTAACATTTGAGTCTAAAACATAGTAAATTTGTGGTCTTAATAATGGGTTTATATCTTTATTACAATCCATTTCTCACTGTAGTACAGGTGTGAACAGAGCCTCCTCTTTAGATTAGATTATAGTCTGAATATCTACAGCTCATTCCAGACTGAGAGATCGCAGTGAAAATATGACACCATCACAAAACCTGGTCAAACCAATCTTGCCTTAATTTGGTCATAATCCGAAATCACCATCTCCACAATTTCAAAGGTGTTCTCAGTCACCTGGGATGGGATCAAATTTTAATCTGTTGCCATGACCCTTTAAAAGACAATGTAAGAGCAGATGCTGCAAATCTAACATTCAGTTATTATGGTAAGGATAATAAAATGGATTGTCATTTACACACTGGTAATTCAAATATTAATGAATACAGATTTTTTTAGGCAAAAATGTATTAGAAGTATTAAAGATGTACTATGTAACTTTTCTGCTGGGAGTGATAATGGCAATGTTATATTGTTCCTCAGTATGGCATTAAACTTGTTTATCTTCTTGGAGACAAGCCAGTGGCACAACCAGGTCATGTTTACAAGTCAGATATACAGAGCGGTGACCCCACTCACAATAAGAATTAATGTTTTGTTTTTGTTTTGTTTTTTTCAAGGTATTTTCAAAATAAAATTAAGGTTATATAAAGTCTGAATATTTCAGACTGTATTAAAGAAACTAAAAGGAAGACCGATGACCTGATTTAACCACTGAATATATAGGCTAAAGGAAGAGGAGGAGAGAGAAATGAAGATAGAAAATCAAACCTACACAAAATTATGTTCATGAAGTTTTATGTTTGCCTTAAAGTGGGACTAAACATCTAAACTCCACCCACAAACACATTTCAAATAGAGATGATAAACTGAGTGATACCTGGAGAGCTAAAGAAGAGAGTGAAAGGAGAGAGGGACAGGGCGAGGGGGTATAAGGAGCAGTGTGATTGGTCTAACATCCACACTACACTGCAGCCAGGGATTTGTAAACAGAAACAACTGGCTGTAATCAGGATAGTCCTGCATGATGTCACATAGTACTTGATACTACAGAGGGCACTGGAGTTCACACACACTCATTTTTATACATTTTTGACCAGATTATTTTGCAAATTTACCTAGTTTGCTCTAAAATGATCAAACAAGCACTAGAAACAGTAAATAGTACAATTAAAGATGCACTGTGTAAATTTTTGATTGGGGGTCTGCCACCTGCTTGTTTCTATGGAGATGTCATTGCTCTGCCTGGAATGTTCCACAGTGTGACATTAAACAGCTCTACCTTACATTTATTCAATTACAAGTGATTTTATAGCTCAAAAATACCTAGCAAAATGGACATTCTGACTGTGAACAAGGTTGCCTTTCCACAGATCTGACCTGTAACTTGGTCTGGTTTAGAAATGTTCAATACCATACAGTGAAACATTCCAGACGAAACAATAACATCTCCATGGTGACCAGAAAAGTAACACCATGCACCTTTAAAAAAAGACCATTAGTTTAGTAGCAAATATTTTTTGTGATTAGTTTACTTTCACTTTAAAAACAGCATTGAAAACTGCTTTGCAGTAGCTAGTATCTTGAGAATACATATTCTTCTTTATAACCTATATGATAATTTAACATTATTTTCCAAAAAAGGCGGTTTAAGCAGCAATTTATGTCCCAGCCTTGTTTCCATGTCAGCCATTTTGTGACAAGCACAGTACTCGGCTCCAGGGTTGACTTGGCCTTGGTTCCATATCCAGAAATGTTGGTCCTAGGGATGTTAATAATCTGGCAAAGTTTCACGATTGTACCATAAAAGTGAACAATTGGGCACTTTCTTGATCCTTAACAACTCCACTATAAATTGCAAAATTATTTGATGAAAAATGTAATGGCTGTACAATAAACATAAAACCAAAATATTTTTTTATTGGAATGCAATTTTTTTTTTTAAAGTATGCCATTTGTAAAATTCTAAATATTCAGTTGTAATGATGTACAATTTATTTGGTAATCACTTACAATGTGTAATTTTTCCAATAAAACTTTAAAGTTGAACAAAATTTTAAAAAGCTACACATTAAGGTATTAATTGTTGAAAACAAATCATTTAAACAATGAAAAACAACTGCTACTTTATAAAACATCTCCATAACAGTCTTCCAGATGGTCAAATCAGCTTACAAGACCTAGACACAAACAAATATTTTAAATACAATATATAGAATATATTCTTATTCATTTAGTTTGGTTTAGGGAGACACATGACCAGATTTAATTCCAGCAATTGTGTTAGTAGTGCTGTCTTTGAACTGCAAGTTAAGACTGTTTGCATGGTTGCTTTTTTTTTTTTTTTTTAAATGTGCATACCATATTGATCTGCTTTTGAGTGGAAAAAAACAAACAAACACCTGATTGCAAGTCCAATGTATCTTAGATACAAATAAATGTAAATAAATGTAAACAAAAACACTCTGAATTCTGGAATGGAATCAGTTGGAGGCAAAGGTGAAGTGGGACATACTGCGATTTCACTGGGGAAATGAAGAATACCACAAAATATGAAACATCAAGGGGAGTTTGGCAAATGAAAACCACTCGGCTGCATTTAAGTGGTATCAGAGCCTGGTTTGTAGACATGTATTTTGCATCATCTGTTTAGGAGATTATAATAGATGCTAAGCATTTTTGATGAGAGAAAAACAGCATAGCAATTTAAAGGGTCTATTTAGTATTAAAAGTCACAAAACAAGGAAACACAAGACATGGGACAAAGCTGGCACATATTTATCTTGAGCGCTCTGTCCATTCATCATTGCCCCCAGAGTTTAATTAACGGGTGTACCATCATAAATAATACTCACCAAGATAATCATCCATCAGAGATCCAATGGCAAACTGAAAAAGTAATTTGTAAATGACATTAAAAAAAATCAAATCAAATCAAATAAAAACACTAATGTTGTCTGTATAAAACATGCATATCAACTTACAATGTCATTCTTGTCAACTCTTGTACCCACAATCTTTAATCTGATCTCATCATCTTGTTGTATTACAATGTCCTAAAACATGTTGAGGAAAACAAGATTATTATCTTTTTTTAAAATTATATTTATTATTAGTTCATTAGGTAAGACATTGTCAGTTACATTACCTCATCAACTGTTTTGTAACAAGGTGGGTTCGAGTTAGGGTCAAATTCCATTTCAGAAGGAATAGACTGAAATGGTAAATGTATTTAAATAATTAATCACATACATGAGTGGCATTACATTTGTATATGTAAATTTGTACATTTGAAAGTGGAGAAGTGAGTCAATGTTACAAAATTATGTGGATAACAGCATTTATGAAAGTGACTGGAATTAACCCAAATCAAATTCAGCAAAGCTGGGGGGTAGCTTTAGGTTTTTCCACCATGTCAGTGACACCATCTACAGCAGCTGATGCATCCAGTTTTGGGTTTAGGATCTTAATGCGATAAATCTTACATGACGGGAGATGAAGCATGACATAGGTCCAATTTCTGTGAACAATCCAACCTACAAAAGTGCACAGTTTAGATGAGATGTTTTTATAAGAACATCATATCAACAAAGTCAGTATGTATTAAAGAAAACAAAATGCTATTTAAAAATAAGTTAGCAATTACAGTGTAAATTGAACTGCTGCATTGTCTCAGACCTTGTTAACTTGAGTGACAACAGCGTCCACAACTTCTCCTTTGAATGGACGGAAAACTATTGCCTTGTATTTGACTGGATAGAGGACAAATCCTCTACCTGGCTGAATTACTCCAGCTCCAATGTTATCGATAGTAGTGACAGCAATAACAAAGCCATACCTGCAAACAGAAGCTTTTTAGAAGTTTGAAATATTGTACACACCGCGTAATATTAATTATCCATGGAAATTGTCGATACTAAAGAAGTTTAAATGTCACTTACTTGCCCGTGCATGTGCCCTCTACTTCAGTGAAGAGCTTTTGCTTCACCGTGTTGAGAAGATTGGGGCCGAAATACCTAGGATGTAACAAGATTTCGTGCTCCAAAGAGATCTGTAATTATAAAACGTGCAGTAAATTGGATAGAAGATGGATAATTCCACTTCAAAAAGTACAGCAGAAACAAACAGTAAGTAATTGTTCGGGCGCATTGATTAGAGCTTCTGTGGTTGGGTCAGTCATCTCGCTACTCAACCAGTAATAAATACAACAAAACGCAATTTATAACAAATCCATAAAGAAGGAAACCGGCTTACATGGTAAAACATATCTGAACAAAGTAAAATGCAAAAACTGCACAATTTTTTAAGAATGACACCAAATGATTTCACTGAATGAACAAAAGCTGTTTGGCTCTCAAGTTCTATTATACAATCACTTCCGGGGCATGGTACCGATGAGTTTCGTTTCTTTAAGTTTATCTTCCGGATATAACGCAATTGCTAAAATATTTTAGACTTGGCTTATGCATGTATTAATATATATATTTTTATAACACTGTATTTTATTTATAATCAACATTCAAATTGTGTTTGGACGCGAAAGGCAAATGAGAAGTTAATGTACATCTCGCCTAAGTATCGGCGCCCCCTTGTGTTCAGGAGGGCATTAAGAGCCACGGAATATGAGTGGTCGTCCTGAGTTCACGGATCTGGGTTACTACCATAGACTAAAGTTACTAGACGCATGGGTGTAACTGAAAGCTTCGCGCCGATTGGACCCAGACTCTCCTCAAGAGAGGACCGTTCACGTGACATTTACGGGGCTGCTAAAATCAAGCAATTTTAGCTGTAATTTCGACGGCCTGAAATGGCGTACAGTATTATCTCCAAGTCGTTGCGATTTCATGCACTCAAGGTACTAGTAAGTTTTGAACAAGTGGGCTACTCTATTTGTTTACTGTCCCCATTAACTAAGACATTATCTTTCGGCTAGTGGAAAAACTATGTCAAGATGAGTGCTGCCTTTAAACCTGAAAACACGAAATATTTCTCCAGCGATCCTCCACATGAGAAAATCAGTCGTTATCCTATTCCTTACAAAAAAGATTTGCCTTATGACATGGTGGAACTTATGGAGGAAATGGAGTCAAAGGTAACCTATCTTAAAAGCATCCTTTGTTGAACTTGAAGTTATCATTGTTTCATTTAAGCTTATATCTTTATAGGGTGGCTTTTTACCCAACGTGTTTAAAGTTCTTTCCCACAGACCTGCAGAGTTTAGAGCTTTCTTTGCATACTACAATGAACTTATGAACAAAGAGACAGGTGTGTTTTGTTTTCTTGACTTAATCCAAGGTGTGGCATTGCTTAATATTATGGAAGATTATTTTTTAATCCTATCAAACAATTTTACTGTCAATAGTGACCTTGTATTTAATTTTTCATTCTACCTAAAAATCTAGGCTATCTGAATGCTACAACTAAGAAATAAAATGAGAAATTACAGTGTTGGCATTGTTCCAATTGCAAAGTTAACTACCTGAATAATAATAATTATAATTTTTTTTGTATCATGTGTTTCAGGGAATTTAACCAAGGCAGATCGTGAACTGATTGTTGTGGCAACCAGTGCTCATAATAAATGTCTTTATTGTGTAATTTCCCATAGTGCACTACACCGCATTTACTCAAAGAAACCCACTGTTTGTGATGAGGTATCACTTTCATTTAGATCAGTTTCCATGAACATGTTTTGCACGTTTAAGATCCCTGTTAATTTATTTCCTTACTTTCTTGCAGGTGATTGTTAATTACCAGACAGCAGAGCTTTCACCAAGAGAGCGAGCAATGCTCGATTTTGCTCTGACAGTGTGTCGTTGTGACACAATCACAGACAAGCACTTTCAGTCCTTAAAGGAGGTGGGCTTCAATGAAGAAGATGCCTGGGACATTGCTGCAATTGCTGCATTCTTTGCAATGTCCAATCGGCTCGCCCACTTTACTGACATGAAGCCAAATCTGGAGTTTTATAATATGGGCCGTGTCCCAAGAGAAAAGGGAAAGGGCATGTCAGATGTAAATGTTACTAAGGTCTAGTGTTTTTGTTAAAGTGTTGTAAATAATAAAAATGAAATTATTTTAGGATTGAGATGCATCAACTATTTGCTACCATGAGATGGAGCTCCACCCTCTTTGTTCTGGTACGAGTCTGCACTTGAATGAGAAGTCTCCTCTGAGGGAAGTTGTCCTACGTAGTCCTTAAAGAAATCACTTAGCACTATGGAGCTTGTTAAAGAATTTCTGTCACATTAAAAATATATCTAGGTCTATATTTGTTCTAAATGTACCATCCTATCATATTTTACCACTATGTGTTGCTCTAATCAAATAATGTGATTTCTTCTCTCTTTGTTTTCTTTTGTGGCACAAAGTTTTATGGATATTACGCTTTTTGTCATTTTGTCTTCAAAACACATTTGTGCTAAACAAATTTGTGGCTTCCACATGAACATCTGAGAGAAGCGTGCTAGAGATTATATTTCATACTGATAATCCAAATGCACATTCTCCCAGATTACTTCATGAGGATTATAAAGCATTCACCATCAATTTAATGCTTGCTCTGAGACAGATTCTCTCTGTTGGTATTGTTTTATTGTGGCATTCATGCAATAGGCCTATATGAGTTTTGGTGCTTGTTTTACAAATTTGTGTCAACCTGTATCTCTTTTTTTATATGTGAAATTAATTATATTTATTACTTCATTCATTCATTATACACGGATAACATATATATATATATATATAAGTACTAGTTATATGCTATCTGTGCTGTTATACTTCTTTTGCATCAAACAAAGTAATAACAAGGCAGTTGGCACATTTCTCAACTTTGTTGTCTGTGTTAGTCATGCTACATTAGTACTCATCTTGCGCCTTTTAGACAACTCTAATCATTTACAGCCTGTTACATAAAATAACTTCTTTTAGTTTACACGTTACAAAAAATAAAAACTCAAACATTAAAAGACTAAATTGTGAAGAGCTGCATGTCTATAGGTATACCTCAAATAATAATGCATGGGCAACAGGCCAGGAGGTTTAGGTCAAGCTATAGCTTTTTCATAAATGTTTCATAACACTTTGTCAACTTTTAGCACAGAGCACATCATATCAGCATATCATGTGTCTAAAATAAAGCTGCATCAATGTATGACCCCAGGTCAGTTAGGTCAACCTGCCTTGCGTATAGGTTATGGTGGGATGCCAGTCACAAAAACTGTGATTGTGTCCTTAGGCAAGGCACTTCACCCACATTGCTTAGTATGAAAGTGGTGTGTGCGTGAGAGATGGTGGTGGTCGGAGGGGTCAGTGGCGCAGATTGGTGCTCTCTTCCGTCAGTTTGCCCCAGGGCGGCTGTGGCTACAATAGTACTTTAACACCACCGGGTGTGGAGTGAATGAATAATGATCTGTAAAGCGTCTTTGTGACATATGTTTGTGAAAAATGTTATGTATATAAAAACTTACCTTATTTGCTGAGGCTGTAAGGGCTTGTCTTAATCTGGCATTGTAGCAGGGATTCTCAGTTTAAATCCACAATTACATAATCATTTTATGGCATAGTCTACAGACTGATTATTGAGGGTGCATCAGGGTATTGTGCTTGGCAGTCTGTTTACTGGGTCTCTCCTTTAAGGCAATATAAACACATAAGAAGAACACATTTTAACATTCTTTATAAACATTTCCCTTTTTTTTTTTTTTTTGCACAAGAATTAATTACATCTTTTCCCAAACACATCTCAGTTTCCTTTTTAAAACCTTAAATCTAGGCCAGCAGCCACACCCGCTGATAAAATTATCATAATAGTATTAGACAAACAATTCTGATGCTGTGTCATGAGGCAGGCTGTTACTCATTACTGCAATTATTGTTCTTCAATAACATTATGACCACCTGCCTGCCTTAATGTTTCATAACCACCCACATAATATGTGTCGTGCATGGCAAATGAACTCTGAACAAACCTCAAATGTAGATCTCATTTTATTGACTGGACTTCATCCACAAAACATCACACAAGGAACATTGAGGAAGTCTTTGTTGGTCACACAAACAGAATGAGCACAGATTTTGAAGATAAACATGGCCCATTTCTTCATTCTTTCTGTGATTCTGGTTGTTTTTTCTGTCTTTTTTTAAAGCAGACTCTTCAGTGGCTACCAGTACAATATATAGATTTGAGTTATTTACAATTTCTTTATGCTTTTTGAATAATAATCTACTACAGTAATTTAATATATACTTAAATATACTACCAAATTAAAGTATGTTTTTATTGAATTAATTACCAGTGAATAAATTACATGGCCAACATATTGAACAGTTAAACATAGTGTGTTACTATCACCATATGCAGTGACTGGGTGCACTTGTTACAGCAGGCTTTAATAAATATCTTACTCTACTGTTTTTTTCTGCATAGACAGTGGCAAATGTCACTATGATGTGTTGTACTGAGTTGGAGGTTAATTTCTAAAGCAAAAGACATCTAAACATTTCATAGTTATAAAAAAAAGTACTTCAAACTATGCAGCAAACAAAATTAGGTATAACGTGTCATTTGATCACAGTACAAAATTTTGAGGAAAGTGTAATTTAGAGTACTTTAAAGGTGCACTTCGTAACTTTCCGGATGGTGAGTCCACCAGTTCATTTGAAGTGAGTTATGTGAAGTCCTTTGAAACTGCCTCTATGAAATTGGGTGCTGACATGAGGATGGTAAAGGTGCAGATGATGGAGAAGAGAGAGAAGGCCACCAGACATAACCTATCTACCACCGCAGCAGCAAACTTCCACTCACTGCAGATGGCTTCAGCCTCATCTTGATCCCGAAATCTCTGAGCTATGTATGACACTTCCTCCAAAATGCGCTGGATCTCTGGAGGGGGATAGCCCACACCTAAACCCAAGCCACGACTGACTCCCCCTGGTGGCTCTCCTTCCTCACAGGCCCGGCCCCCCAGAGCAACCCCAGAGTCACTGGAGGTGGGGCAGTGTGGACTATCCACAGAATGGTAGTTTCCAAAATAGAGGCCTGTAGACCCATTTGAGGTCCCAGAGGGGCAGGGAGGGCAGGATGTCTGGGAGAGAGGGACAGATACACTCGGGACAGTCCCCATTTCAATAGAGCTGGTGCTGGAGAGCTGCTGTGACGCATGTCGGTACTTATAGACTGGACGCCGGCGCTTATCTTTGGGTTGTTTCATCCGTAGGAACCAAGCACACCAGTTCAACAGGATCACTCGAACCTGGAAGACAAGAAAGGTGGTTTAATTTATCTTTTTAAATTTAATTGCATTGGAAATCATATAGTGCCCAGACACTGAAGTCAATTACTCTTTAGTAATACATGCAGCACTAAATACACATATCTAAACATCTTAACACTTGGAGAAGTTATTTTACTTGCTATATGTTTTATTTTCTTACTATATTCACTGTCAAATAATGAAACTCACCCATTTGGGCATCTTGCCTCCATGGGGGTCATGATGGTGAAACTGCAGCACTATAACAGTGACTACCACAGACATCCCCACAATCATCATTGTGCTGGCAAAGTACTGAGCTACAAACAGAACCAGATTTCACTTAAATGATTTGACAAACATTTCTATTACTGATTACTGAAAGGCATGATATATAATAGTATTGTAAAATACACACTTGAATCTGACTAGAAAGAGTATCAAAAGTCTTTAATTGGATTTAATAACACAGGCTGATTTTAGCCTAGAATGTCTCATAATGTTTTAAGTTTTATCATATGAAACTAGTCAGTAGTGATGTGAAGGGTAAATAACAGTTGCATAACATATTTAAGGAAATAAGTGCCATTTTCATCCCCTGCACTGGAATTGGTTAAGATCAACGTTAATAATGGGTATCAACAGATATCTATATCAATATCGGTAATGGAATTAAAAAAGCTCAATCAGCCCATGTCAAATCAAAAGTAAAACTAATCAGTAATCAAGTACAGGCGTAACAGAAAAGATAAAGATAAAATAAGTAAGTTGTAAAGGTATATAAAAAATTACTCATTATTTAATAATAGTGTTTGGAAAAACTAAAAATATACAGGATTTAAAAACCCACCTATGAGAGGAACAGAATCAGATGTTGCTGGCATGATCTCTGCCACCAAAAGCATGAAGACAGTGAGTGAGAGCAGCACAGTGATACCTTGAAATGGAGACACAATACATAAAATTAACAGTGATATATCTTGGCACAGGATAAAGAATAAGGCATGTAACTTAATTTGATGTATTTTATTATACTGTCTGCTAGTATCATCAACTTCCATAACTTATTACATTGTGAGTGCCAGATTTGTGCACTGTGGACTATTTCAGTACCCCACAAAGTAAAAGTTAAAGAAAAAATGAAAAAATTATGAAACATCTTTTTTTTTATAATTTAAGTATATTATCTTTTAAAATATGTTTAACAAATAATTTGATGAGTATGTTTTTTATTATTATTTTGGGAGTAATATTGTAAAACCCTAGATACCATGTATAAAGATGTGGACTAAGCGAGTGTGCCATCACCCATAGCGTTTGGCTTCACTCAAATGAAGAATTTGGAGCAAGGCTCTCTGTTATGAGTAGAATTTTTTTAACGGGCAGAATAGTGGAAAAAAAACACACAGGATCATGTAGAGCGGGTTAATGCGAACATTTTAAGACCAAAATGACGAGGCTCACAGCAGCAGTTACCGAGAGAGGGGCCACAATATTCCAGTATGTCAATGGGACCTAGGGTCAAAAGGAGCTGGAAGCAGCTGCATGTAAACTTCCTATATGGAACGCAGCGGCTAGCGCATTAGCTATGCCCGTTCATATCTACAGTCTATGTGTAAAACACATCTTCTCATGTATTACCTAAAGATATCTTTTCACCAGAGTCTGCGGGGAGCAAGAAGACAAGTAAAGCCAGACCAGAAATCAGCACACAGGGAATGAGTAGATTGAGTCCGTAGTACAGTGTCCTTCTGCGCATGGTGACAGTGAATGTCACATCAGGGTAGGGCTCCTTACAGCATTCATAGTACAGCTCATTACGCTTGGCTGGCACATCTGCATAAGAGAAACACAAGTGGAAAATTATCAAATGTAATAATACCTGTTAAAATACTTTCCTATCATGTAGCTGAACACGCAGAAAACCTCTGTGTATTAGAACTTTTATTAACACGCGCCTGTTTTAATCTAATGCCTGACTGTATACAACAATGAGGAGCAATCTCACCCACAAGATCCCATTCTCCATTGGGAATATAAGTTGATGTGTCCACATTAAGCATCTGGAGGTCCAGTAACCACCCATTGTGTGTCCACGATCCAAACTTCAGGTTACATTTCTGCACATCAAACGGGAACCAGCGCACATCGATGTAGCAGGTGCTTTTCAGGATCCCTGGAGGAATGTATTGGCAGTATCCAGAAGCGTTGACCAGGACGTTGGTGTGGAACGTGGCATCAAAGCGCTCATCAGCACTGGAGACCAAACACCAAAACAATATAAATAAATTTTGAAGAGCTACACTGAGACAAGAAAAACATGTTCTGTAAAAAAGTGTCAGTGTCAACTTCATTCTACATATCAAAATCTGTGTGTTGTTGTTTTAAGGGATGATTTGACTGTAGGATGTGAGAAGAGTGACATGTTTTTGTGGCTCTGGGAACACTCTGCCAGTTTCCTATAGGTGCCCATAGTTCTTTTGTTGTTGCACTTTAACTCAGTTAAATTAAACAAGGCTTCATAGTTGTTATGATGTGTTGTAAGTAAGGTGCCGAGAGCCAAGTCTTTAACTGGGATAACCAAACCCCTGCATTTTATTTAATTTCTACTCAGTCATTCACGCAGTAACACATCTAAATATATGTTCTTCGAAACAAGCAGGGATACAATGGTTAACTAATTGACTCTAACAAATGCTTTAGGGCTAAGTGTACAGTGCACATTACAGTTGTTTGTGTCTTGTCTATGCATTTATATTTACAGGTTTATTAAAATGTTCTTGACACCGTGTAAGGTGTTATGAGCATGGTCTTGGTCTACTGTGTAAATTTTTGTGTGGGAAGGCTAACGCTAACCCACACAATGCATTATTCATGTGAGGTAGTTTAATGCTAGGAGCCTGGAGACATTACTTAAAGGTAAAGTAAAAGGTAATGGGGGTATTCTCATGAGAGAGGCCCACAAAAGCATGTCGGAACAAGGCAAAGAAGTGAAAAACAGACAGAGCAGAGGCAGTGACAGGTTCATGTATGCAACAGTAATTCCTCTCTCATTCAGCACCTACAGAGATACACACTGATAATAAGTCAATACAAGTCTATCAAAGGAAAGGGGAAAGCCACTCTACTCACACTATTTAAATGACATCTTTATAGGTCACATGGTTTCATTTAAGAATATCTGATTAAATAAATGCTACATGGTGTCAGTGCCATCACATAAGATGTAAAACAGTTCCTCTCGAAACTCTGTCTATCCATGCACAGTAAGTTTAGTTTCACCTTGAGAATGCCATTACAGTCCTGCCAAAGTAGCTTAAGACACAGATCGAGGCCACACTAGTCTCTTCATCAAATTTAACCTTCATTTTAATAGCATTTGGCTAGTACCAATTTTTCTACTTAAATCATATGTATTTATAGGAAACAGTCATTGATAAAACATAGCCGTAGTGTCTAAAGCTCATTTATTGGATTAATTTCCTTTTGTCCATGTATTTCCCTTGCAGCAGAATCAGGATTCACTTTGTAGTTCACTTATTTGGACGTCCTTCTTGTGCCTCATCGATCGCAAGTCAAGTTACACCCCTGACTTTCTGAGGAGAGGAGGTACAGTAATACTGCTATTTTATGAAAACACCAGAGGGAGAAACACATGAACTTGGACACAAAGTTGCTATTACTCACACACCACAGTAAGTAACTATTGCAAAGCTGACTCCTGACTGCTGTCTCCAAATGCTGCTAAATTCAAAATGAAGTAAATAAAAAAATTAAATGTGTTTTTATTATATTATTAAAGACTATGTTTCTCTGCTGGCCTGGGAACGCCTTGGTGTTCCACTGGAGAAGTTGGAGGACGTGTGTTTTTATTGTGACAGAAATGGCTAGGTCTGGTATGTAAGACTGTGGGCAGAGAGAATGGTTAGGCGAGAAAAGAAACACTCAAAACTCAAATTACTCAAAGATGCATGAATGAATAATGCATAGGCTTATGATCAGGGAACAGCATTATAACAAGGTTGAAAGCTCATAAAAGGTAATTGTACATAATATGTTCCTTTTAAGGTCCCTCCAGATGTTAGATAAAACTGGAGGTAGGTGGTAGAGGATAAAAAATATATACCATAAATTAGAACTACAAGGAAGAGTATAAAACGCTTGCAGTTTGACACACATGTACAAACTGATATGTTGATACATCGCGTGGATCCAGTGAAAAAGGAGAATGAGACTGGGCTGATTGAATTGAGTGAAGCACTAGAAGACAGTGATTTATGAAATTGAAACAAACAGAGACACAAAGAGCAGGTGATGAACGGGACTGCACTGACAGGCAAGAGGATGGTGAAGGACTGAGAGAAAAGAGGAGAGGGGAGAAAGGCATAGGAGATTAGGAGAGGTAATCCGGGCAAATCTAAAGGCTGTGAGCTTTTAAAATTCAGGTTAATTCCCCAAAACCTTTGTTCTGTTCTCATATATTCTAAGTGTGTTTTACATCAGAGGAAACTGTCTACATATTAATTTGCAAATTTTAAATAATTGTAAGATCCTGGGACTATGGCATGGGACTATGACTATGAGATTTATTTGTCTTTTAACCAAGCAAAGGTTATTATTTTGGAGAAAAGCAAGTGTCCTGCATTTCTATCTACCACGTCTACACCAACTTGGAAGTTGGCATCTAAATTGTAACATGAAGGAGGCTTACTTAATAAAATACAGGGTTTATAAAAATATTACTTTAGCAGCAGCATTCGTCATGACACTGTGTCTGTTTTGTCTCTCTTTCAATCTTCTCTGTTGATTGATATTACATTTCATTTACCAAGATTTCCTGTGACACAGATTTATGATAAAATTTATAGCTCTACTGAGATTAACAATGACATTTAATACAATAGTAGATGAATATTTTCTATAGTGCGATCGAAATAACACTGACCTGTTGTAGAGCAGAATGTCCTGGAGTCCAGATTTGGTCTGAAGGGAAGCGCAGATTTTGGACACCAGGGTAGTTTTCTGTATTCCAGCTCAAGTATACATCTGTCCAGTACTGAGAGAAAAGAGAGAAAACTATGCATCTTTACAATGGCTAGTCAGCTATTCACATCTTTGGAAAAAAATTATTTCTAAAGAAATGGACAATTCTAGTAAGTCACAGGAAGTACACATTGACAAAAGAGCTAACTTATTTGTAAGGTGACTGTGGGCTTTACAATAACAGCTACCAATTATGTAAAGTCTCAAAATTTGCTTTACCTTCACACATGAAAAATAAAATGTTGACATGTGGAACTGTAAGAGTATTCAAAAGCATTTGTATAAAATGTCGAATATATACATTTTTTATATTGTACCACTCACCAACTGCAGCCATGCATTAGTCATTAGCACCTGATTCTTTTCATCCTGCAAAAAAGAAAGAAAGAAACTGAGCAAGGATCCTATCATTATATTTTAAATTAACAATATTTATTTATTTATTTATTATTTAAGATGCTGCAAAGCAAGGTAGGTGACCAAAATTAAACAAGAGGGCTTAATCCTTGCAGACTCAGCTCAAATCTCTTAAGGCATGCAGATATAAATGCTGTGATATAGCATTTGAGTAAAGAATGCAGAGGAAAATATTTCAAAATATCAAGGTTGCCAAATCATGTGTGTGTATACTGTAGCATTATGCTGGATCAAGGGTTTCATGTAAAATGTCCTTTATAATAAAGCACAAAATATACCACATCTATGATCTGCAGAAGAGTGAATCCCAGTTCCACCAGGATGGGGGCGGAGTCATTGACCACCGGCCTCTCCAAACGGTTGTAGTTGGCCAACAGCTCCTTGTACAGCTTTCTCTGGTACTCCCCCTGAAAAGACCCTAAAAGAAAAGAGATATCTCAGTGGCAGAGGAGGTGAAAGCGATCATATGTAAATCTAAAACATGGTTATCGATTCTTTGGAATCCTCACGAACTAGTGAAGGTCACGGTTTGATTTATACAGTCTGATGTGATTTTTCAGCCCACCTCCCTGACATTTTTCCTAAATCTGGAATCATACAAACCAAACAGGTAGTCATATTATAACATGGTGGCAAACTAGATAATAGATCACAGATTTGAATGTAGATGATATACATCAGTTCGAAATGTCACTTTGAAGTGATTAGGCTGATGAATTTTCTGGCTATAGTCTCGGAGACTATAGCCTGAGACTAAGCTAGTCTCTCATCACTCCTATTGATCCCCACTATGTCACCTTCTGAACACATTAGGCCTCCACCTTACATCCAAAAATATATCTGGCACAAATACACAACGCATTTGCTTTGTGTAATTCAGAAAACGAACATGGTGGAGGAGAGGTTAGAGCATTTTAAAACAAATGAGCTGTGGGTTTCTCAAATCTCCAGTGATGCATGTCAGAAGAACAGGGCTATCTAAGTTTCTTCTTGTAGATAAAGATGAAATAATGTCAAAGTATCATTCTTGTATTCTTATGGGGCAGATGACAGAATAAGAGTGTTGCAAATGTAACAGCTCTATAAATTTGTGAAGGACTTGGGTTGGTCCATTAATGCTGTAATGAGGAGTTTCAACAAAACCTGCTTAAATCTTCAAAAGCTTAAGTGTGTCCTGGTAGAGTTTTTCCACGGTATCACAGTTACATTTCCTCACGAATCATGTACAGTTATATATTTTCTACTTGTCATTCCTTAGAGCATTAGGAAGGGTGGTCAAGAGAGGAAAGGGTTGGGGACCACTGAATTACTGACACATGGATGGATGAGCCCAGCACAAAATGGGTTGAAAACTTTGAGGACACTCCAAAGGTATTTAAAAGCAGACTAACAATACCAAAACATGTGCAGTGAGTCACATGATGTTACAGGTATGTTGGGGTAGGGTTGCAATAAAGTTCATGTTGTGATGTAAAAAAAACAACAACAAAAAACAGCTCTAGTAATGAATGCTCACTGTTCTGCTCTGGTAATGAATGCTCACGCCGTACAGTGCACACCGTCACCCAGCTGCACCTCTGTGAACTGGCACATGAAGGTTGCCCTGAGCTCTGTATAAAATTAGTTTGTGCCTTATAAGCAGAACAGACTGCTCCAGGGCCCTGGCAGAGCCCCAGGGCATAAGCTCTCATGGGTACTTTTGTGTTCTATCTTACCATAGAAATGTGAAACACATCTCTGTATTCAGGTCCTCCTTTGAGAAATGGCCAATTTTCTCTCTGTGTAAAATTGCTCAACATCAGTGTTTATCAAAAGAATATTAAACTGGAGAGATTCAGCAGATTATTGTAGGAGGTAATCGACAGGAAATGAATCCAAGATGTATCTGTGTATTTCTGTCTGTATGACAGTCCCAGAATGTATCATGTCAAATATAAATGCAAAACAATAGGGAAGAGTGTGATGTAGAACTGTTCACTGCAAAACAAATGTAACAATGAACAGATTGAACAAACATGATGCAGTTCACACTGCAGTTTCCACAGTAACAGTGAGAATTCATCATGCGTGGAACCTGTTATAGCCATTATCCCCAACACATTATTAAGACAGGAACCGTTCATAATTATTTTCTTTACCCATCTCCACTTTACCCTATCATTCATGTTTTATCTCCAGCTAATGACAGACAATTTTCCAATAATAAACCTACACATTAATACAACTTACTTCTTTCACTCAACATCAAATACAATCAGTTGTAAACTAGATAACCAAATTCATGCAGCCTGAACTAACCTGAAAATACACTGTATATAAATATATATATATATATATATATATTAGGGGTGTCAAATTATTGCGTTATTGCAATTAATTAATTACAGTCATATTTAGCGCGTTATGTTTTTTAATCGCGTTAATCTCATTTTTAATCTCAAATTTTACTGTTTCTGTATGCGAGTTGCTTTATTATAAAATCTGTTTTTATGTGTTGTTGGGACAACAACACACACACACACACACACACAAAACCACATTTATAATTTTTTTTTATTTTGGTAATTCCACTCATTGCTGGAAACCCACACAAAACGCGCGCAGTAAGAGCGATGTAAACGTCATGTTAACGTTGGCGGCGTCAGGCACAATGGACGAGGTCGTAGAGCCAGTAGAACAGAGGCAGCAGTGCACAGGTAAAAACGCATTCGTGTCTTGGAAATTCTTCTCCCGACGTGAGATATAAAAGAAAATAACAAATATAAAATCACCTACAACTTAAATGACACTGGTGAAAACAACCTGCATAGGCTCATGATGTCTGCACTACTGTCCTATAGTGACCTGCCACATGAGGGGACACGCACACAAACACAAACACACACAAACACAAACACACACAAACAAACACACACCTTCATCATTGTCATTAACCTGAGAACACGTTTCCTTCCGTAGTTACTGCGCGGACACCGCTGTCCTCCCGTGCGCCGAGTAAGTTTTCTCGCGTACGCTGCGTAAACCGCGCTTCCTCCTGTGCGCCTCTAAACCAGAACTAACACCAAGACTAAAACCAGGACTAACCCAGTCCAGGTCTAAACCAGGTCTAAACCAGGACTAAACCAGAACTAATACCAGGTCTAAACCAGGTCTAAACCAGGTCTAAACCAGGACTAAACCAGGACTAAACCAGGACTAAACCAGAACTAACACCAGGACTAAAACCAGGACTAATCCATTCCAGGACTAAAGTAGGTCTAAACCAGGACTAAAACCAGGACTAAAACCAGTGATCTCATATATAAAGCATTTCTCTATCAATAATATTTTTAATATGGTTAAGGAAAGACTGGACTTTTTATTGTCTTTAAGTAGACAAAGGTTATTATGTTCAGATTTCCTCGTCTTTGCTACTTTACAGCAAACAGTTTCTTATTCATGGAGACTTGGGCTCAACAGACAATTTGAAGAGGGTTAGTAAATGACTTTATAAAGTCACTTTTTTTTTGTTCTATATCAGTCTTTTGATCTGCCACAGTAATGTAATAATGAATTTAAATGAAAATACCTCAAATTGAAGGCTTTTCTCAGCAATTTTTAGGTGAGATTAAAAAGAGATTAATTAGATTAATTACAGATCATAATTAATTAATCTCTCAATGTTTTTAATCGCTAAGTGTCACTAACATATATATATATATATATATATATATATATAATATATATATATATATATATATAATATATATAATATATATATATATATATATATAGTAGGTCTGGTTCCAAATCTATTTGGCCAGAAGAACTTTTTTACACTTTTGCATGTAAACAATAATGAAGTAATAATTTAAAAAGATTTGTGTAAATGATTCACATCATTAGGCATATCCGGGGGCCAAATTTGGTCCTCAGACTAATTTTTATTTGTCCTTGGGCTTTTTATTGAACTGGCCCAGATTAACAGTGTATAGTGCTACAATAACAAACATTAACAACCCATAGCAACATTTTGGATTTAGCATAAAACTTTCAAGCAAAAATAAAGGTGTGGGGGCACAGTTTATCTTCTGCATAGTGCCCCATTTGAATGAATGACTGTGGTGATAAGGTTTTGCACTTCTATACGTTTCTATATGTACCCATCAATTTAAAAAGTTTAGATACCCCGATTACCTTCTCGGGCTAAATAATTCAATATAAAATTTGAAATGTAATATGAGCTGTACCACCCAGCCCTATTCTTTGAAGGAAATATATTTTTTTAAGAGTTTTCCCATGCAGGACCCATCAAACATAAAAACTATAAAAAGAATAATAATAATAATAATGCTGTTTAGTCCCAGATTTCAATAAAATTTTTCCCCAGGATCTGTAGTAATTTTTAAAGGTAACCAGCCGTCTTGATAGACTGAGTTTACTCCAAAGCCACAATCTGGCATATAACACAACAGGGCTCTGATCCCAGAATGCTTTGGGACTCTGGGAGCAGACTGATAAACCTGGAAGAGGGCGACACAGAGACAAGAAGTGACAGACATCTTCTCCCTGAGGCACTGGGCTGTCCTCAACTCAGGCAACACATTCATAGCCTTTCAATGCAAATACAATGGAGAGGAAAAAGCTATTAAAAAGACAGATATATTCAAATGTATTATGGGTTTTTGCATCAGGTAAATTAAATATTGCACAAATGAAAGGGGATTTCAGGCTGTATTTTTGCATGGTCATTACAACAACATAACAATCACCATATTTTATTTGTTACTTTTTGTTTTTGTTGTTGTTGGAGTCTTTCCCAGTATCTATGGGCAGGAGGTGGGGAAACATCTAAAGAAGTGCAAAGTGACAGACAAGGGATCCAAGATTGGATCCACAAAAATGAGACAAGATTATTATTTTTTACATTATTTATAATAAATAACATATATAATAATAATATTTGTGCTGTTACTGTAGCAACTGTTTTTAAAACAACAGTTTCTTATCTCAAGAATCTGTTAAATCCAAATGTAAACACAGAAAAAAAAAACTCACAAGATCATTTTCATTGTGTGCACAATCTTGTGGCAATTTTGTCTTGAGAGATCTTGTGGCATAAGGTCTTGTACCAGTCCCAAGTACTTTATATTTGTCAAATCTTTTTGCAAAGTAGGTTGATAGGGTCAGTCTTGTAGGTGTAGCTCTGCCAATTTTCAGTCTGACAGAATCTCTTTAGCCAAAGTCACTTGCACTCACACTGGGACCATTCATCTCTCTTTTAGATTAGATGCCAAATTTGACAACGGTCATTACCTCCTGTGTGTATAAAATGTTCCCAAGGTGAACTAATGGGTCCCACCCATTTCACACTCTCATAGGCCGTAGTAGTGTGCATGGCAACTGTCTTACTTTAATGTGATTAACAACTGTCCTTCAAAACTCTGTCTTATTTCATTATTAATATGTAATGTAAAATACACAATAAGGTCAGCAATGAAGCATGAGAGTGCAAGAATACTGTAGTAGTGTGAAGGTGATATTTGGGGGGGTGGCAAAAATGTAAAAATGTATGAATGAGTGAATGGGAGGCACATCCTACATTGGTAGATGCTTTAGATATAAACACAGAGAGGTCAGATGATTCTTTGGAAGAGGGATACTGCAAGGATGGTTTTTAAAATCTGCTCTTTTTGCAGCTTTATAATATACCCAATATTCTAATTTTAAGTATCTCTAAACAACAATCAATACATTACCTTAGATTTTTAATACATCTCCCACCTCTAACATGATGGTTAGTCTAAAAGGGGGGTGGTTTAAAGTCACCAAAAGCTGCCATGCTTACCATGAGATGTGCATCAGACCCACTAATACCTCAGACCTGACAGATATCATGTGGCCATGATCAACAGAGAATATTCTGTGTTTACACTGTAAAGACAAGTACTGAACTCCCTAAAAGCACTGAGCATTTAATCCTAATCCAGATGTTAAGACTTTAGGAGGCAGCAATGGGTCCAGACCAGACTGACTGATGGTGCATCAGTCAGTCTGGTGAGTTTCAAAGGGCTGCAAAGACAATATTCCCCCATTGTGTCATTATTCACTAGACTGAAATGAGGGTGCATTGCTCCCTTTTGCAGCAGTTTGTTTTGTTTTGTTTGTTTGTTTGTTTGTTTCGTTTTTGGGTTTTTTTTCAACACTTATGACACATTCTTCAAAATGTAAGTATGTCTGTGCTCTAATGGAGAACTTGCTACAGTGAAATCAGACTAAACTAAAGGTAAGAAAGCTGTAGAGCTACTGACAAAATCAAGACTCGTATCAATTTATACAGTAGCAAATACTCACAAAGGACAACATGAGGACACAGCCAAATCTAATCTATTTTAAAACATCTTATGCGTTCTCGGCCCTAAATGACCTGGATTGACGTGAACACACATTAAAGAACACATGCACTGTCAAGGCTTTAATATCTTAAAGCCGTTGAGTCTCAACGTCAGATAAAAAGCACAGATGTTGTAGATGCTGATGATGCTGATGGCAAGAGACTTAACAGTATTCACATCATCCACGTCCCGTTAAGCATATGTGAACACACTTCGATACACCCGCATTTTTAAAGAAGACAATTAATTAACAAGGTTAAGTTAAATAGCCAATGTAGCCAAAGTATAGTACAATAAATAAAATAAATAAAATAAAAGACTGAAGACAAAGTTGACTTTTAAACCTACCTTTGATTAAAAACGTTGTCCAGATATAAACTCCAAGCGCAGATTGTGCCAGAAACTTGTGGCACCGCATCCTTGTGCTCGTTATGCCCCGGTTGGATGCTCCTAGTTCAGTTTTCTCAGGAAATCTTTCCTGATCTTGCCTTAAGAACGAGCATCAGCCTGTAATGAGGCGGGAAGAAGGGCAACGGCATCAGCGGAGAGATAATCTACAACAGACGCACCAAGTCAGTGAGGCGGGAGCGCGCGCTCACGTTGTTTTGCCGAATCACATTCCCTTACTGACGCGCGCACGCGGAGGAGTTTGAACAAATCCTACCTGGTCAAAAGTTGATCTTACCTTGTCTTTCAAAAGAGAAATTTTGCCATATCATCACTTTTCTCTTGTAGACCTAAGGGGATACGTCTGACACTAATGAAAGAATTATCTGCAGGCTATGCATTATTTATGGGTTGCGTTTTGGGGTGTAAGCAGCCAGTCAGTAATGTGATGTCACAGCATCAGACAGTGCAAATTTTATTAAAAAGAGCAGCCATGCGTAATTTTACTACCTTATCATTGCATAAAAATTATTTTCTCATGGTGTTAATGGAGATTAAACGGTAATCGCCTACTCTTATGTAGCCTGTTACTTTTTGTTTGTCAAAAAGGATGTATATGAAGTATGGGGAGACCAGTGTATCATTTTCACCAGATGATAACAGCGCTTTCAGCTGTCCAGTCTCTATTTCTCTTATTGGATGAATTGGTATGGACTTTAATTTAAAACAAGATCTGATATATGACTTAATAATTTAGTGGGCTCTGGACTGTCAGCCTTTGGACAAGCTGAGACAACATTTAAGTTTTCAGTAAAGATTATTTTGGGAGTTGCCACATGAGTGCAAAAAAAATAATGAGTATCATAAAATAATCTAATAATGAGATCTACATTGTCTTAAGTGTGGTTTGTCTTCAGAGTATAATGCAGAGTACAAAAAAACTTAAGATTCCATAGATGTGTTCACTATTGGTTTTAGAATATGTGGTCTGTCCTGCCAGTGCATTTTTCTTTAATTTACAAAGCAGTCATCACTGTTTCATTCTCTTTTCAAATAAAATCTCTCACCACTGAAATAAAACTGAATAACGGAAAATGTAATATTTAAATACACTTAGAAATTTTATCTCATCATCTCGTCATTGATGCACTTCTTCAAAAATAAGAGTGGAGGTCTCATGGTGTGTGAGTGTGTCTGATAGAATGAGGTCAGATGAGTTTAGATTTTGCTTGAGTGTCTACCTTTGATCTGCAGATTCACAGTCATGCAGTAGGCAGCATGTCTGTTTATGTTTTTTTTTTTTTTTTTGCAGAGGCATTCTATAAAGAAATATTGGTTTGTTCATTTTAATTACTTCTTACATGTAGAGATTAGATTTTGTGTACAGCTCCTATTCACAAATAGTGGATGTTTTATCTTTCAAAAAGATAACACATCCCATTTTGTCTTGTTTTTTATTATTTAGTTTTTTAAATATTTTAGTTAATCTAAAGGAAAGCTCTGGTATTATTCTGTGCAGAAGGTCACTTGGCTCTGTTACTCTACAGATGACAATTGTGTTTATTAAGGTATGCCACCCAAAGGTCATGTAGAAGGGAAAAAGTCAGTGATACAGTTAAGAAGATAAATAAAAATGTACAACTAATTATTTTAGTTTATTTACTGCTATTTTTGTCTTCTTATTCCAACACTGCAATTTCCCCACTGTGAGATAAATAAAGGTGTTACAGTTTGTTTTAACTAGGCTACTTAAATATGGCTATTTCATCTTTTTCTCTAAATATTACATTATAAAAACTAGTTTGAATTCGGCATTTCTGTTCTTACTTGAAAGGACGGGATAGAACACAGCACCTTAACAAGCTATTGCCCAAATTGATACTCTGGGGACCTGCTTTGATTTCTGGGGATAAAGTAAGTCTTCAAACATCGGCACATTAATGAGTGTGTATAGGCCCATAAGATAAGAGAAGGATAAGTCATAGCACATATGCATTTTATCAATAAAGATAACAAAGAATCCATAATGTTTAATATATTTACGCTGTGCTTCTAACATGCAATGTTATTAGGTAGAGCGCCACCTGCTGGAATAGTATGAAGTAAATGGATTATTTGGTTGTGTGGGATTGGGTTTTATAGGTGATTGGGTGGAAGAAATTGCTTTTAATGACTGTAAAGCACTTTGTGCTATTTTTTTATTTTTATTTTTTTGTATGAAAAGCACTTTATAAATAAAGTTAGATTGATTGATAGATGAATAATAATAATAGTTTATATTTGTGTAAGAGAGCAGAAAGTATTTAGACTGCAGATATGATCACACAATGCAGTCTTTATGCCAACCTGGTATTCCATACAGTCTCGCTCCAGAGGGCTGGATGTTTGCTGAAGTAGTTTTTGGATGATTCCTCTGAGCAGTCCGGACTCACCGTGAGTGACCACAACATGCCTCACTCCGTTTGAAAGAGAGACCTGTTCAGTTCACACTGAGCAGTGAGTTCATGCTGCAGAAAACACTCATCCATCCCTCATGCCACTGTGCATACAGCAGGTAAACCTTAAAGCTTCTCACTTCAAAATGCTGTACATTTTACTCAGTTATTAATATTGTTTAAAGCTAGAAATGAATGCAGTTTTTTATGTCAAATGTTATTGGTATGGTGTATTTTTTTTTCTAGCCATGGATTTGAAAATGTTGATCCTTTTGGCTTTTTTGGGGGGTATGTTTACAATTGAGCTTTAATTCGAACAATTCTTTTTACCTTTATCTATAAAAAGGTGTAACTTTTTTCTGTTCTAGGAGTTTTGTCAGCACCATTTGTCAAGGAAAATGAAGCCAAGAAATTTATGCGTCAGAGGAGACAGACAGACTACTGGGATCCAAATAATTCTCAAAACGTATGGGGATACACCATTCAGGAGCAGGTGTGTGAAACACTAACATAGAGTTTTCTTTAGTTAGAGGTAAAGAAAGTGTGTGTCTACTTACAGGCCAATGAGTACTGGACATCACTTCGCACTAACGCACAATACTACATGGACATGGGAAATGTGATGTTCGCCCGTTCTGTGGCTGAGTAAGGAGACATGTAAACATGACTACTGATTATTTATTCAAGTCACCTTGATCATTATCTGTTGGTTTATGTTTAGTGAAAACAACCGGTTGTACATGGAAATGCTGCGTAATGCCAGAGCTCACTTGGACAGTCACATGGGGAGACAGGGATAAGAGCCACAGCCTGACCCACGGAGGAGCCGCGACATCACTGCTCTCACAGTGCTGTGCTTCCACAACTGTTTACTGCTCTATATCTCTCAAACCATAGAATTTAAATTTTGTATGAGGACCAAATACTCCTGTCTAAATATTATTTTAAACGTTAAGACTTAGTCAGCCAGTTTTATATTGCTTTAAACTAGTTACCAAAACGTCTTCTGTAAACAGTATTTTATATATAATGAATAAATGTATCTTTTAGCAATAGCTTCCTTTATTAATTGAGAATGTGATTATGTAAATCCATTTACAGTAAGACTGCAACACACTAGACGCACCACTAGATGGTAGTGTCTATTCATTTACACTTGTTTCACCATTGAGCAAAATTGTGATAACTAAAACTGCCCACCAAATAAACAAAGGAACTTTAATAATAACCATTGCATTTTACAGGGTCAATGTTGAGAGAAAAAAAATAGAAATTGTCTTATTTTTAAATTTTTACTAAAGACTAAATGTATCCTGAGCAATTACTACAATAGTGATTTTCACAGAACAGACAGTCTTGTATCTTGTATTATACATTACAGCAAATGGCTGTAGTTCTTCTGTGCCAGTCTCTTGTTTGGTGCAGACATACACCTGTATGTTCTTTGTGAAAGTGGCAGTAGTTAGTGTGGGGGGGTGGAGGATGACTCTTCACTGGCAGCTTGAGGAGGGACTTTCATGAACATCTGCAGAGCTGGAGTGAAGATGAAGATTGTGCCCAGAACTGCTACAGAGAGAAAAGCCCACAGAAAAATGCGGTCTAAAACCTGGGCCACAAACTTCCAGTCTTGCACCACCTGGAATCAGAGGGAAATGTCTATTTAAAGGTACAGTATTCAAATTTTTGAGGTGACACATCACCTGCATGATTCCATGGAAAATAAAAGTTAAAACTAAATTTCAGAACATTTTCCATGGAGATAGATGTTTTAATGCCATACTGTGCAATATTATAGCCAAAGGAACAACATTTCCATGGACAAAAGCAGAGAGAGGCCCTTCTTCAGGCCAAGTAGTCTGTAGAGATGAATGCCTGCTCGCAGTAAAGATGTGTATTTTTATAAATTTTTCAATGCAAAAAATAAATAAATTAATTAATTAAATAAATAAATACAGAAATCTATTAAATTTTTGCTATTTCTTGGCTTTATGGCAGACCACAACAAATGAGCAGCATGTAATAAATTTACAATATGTTTTTGACCAAATTTGTTCCAAGGAAAATGGCTTCTATAAGCTGCTTTTAAAAGTAGAACTATTAAAACAAAGTTTTACCTCTCGAATGAAGTGCTCCTTGCGGATGTGTCTGCTAATGTAACGCACTGAGTAAATTGCTTTCTCCAACATGGTGGACCAGGGCTCTTCCTCCTTCCCATCTGAAGCATCTGCCCTTTGACCTCCTGCCCTCCTGCCAGAGCGAGGCTTCAGCTCTGGGCTCTCAGGGGCCAGCTCAGGGTAATGGTAACGGTCAGTGTGGCCACGCATACAAAGCATCCTGGGAAGTTTTTGGAGGAAAAGAGTACGAACCCAAGGTGACATGGGGTGGTATGTGGCAGAGGAGCGATGATGAACATTTATGACAAAAACTGTGACAATGATGGAAAGAGTGACAAAGATCATAATGAAAAGAAGGTATTCTCCAATCAGAGGAATGACTTTGGAGGAAGATGGGATGATTTCTTCAATGACAAGAAGAAACACAGTGAGAGACACAAGCACAGACGTGGAGAGAGACAGTTTCTCTCCTTCATCTGATGGAAGATAAAATACCAGAACTGTGAGAAAGGACAGGCCCAAACATGGGATGATCAGAAACAGTGTATAGAAGAGTGGCAGCCTCTTCAGAATAAAAGAATATGTTATAAATGGGTATGAATATAAGCCATCCTTTCTATTGCCTTTAGCCCCAGTGGCACTAAGTATCTCCCATTCCCCATTGTCAAAGAAGTCTTTTCGATCCACCTGGTGGTCCATCAGAACCAGGTCCACCATGTGCCCATCATAGGTCCAAGAGCCAAACTTCATGGTGCAGTTCTGTCGGTCAAAGGGGAAGAACGTAACGTCCATTGTGCAGGCGGATTTGTAGCTCGCAGGAGGAGTCCAGGTTATGGCACCATTGTACTTAACAATAGCTTTAGTCATGAGTGAGCCCTCAAAACGCCCATCAGCACTGAGACAAATAGAAACAAACATTTGTCAAAAGTTATATAGGCAGACATTATGCTTACTATACCACTGCAATAAAACACAATATTTCATCAGACAGTACTTACTTTTCATAGAGAACGATGTCAGGCAGCCATATGTTTTCAGAAGGGACTCTGATGGAGGTGATTCCCCCATAATTTTCTGGGTTCCATCTGAGCTTGTAGTCATACCATTCCTGAACAAAAATAAGTATTACACAATGCATTATGCATGTTTTTTTAAAATAGATAACATATTTTATAGATAATATATATTTTATAGAAAATATACATTATAAGTAGACCACAGGCCTGAACTGATATGGTTGCTGGTACATCTACTGTCACAAGGCTGTGGTACTTTCTCAGGTCTTACCTGGCAGAGCCAAACATTTGTTGTCATGAGCTGGTTCTTTTCATCCTGAAAAAAATCAGCACAGGGTAAATATTTGAAACTGAAATTAAAAAATGCTAATTTATATCTGACAAAATACATCATACAGAACAATGTTTTTCACCACAATCACCAATATTGAAAAAAACAGTCCTGTGTATTCTGATAAGATCTTTCCTATCCCCCTCATGTACATAATCTCATTACAGCCATGAAGCTAAATGATGAACAGACACCAATTAGTGTCCTAATAATAGAAAACAGTATGTCGGGGATATGTAGAACAACATGCAATGTGCATGGGTTGGTTAATAGATGACATACAACATAAGCCTTGTATGGAACACATGAATGTTGCATTTAATATATAGTTATTTTTAGATATCTTCATCTATCTAAAACAGAAAACCATAAGCCTGTGCAGTGGACCAAACTGGACCAATATAAATGCAGACATACAAAGACATTTAAAGCAAAAAGAACAGAACAGTTATAAACACCTATGTTTTCTTTCCACATGCCTGGAGCCTAACTTAAGATTCACAGACACAAGTTGGAACAAAACACAGAAAAGAGAAACTGGGGCAAAGTGACAGTGGTCCCAGATACTGGTTGAGAGCAGGCTGACAAAGAGAGCTTAAGCTGCTCTGTGCACCCAGCCTGTGCCTCAGCTGTCAGACTGATCCGGATGTTTTGACCATCATAAAGACCAGAGGTGTACCATAATCTAATATTGGACCATGCAGCGCACCAGGAATACTCAAGGGACAGACAGATATCAGTTGCTCTGTAGCCTCTTTTTCCTTTCCGAGAATCCACTCAAGCCTTAAAAAAGCCTTACAGTCTTTTGTGTGCTGGACAGAAGTGCTTGTGTGAGCTGACAGAATAAAGACTTAACTGAGAATAAATATTTCAAAACAAAAAAGTGACTTCTTCCATTAGCATTCTCCATTTTTCACCCTCAACAACCCAAGCCATATGACCCTATCAAAAGGACTGTTGTAATATTAAAGAGACACTACTCTGAGGAGAGACTGTGGAAGGCTGCAAAGAAGCTATTTCAGGACCATGGAAAGCTCCTCATGGTGACCCGCCCGTGCACTGATGAGCTTTGTATCGCGGCTATAGTGCATATTAACACTTAACATATGGTTGGGCAAACACAATGACACAAATAGGGTGAGTGTGGATGTACATGTGTGAGAGTGAACATTACCACATCCACAAGCTGGGAGATTTTGAGACCAAATCGCACTTTGACCGTGTCATTGGCTCGTTGAATGGGTCGCACCCACCGCTGATATCCCTGGAACAGATTCTTCAACAGAGCGTCCTCCATTTCAGCCAAAGACACAAACTCATTCTTTGCTGTAAAATATCAAATAGAATGTTATCTATATTATTTATCTTGTTAATTAAAGTAGTACTTAAAAAGCAGGCCACATTATCTTTACTGGACATAAACAACTATGTATACAAACACATGCTTTTTACAAGTGTCACATGCACTGCCAATGTACCACCATTTGAAGGTCACTAAGAGAACATTACTGTTAAAAAAATGCAAACAAATGTAAACAATGAAATAAGATCAGATAGACAACACTTGAATTAGTCTACAGCAATGATAGTTGCAATTCCATAAATAACTTATTAATGACAATATCTTAAAAAACTAAGACTGTAAAAAATATGTAGGAGTTGTGTAGGCCGATTAAAATGTATTTCACAGTGGTTCAGACTCTGTAGAGAGACAGCTGGGAGAGCTCAACTTGACATCATGTCTATAATACTGATGTCAACCTAGCAGACAGACTTTGATGGAAGTCGAGGGGGCTTGCATAAAGAGAGGAACATAACAAAACACTGATGAGCTGCTCTGAGATACAGAGAGGCAGTCCGTATAACATTAGTTTGTAGTATTAGCTGTATGTAACTTAGTGACAATAGCAATTTGATAACTTTCCAGTAAAGCCTACAATAGACACTGGCTATTTAAAGCCGAAACTGAGAGTGACAGTCCTTGCCCTTTCAATTGGCAATTCAATTGTCAGAAGAAACAAGTTCCCTTACCTTGAATCGCAGCACGGCACATGCAGCAGGACAGAGACAACAGAAAGACGTAGCCGAACTTCATGGTGCCCTGGTCTGGAGCGCTAGGCGCTGTGTGTTAATGACAGTTCAACAGAGTGAGCACAGCGAGTGACAGTGTCCAGGGCAGGCGGGAAACCGAGCCTCTAACGCGGCTGATGAAGGCGCAGGGGCGGGATGTGGGGAGCATGTGGCCGGTTCCCGCTCCTCGGCTCAGTGCGGGGCGTCACGGGGAGAGGTGGCCTCAGTGGGAGGAGGGAAAGCCCGGGCGGGGCCAGAAGCGTGGACATCGAAAGGTTGAAACAGACATGAGAACAAACACTATTCTGTGGAAAGTGCTACTTACTTCTTATGCTTTTATTTATTTATTTATTTATTTTATTCTATTTATTTTTTTAACCGTTCCAGTTAAAGGTGTTTGGTGTCTTTCTAAAGGTGAAAAGTTCAGAGATAAAAGCTTTAGGGTTCACATTACATTGCTAAGTACTTTGTTACATTTAAGGTCAAAGAAACAAATGCTATGAGATCATTTGTAATTGTAAACTCGCCATCAGGCGGCACTGAGGCTTGCTTTGCAGTCGATAGAGGGGGATAATGACAATGTGCTATTTTTATTTATTTCTGTATTTATTCATTTATTTATTTTTAATGCAATGTTAATGGTACTTTTAGCACCTACCACAGAAAGATATATAATCTTTTAGGACCTAAATGTTTTGGACTTCTTAACATGCAAAAAATGTTTTAAAACATGAAATCATTGTTTGCCTTTTATTTAATTTTCTTCTTTGTATTGTACCTTAGAAACAAAACTCCCAATGTTTGAATTTGTTGTTGATTACCAGATGTGTTAATTCTTAATTTATTTAGGCCTATTTATTCCATCCACAATCCACAATCATCCACCAGGTTGCACCCATTAGGCTGAAGATGAAGTGCACATATATAAAACACTCCAAGGAAGACAACTTTCAGAAATGGCAGTGTCCTCAGATGTGATGAAAAAACAGGAAGCCCTAATGTAAATTAACTGAAAGAGGGACAAAGTAGGAGGCGAACTTTAACGGTTATGGACAGTTTGTGAATCAGCTGAGGCAGCGACACATTTGAGGAGGGCATGTGTGCTGAGAAATTCTTATGCAAATACCAGCTGTCAAAAAAGAAATGAAGAACTTCCCTTAAGATAAAAATCATTAAAACATACATACAGTATATAGAAAAGAAGGTGAGAAAGGCTTGTATTCAGGTGTGTATAGGCCAGTTCAGTAGTTTTCCAATAAAAAGCACACAAACATTAATTTGCATGCTGCACAGTAAGCGCTATTAAGTGGATTCTCAGTACCATGGTGATCTCCATTTGTTACATAGCTTTTTATTGTGTCTCAACTGCTTGGAGGTGTACTTTTTGATATGGAGTTATTGCTGGGACTATTTCTAGTAACAAATGAATTTTTTGATAGTGAGTTTTGAGGACCTTACATAAAATAGTCCACTTTCTTCAACAACAACAAAAAGCCTAACACATGAGGAGAAAAATATTTTTGTTTAACTAGGACTTTTACTGTAAAACCTTTTTGAAATGTATGGGAGAATGGTCATGTGATTTCCATACGCTAAGCAGGCATGAAGCACACTTCCTCCTTTATTCTTGCTCCTTTGTTTCTTCCTCCTCTCCACATGAAGTGATGTGGATGACGGTAGCCTGATTATCTCAATGAATTATCCTGATTTTCTGCTCCACTTGGATGTGTGGGGCGGGCAGCTGCTGTCTCTGAGAGGGACCCGTCCTCTCCTCCTCTAATCATTTGGAAACACAAATTCTCTCAGGCTGGAAACCTGCCTCTCCACTCCCAGATGACTGTGGACAGCTGCAGTTTGTGGATGTGTAGGAGGCTATATTTACATGTGTCTTAATATTTTGTTTCAGCTTGTGTTGTTTTAAATCAGCTTTACATTTTATATGATTTGACTGACCCACCACAGTAGCCATGTAAATATTATTCTTCCTTATTCTTTTTCTTTCATCTTTTCATCTTTCCTCTGGATATGGTGTTGCCTGCTTGTCTCCATGAAGAAAGAAAGGTTTAAGGTCATATTGGGGAACATTTCAGGCAACACAGTAATATCTCCACAAAGGTGGAGGACATTCCCCCAGAAGAGTGGCTGTAACTATAAGAAATCATTTTTGAAACATTTTGCTTTTACACACCAATTAATGTTGTGTTTTCACTACATAGTTTAAGGGACATTTTTATAATTATAAGTTGCAACAGACTGTTGCAGATAAAGAAAAGTAATTGAGGAAATTTGGACATTAGCCAAAGTACTTTCAAAGTCTGAAATTTCTCACTTAGCACACAAAGAGCCACAAAATATTTATAAAGCTGTAACATGATATTTTTATCAGTGTTAAGCTGGCTAATGATTTGCCTGTTATCACTGAGATGCCTGACACTGAGGTGATGAGTAAAGGCCTCATTGTTTGAAACTGAAGCCAAACGGACTAAGTTACACCACTGTCTGCTGCTCAAGCCCTGGAATCCATGTATCATTCGTCCAATAGTTTTGCAATATAAAACCAAAAATAATTAAATGAAAAACCAATAGTTTTTTTCATTATTTGTCTCCAAAACGAAAATGAAAAAAAAAATTGTTTTTTTAGTTTTAAATTTTGTGTTTAAATGAATGATGGAAAAAAACGTTTCTGTGACTTATGCCAGACTTTTTCGCAGCACACAGAACCAGGACTAAACCAGGACTTAACCAGGACTAAATCATTTTCAGTCCTGGTCTGGTCCCAGTCACAGTCCTGGTCTCAGTCCTGGTCTCAGTCCTAGTCTAGTCCCGGTCTGGTCCTGGTCTCTTCCCGGTCTCAGTCCGGGTCGAGTTCCGGTCTGGTCCCGGTCTTAATCCTGGTCTGGTTCAGGTCTGATCCTGGACTCAATCCCAGTCTGATCCCGGTCTGGTCCCTGTCTCAGTCCCGGTCTCAGTCCCAGTTTCAGTCCCAGTCTGGTCCCAGTTTGGTCCCAGTCTAAGTCCTGGTCTGGTCAGGTCTATGTTTTGCTGACCTGCTCTCACAGCAAAACATAACACAACTCTCCAAATTAGTTGTACAAAATAATGTATTACAAGATATAAAAGTTAGATATAAAATTTGTTTTTTATATAAGATTTAAGATTTATGCTTTTATATAAGATATAAAAGGAGTTAGGGTTAGGGTAGACATATTTAATAATTTGTAAATTTTACATTATTTTATAACATTTATCACATCGGACACTCAAATAGGTTCTCTCACAACTCTGTTATTGCATCCACAAATAAATACTATATAATACATGGCACCAACACATCTATCCCCATCCCTTCTGTAGGTGTGTCATGTCACTCTTTAAAACCTCAAGTTAATATACTCACTTATATGCATTTCATAGTACGTTCATACCAAGGTTTTGGAAAATAAAAATTAATTGTCTTATTTAAATTCATATTAATATTCATGTTGTTTACTCTTCTGTCTTCAGGGTGTGTCTAGGGTATATTATCCTTCTCTTCACTTTTTAAAAGATCCCAAAAGTTGCTCAGTAAACATGCAATTTCCTAACACATAAATAGTGTTGGGACATTTTTTATGTATTTCACTAACTGAATAGTAAAAAACAGAAAACATATCTTGAGGTTATTTGTTGTAATATTATCAAAGGTTTTGTTGGTGTGATAATGTGTCAAAAATAAGAAGGTTAAAACTTTGGGCAATTTAAGACTTATTTTTCTATGATGACTGATTTGTCGCTGTCCATGGTGCTGAAATTCTATCTCTAACTCTAGCAGTCTTAAAGGTATACTATGCGCTGATCCATGGAATTAGCATTGCTTTGCCAGGAAAATTACACAGTATGGGATTAAAGTTCTGTAACTTGGCCAGGTGGCACCACCTACTTGTGTCCATGGAGAAAGTTAAGTTTAATTAAGGCCATACTGTGGTACATTCCTGGCAAATCAATCACATACTCTATTGAAACATGGTTAAAATTGTTTCAGGAAATAAGTGGCCTATTATTATTTCTAATTCACCATATTAAACTATATGCCTTTAAACTCAATTGTTTTAATACCAAGGCTCCTCCTGATACAATTCTCTCCATTTAATTTAGTGCATGCACAACATGGTAAACTTCTGACTTGTGACACACTGTGGCTGGATATGCCCTGTATTATGCATATAGAATTCTTCCTGGGTCTGTTCTCGACACAAATCTGCAACTGCTGTCACTCACTGCTCCTGAGAGTTTGCCCTAGCAGGTTAATGGTGAGTTAAATGCAAATTACAAATGTTCTTACAGAGACAGTAATGTGTAGCCTAACCATAACCACATAAAACTTCAAGTGAGCATCTAAGTTCCTTCTTTTCTTTCATTTTCTTTTATTGTACTGCATTTCAAAGACAGAATTTTTTGATTTTCTTCATGTGTAAATATTCATTATAGGATAAAATTAGATTGCTGCTTTTCATGGGCGTGCACTTGCAGCATGTGCATGTGTGAGAGTGTTCAGAAGGCTCCTGTTAGAATAAATTATTTAGCGAAGAGTCTCCTTTACTTATCCACGGTCCACTGGCCTTGGTCACACAGAGCTCTCCTCCCCGCAACACCAGACTTCCCCAGTTCAACCACCCACCATCCACAACGTGACCCTGCCTCACCCTGCTATCCTATCCAAAAAATTACCCAGCATGTCACAGTCCCTTTGCAGATGTTGCTTTGGATCTCATCACCCAAACTGCTGCTTGTAAAAATGAAATGAAAAACAGACTAGAAGTTTCACTTTTGTGCATTCAGTCATAATAGTATATAATCATGTCTCTAAACTCAGGAAGGGCATCTGGGTTAAAACTAATTATACAAATGTAATTGTGCACAACAATTAGTTTCTCTGTTAATTCACTAATCCACCAACCAATACTACCCACAGTAATAACTTTAATGCGTATCAAGTTATGACTACACCCATTAACTTCATTTTTGGCAAGTACGTATTTGCAGTATTTATTTTTGTTAAGATTTATTCCCCTAGTTGTCATAATTTATCACAGTTTAGGACTAGCTTATGAGCACACAATTTCAGCAATCAAAATGTTGATTTTGTGACTCTCTTCTGGCACCAGACTGTCTGTAACTAACAGGATACTGCACACACATCTACATATTTAAACCTATCCTCCCTCCACTTCATAATCTGCCTGATCCGTACCACACAACATGCATTATTAGCATGCGCACACTTCCTGTCACTGCTTCCCTCTCTCACGTTTTCTAATTCTCACATCTCCAAGTGCAGCCGGGGATTATACATGATTGGTTCAATTCTTAGCAGTCTTGGGGCGGTCCAATTCAAAGCCCCAGTCTAACTTCAATCCCACTGGAGGGGCGATATAACATGTGGTTCTGTCATGGCGTCATGCATTTGGGATGTTATGTAAGTCTTTAGGCACCTATAGGCCATCCTTATTAATGCAAATCTTTATATTGATTCATAAGAGGTTGTTAATAAAGACTTAAGGAATGAATTAAATGTAATATGGAGATTTCTGCTGAGGTTTGTCCCATTATAGCTAGACTCAGACTGAGTTGTGACCTTTGCCAGAGGAAATTGGAAAAGAGGATAAGTCCCGAGAAATAGCATGCTTGAACCAAAATGCTGTGCTGCGCGATAGCTTTGGGGGATAAGTTAGTGCATTTGGAGTTCACATAGCAACATAACAATGAGTTGTGAACAGCAGGTGACAGAGAGTTTAATATAACTTTCCTATTGAGTTATGTATTTTTTTATATGTATATATGTGTATATATATATATATACACACACACACACACACACACACACACACATATATATATATATATATATAATTGTATTGTTTTAAATGTTTTAAATCTATGTGTTTTAAATAGAAAAACATACACATCATATTGAACAGTATCTTATTTATTTCTTTGTCTCAAATATTAGGATTAAAACAATAATCTGTATTTCATTCTATTGTTATTATTATCATCATCATTATAGATATTAATTATTAAAAGAAGCAAATACCAACACACTCCATTCATAGCATCTTTAATTTTAGAAACCATTTTCTTACAGCTGTATTCTACATTGTGCCAGTGATTGAGTTGTGCCTTTGTCTAACAGGAGAGTTGAAATATTGCACACATGTGAAACATTGTACGAGAGGAATGGACATCTTTTTCAACAGCCATGCAATACAGATTTTATACATATACACACACACACACACACACACACACACACACATATGAGTAAACACTATTTTGTGAATAAAATCTGTTCCTTAAAAACATTAAATTATGTTCCCGTAAAGTTGTGATGTCAAAGGTCAATACAATAGATTACCAGTGTTAGAAATTGTTTCATTAAGCATTAAGATTCACTAGTTCTTATCCAGCCCATGTGCAAACTGTAATAGAAAAGTGACTTATTCACTGTGGCAACCCTTAGACAAAGGGAGCAGTCATGATTTATCAGTGACTTTTTCTACTCAGACATTTAATACACTGTTTCTTATAAATGAGCCACTCCAATAATAGTGGCACTGTGTCAACACAACTATCAAAATTTGCATTGTCTGTAATACAATTTAAAGTGTTATTTAAGGGCACTATGTAACTTTTATGGTGAAGAGTCCATCACCTTATTACAGGTAAGAAGAAGTACTAGGCTAGAAGTCTAACGCAGGAGAAGTAATGCAGTAAATCTATATGACTGACATTCAGATTGTATTTACATTTAGCTGTGTGTCCCATCTTTTCATTTTTTTCAAAAATAAAAATCTTGGATGGCTCAAGTATTTGTCATATATGTAATTATACTATACAATGCCTGAAGCTGAGTGAATGTTTTTTCTTATACACAATGAGCTCACATAATGCAGTCAGTGACAGGTCATGACAGGGCAAATGGAGGACACACAGACATAGAAATGTACATGAAAGAGGCCACATGTCACGATCATTTCTAAAGCAAAAGGTGCAGGAGACAGGCAGACGCAAAATGGCATTGTGTGCACTATAATTGAGGGTAGAAGGGGAGAGGCTGCGGAGGGAAAAGTGGGTAAGTCGAGGGAAACAAGGGAAAAGCTGAGGGACAGACGATAGAGAGACTGAGTGGATGGTTCCCACAGTCATTGCAGGCTGGCTCACAAAGGAAGATATGAGATGACAAATACTGTGTTTTATTTGAGGAAACTGATGAGAGGCTGCAGAAAGAGTCCCAGAGTCCCCAGCACACACACTGTTACAAACACCCATAGGAAGATTCTGTCTATGACCATGGCTACGTACTTCCAGTCGTCCTCCACCTGTAGAGGAAGAAATAAAAAATAAAGAAATAAATTAGTATGTGGTAGAAAGTCAAGTATGTAAAACAACCTCAACATTTTTTTTATTTTATTTTTTCTAATGAGAGGTGTAGTATTGGAAATGGTGGGACAGACAGTTATAGTCATAATTGCACCTGTTTAATTAATGTTTGAAACGGACCTATGTCTAACCATCACAATTTGGACACTTTTCAACAATTATTGAAATACAGTAAATATTTTATTTGATTGGCACATACATGTGTGTTTTATGTCCATTCAAGCTGGCTTGGGGTTAAGTTAATGAGCTATATGCCAAGTTAAAATTCTTTATAGTAGTCTTTTAAAACATACATTAAATTAATCAAATCATAATCATAATCATGAACTTTGAACTCAATCTCATGCTCCATCCTCATCCTCCCCTCATGAACAAGACCCCGAGACACTTGAACTCCTCCACCTGAGGCAGGGACTCTCCACCCACCCACAGAAGCCAAGCCACCTTTTCCAGTCTAGAATCATGGTCTCGGATTTGGAGGAGTTGATCTTCATCCTAGCCGCTTCACACTTGGCTGCAAACTGCCCGAGTGTGTGCTGCAGGTCCTGGTTCGATGAAGCCATCAGGACAACATCATCTGCAAACAGCAGAGATGAGATCCTATGGTCCCCAAACCGGACCCCCTCCGGCCCCTGACACCACCTATAAATTCAGTCCATAAATACAATGAACTGAACCGGTGACAAAGGGCAGCCCTGGGGGGTTCTCACATGCACTGAGAACAGGTCTGACTTATTGCCGGCAATGCAAACACAGCTCCTGCTCCAGTCATACAGAGACTGCACAGCACTTAGAAAGGGCCTCAGACCCCTTCACCATTGGTGAAGAGGGAGCTGAGCAGAAAGGTGAAGCTCTCAATTTACAACTCAGTCTACGTTCCTACCCTCACCTATGGTCATCAGCTTTGGGTAATGACCGAAAGGACAAGCTCGCAGATACAAGAGGTCGAAATGAGTTTCCGCTGCAGGGTGGCTGGGTGTTCCCTTAGAAATAGGGTGAGGAGCTCAGTCACATGGGAGGAGACATGGTGACCATGTCTCACCAAAACGAGGCCCCAGTGAAGACCCAGGACACATTGGCCAGGACTGGCCCAGGAACGCCTCGGGGTCTCCACAGCGGAGCTGGAGGAAGTCTGGGAGTCCTTAGACTGCTGCCCCTGCGACCTGGCCCCAGCCAGATAAGTGGAAGAAAATAGATGGATGAATGGATGGACTCTGAATACCACCACAAGAAGCCGCATGTCTCCATGTCTCTAAGGCACATTATTTTTCACCCTGTAATTTATAAACCTCTACAAACATGTTCTGAAATTTATGGGATTCTTGTATTAGTTTGGCTATTCAGACTCTTCTGTCAGATGTTACAGAAAACTTTTGTGTGTGTGTGTTTCTTCATTCACATATTAGAGTATCTCAAAATCTTAAAATGCTTTGAAGTTATGCAAATGATTCTACTGAAGGTGTGTGGAGTTTAAAAACGCAGTGGAGCATTTCCTGTATTACCACATGACAAGGTCTAAATTTCAAATTCATGAATATTATGACACTGTTTGTTTTTTTTGTTTGTTTGTTTTTGTTTGTTTGTTTGTTTGTTTTTTCTATGCTTTATTTATGTGCAGAATAGTGAGGGGGGGTTGCGAGAGAGTCTAGGTGCACAGAACCCTCCTATACCACTTCCTCTTTCTTTTCAGATACTTCTCCAGTGCTGTGTTGATCTCCTCCATGCACTCCTTCTGAGCGTTTGCTCCAATGCACTGCAACTCTCGACCTGTAGGCAGCACTCCATTTTCAACTCCTCACAAGTCTTCAAAATAATAGCATTCTCCTCCTCTAGATTAATTTTGATTCGATTCTCTTGCTCCAATTGCTGCTGTAAATCATTGTTCTTTTCAGCATGCAGGGAGCCCTATTCTTCTGACCTTTTCAGTAGCTGCTCCAGTGTGCTGGAGCGCTCTACCTTTAGGTCTTCACAGGTCCTCAACATGGCTGCCTAGTCCTTCTGTAGTTCCATTTTGTCATGTTTCCCCATGGATCTATTAAAATAATTAATAATTCCCCTGCTCCACCTCCTGCTGTGGCTCACTGCTCCTTTTGACCAGCAGGGAGAGCGCTTCCTCTGACCTCTTCAGTAGCCGCTCTAGTGTACTACATTTCACAACCTGCAGGGAGTGCTCTACCTCTAGTTCCTCACAGGTCCTCAACATGGCAGATTTGTCTTACTGTAGCTCTGCTCTATCATGTTTCTACTGCTCATCCTCCGTCTGTAGAGCACTGTTCTCTTTGACCAGGGAGCGCTTATCCTGTGTTCTTTTCAGCTTCTGCTCCAGTGAACTACATCCAGCAAGGAGTGCTCTACCTTCAGGTTTTCACAGATCCTCAACATGGCAGTCTTTTCTTTCAGTTCTGCTCTGTCAAGTTCTTTCTGCTCCACCTCCTGTTTCCATTGTTCTTAATGACCAGAAAGGACTTCTCTTCCTGTGATATCTTCAGTAGCTTCTCTAATGTACAGCATTTCTCCTCCAGCAGGGAGCGCTCTACATTCAGCACCTCACAGGCACTCAAAATGGTGGTGTTGTCCTTCCGTAGTTCAGCTCTCCCATGTTTCTTCTGTTTCACCTCATTCACCAGAGCACTGTTCCTTTTGACCAGTTGTCCTTCCAACTTCTTTAACAGGTGCTTTAGCACACTGTATTTCTTTTCCAATATGGAGTGTTCTCTCTCGGACCTTCTCAGTTGTAAAAAATGGCATTCTTCTCCTCCTCCATCTTTTCGAACTGTGTCTCTTGCATTTTCTGGAGCATCTGTGCATGCCAGTGCATGCTCCAGTTGAGAGTTCTGCTTCATCAGTGTTGTATTCTCTGAAGCTTTTTCCTGCAGTTTGGATTTCACATCAGCAGTGTCCTTCTGGAGTCTCTGCTTTTCTTTCTCCCACTCTTTGGATTTTGAAAATCTTCTCGAATTTTCTTCAACATTTGCTTCATACTTCAATATTGCTCTTCTTTCAATTGAAGCTGGTGTTGGTGTATCAGTGCTCCACTCTCCTCTTTCATGGTGTCCAGTTCAATTTGAAATTCTTGGACTCTTCTGTCCTTTCTCTCTATCTGAGTGTTATGAGCTACAATAATCAGCTTCATTCTCCTTAATAACTTTAACTTCTCCTCCTCAAGCTGGTCACAGTCTCTTTCTTGAAGCTTCTTGAGGTTTTACAGTTCTTTAGGCAGATATTCCTCTCTGGCTCTGGCCTGATCAGATTTAAAGGCAGTTTTGAGTCGTCACATGACCAAGGCCATGCCTTTCTCGTTTTCCTTCTTAGACCTCCGTTGGTTATGAGATCCTAACTCCCTTTCCATCTCCTCCAGAGTTAGAAAGGTGTGGACCACCTGTTCAGAACGTCCAGAGGTCTGGTCTGGATTGCTGGGTGCTGTCCAAAGCTCCTCCATCAGGTTGAATTCCTGACTGTAGAGGCATCCATCCTCTTCAGAAGTATATAATATCAGTCTTTGGACATGTTTGTTTCTCTGAGTTCAGTCTCTGTTGCTCGGTCAATTGCTGAATTGGAATGAGGTTGTACAGGGCCTGTGCAACTCACATGGATATATGGTCACAGATGTGCTATATGGTAAAGTATGAATTTCAACATATCACTGATTTATTTATATTGTTTATTAAAGTAATCCACCAATAAAATCTATTATTCCTAAATAGTAGATTATATTCTTTATGTAAGACTCCTACTCAAACATTTCATACCAAATACCACCTTGTTAAATATTTGGCTTCTCAAGTAACACAAGGACTCATCTCAACAAAAACTGGTAGAAAATAAGCCTAAAAAAATCTGGACTAAATCAGGCCTAAACTGGCTATAAACGAGATCTAAACCCACAAAGGCTATTGAATATATTTTAGGATGCACTTTAATACAAAATCATTGGTATCTAACTAGTATCAACATACTTACTATAATATATCAAAACAAAAATAATTTCTATCACTAATATAATAAATAGTAGTTACTTTTGTTTTCTACTCTGAACAACTTTAAACATCTGACTTCTATGATATTCTAATTTTTGATATTTTGCCAGTATGAGAGGTGACCTTTACTTGATGCTAACTGTGGAAATTATTTAGCATTGCCCCAAACCATCGCATGTAGTCTTTGTCACAGAGCTAATAAAGGAGAACATGCTGTTTTTTATAGCTTCATCTGAGAATACATGTGAACGCAAACTGTATTTGGACTTGGCGTGATGTGGTCAGGTGTGGACAATTGGATCATGGCTGCAGTGACCATAATGCTCTTGTGTACCTATAGAAAAGTGAGGAAGCTCTTATATGGTGTGCATCTCAAGGCACAGATGTGAGCCTAGCTAAGAAAAGACAGCACTAAAGTAACAAACATATCAGCAGCATCCAGAGTGTGAAAGATGCGAACACAAAGCACACACCGTCTGCAACCACCAAGCAGCTTTATGCTCCTTTTATAGCTGCATGGAGAGGGCTGTACAGACAGCAGGTTTACAGTGAGAACAGTGGGAGTGTGTGGATGCTAAATACATCTAAATAGTCTTTCCTCCAATAATAACAAACCATATATGACCAGTAATGTATAGAAATCATGTGCAAGAAAAATGCATTATTTTACTTTGAATTTCTATTAATTTACCTGATATAGGTTAAGCATAAAAAGTAGATAAACCTTGTTAATTTTATGTATTCTGGAAATTAACTGTGTAATATGATTTTTAGTATGCCAACTCCTTCAGGCTGTTAAAGACAAACAGATTTTGGCCAAGTTATGGTAGAGGTAAAGAGTATTAGAGTATTAGTTTTTGATGGATGATCCAAAACATCTCCATAGTGAAAATCAGGGGATGCCACTAGTATTTCTTTAGTATTTTTATGAATAAATAAAATATCTGCAACTGGGGGAAAATGTTATATGTTTAATTTAAAGGAATACAGTGGAATATTCCAGGCAATGCAATACAATTTCCATGAGGCATGCAGGTGGAGGACACTCTACCAGAAAATTCATAATGTGTACCTTTAAAACATGAGCCAAATATGAAATGCTGCTTGTATATTCTCACCTCTTTGGCTTTGTTGCGAGTTCGCATGTTCTCTGCAATGTACTTGACGCTCTCTATGGCCTGCTTGATTTCGGGCGATACCACAGATACAGCCACCACTGCGTTGACTGGCGACGGTGAGTTCAGGGGTCTAGGTATCTTGGGGGACTTCGGAGGCTCTGGCAGGGGCAGACTCTGGGTGCCCTGGAACGGTAGAGATGAGGGGAGAGGAGGAGGTGGGGGTGGAGGTGGAGGAGGCGGCGGTGGGGGGACCATTGGAGGAGGGACAGGAGTTGGGACTTCTTTTCCTCGATTGTAGGGGTATCTTCTGGTCACATCGCGGTTCAATGATAACTCTCTATTGTGCTCACGGTTTAAGTCCCGATTTTTATCACGGTTCATTTCACCGTACTCCACACAGTTCATAGCACTACCTGTTGACGTACCCCCGCCAGTGCCACCATCTAGAGCCGCACATGCTACTCCACCAGTAATACCTCCGATGCTAACGCTTCCGGAGCCGCTTCCCGATCCTATGCTGTTCTTTCTCTTCTTGTTGCCCAGACGATTCAAACCAGCAATCCCTCCAACCGTGCCAGTGCCGATGCTCGTGGAGGTGGGACAGCCTTGGTCTATGGGCCTCCTCATCAACATGACCCTTGGGAGCACCCCTAAGAAGACAGCCCTTACCCAGTCCGGCATGGTATGAGTCATAGGAGTGCGGTAGTGGACATTTAGTACGAAAACGGTGATGACGATACTTAGAGTTACAAAGATCATGGTGAATAGAAGGTACTCTCCAATCAGAGGGATGACTAGCGATGTGGATGGGATAGTTTCAGTGATAACGAGCAGGAACACAGTGAGGGAGAGTAGCACTGAAATACACAGAGTAACCTTCTCTCCGCAGTCCGATGGCAGGTAGAAGACCAGGACTGTGAGGAAGGAGATCAGGAGGCAGGGGATGATCAGGTTGATGGTGTAGAAGAGCGGCAGGCGGCGGATGTAGAAGGAGTAGGTGATGTCGGGGTAGATCTCCTCACAGCAGTTGTACTTGATGTCATGTTTGTATCCAGGAGCGTCAATGATCTCCCACTCACCACTTTCCCAGAAGTCCTTGAGGTTTACCTAAAGGGGTAATAACCAAGAGCATTTTAAAGCTATCCAGACATGCTCAAAATAGAAAAATACATTATATGAATAGGTTCAACCAGTACTTTCCAACCAGGTGGTTGGGTTACTAAATTCTATTCTAAAAGTAACAACTGAGAGTATACAGTGGTAAACACATTATTAGAGAGTATTTGGAATGTTAGAAAAACCTTAGAGGGTACTCAGTCTAAACAAAATGGTTGGGAACCACTGGATTGGTTCCCAGATTTTTAAGAAGATTTTATCCATCAATCTAATGAATTGATTCACTGTGGAAAAATTTACATCATTAACCTTTGAGCCAATGAGAACTAGGTCAATCTTGGCCTTGTCATACGTCCAGGAGCCAAACTTCATGGAGCAGTTCTGATAATCAAAGGGGAAGTACGTGATGTCCATGGGGCAGGAGGATTTAAAAATAGCTGGAGGGATCCATGTGATTGTGCCATCAAACTTGAGCAGAGCCTTGGTCTTGTCCTCTACCAGGAAATCACCCACAGCACTGTATTAACGAGAGACCAATGTTACAATGTTAAAGAAATTACATAATCAAATATTGATTTTAAAAGTACATAACGGTCAGCATACTTATTATACAGCACAATATCTGGCCTCCAAATCTTGTTTGATGGGACACGTATGAATTCAATCCCTTCATATTCAACAGGAGACCATCTCAGCTTGTAGTCATTCCACACCTGAAATACAAAATATAAAAGAAATATATCATCATTAGTATGAGCAATTACAAATGTCTAGCACACTCACATGTCTAAGCCAGAGATTGGTCTCCATTATTTGATTAACTTCATCCTGCAAAATAACAATAATAATAATAATAATAAACCATTAAAAGATATCTTTGCACATTATAGGCTGTTGTTTTTTATACTTATATTTTTATACTTACCACTTTGACCAACTGAGATATGGAGACCTCAAACTCCACTGTGACCGGATCAGATACATTCTCCACTGGTCGGATGAATTGATTATAACGCCTGAACAGACGCCGAAAAAGTCTGTCCTCTGCTTTAGATGAACAACAATCTAAAAACACAAAAATAAACATATTTAGTATTTGTATAGACTAAAATATAATGTAGTAAAAAGCAAATGTTGGTGAAGACTAGTCAGTTGCTGGGAGAGGGTGCACTTGAGAGCATGTATAAAGGTCATGTTAAAGCCCCTAGTGACACTGAGAGCCACGCCTGTCCAAGCAGAAAATCAAGCCTCTCTGGGGACTACACTGTGGTACCAACAGGACCTTAGGCACACAATGCAAGTAGACTGATTGGGTTTAAGTCCTACAAAACATTTTATATTTGATATCTCTCCTTTATGGTAAAAGCACACAATAAGAACAATAGATAGAGGATGGAATCATGGTCAAATCAGTGTTTTACTCATTTTAATCAGGATTTAATCCAGACCTTCCCAGCAAAAACATGTCATAGCACTTGTTCTAAATGTTTGCTAGAAACATACAGTTCACTTTATAATCTAAACTCTAATTTGAATTGGGAAAAATAAGCATCTTACATGTGGATACAGCAGAGAGCTGCATATACAGTATTATTATGTATTTATGAACAAATGTTCTATGCACACTTTCTGCTGTTATTGCCTGTGGGAGTACACTTGGGTAAATATATTGCAGACATCCAGATAACATTGTGTCTCATTTTATACACAGGAAAAGTTTGATTCCTTTTCTACATATTTGAGGCATATTTGGAAAGCCTAAGGACAAAAGTGTCAAAATCAGTGATATGAGCAAGTGTTTATTACAACTATTTTAAAAGGCACAAGGGACCACAGTAGCTCAAAGGCAGTACTTACATAATTATGCCATCTGCACACACAAGTGACCAAACACAAAAGCACATTTTGGACACTAACAGAACTGAAATGACTGTAGTGATGCTGTAGGCCATTTAGAAGTTAATCTAAAAACAGTACAGTTTTCAGAGGTCAGGAATTAAGTTGTGAAGATTAATAAAAAAGCTTGCCTCCTGGAGAGATTGGCAGTTCCAGCTCCTACCTTTAAAACTGCAGAGCACTCCCTGATCTGCAACTCTGACGCAGTCTGAAACTTGCTTAAGTCCTAATTGGGTGAGGGGAAGTGAGGCTAATTATAATCAGTCAATTAACTGGACCTCTTGTTCACATGGGACAAAAACCTTAAGCCAATATTTTCTGTCTCTGTAGGCCACTCACAGCTAATGCCAAGTCTATGTTCAGACTCCCCGCATTGTAAGTGGTCACAATTTATGGTAGGTTAATTATAACCTTTAGCCTTTGACTGTACATTAAATCAAACTTAGCACAAGAAACTATTGGTTGCGTTACACAGCAATGTGTTGGGAGTTGCATAATAAAGTCTTTGCTGCTGCTTCTTCCTTTGGGGCATTGTTTCCTGTGGTTTCTGTTTAATATTCTTTTTTTAATCTGCTCATATAAAAAAAATATTTAAATACCTTCTATAATGCATTAACCCATGGTTAACATATATCAGTGAATGTACATGAGCTCAGACAAAAGCTTAGTTTATGGAGAAAATCCAGTTTACTGACTTTGAGAAGTAACAACAATTTCCTTCTTCTGGGAGTGCAAACTACATTTTGACCTTTTGAATCCACCTTTCATTTAAACACAGCATGACAGCTGACCAACAGGGTGGGGATTTTACTGAGCATTTAACAGAGAGAATCACCAAATCTCATAATGACAATATTACTCAACCTGCTCAGCCCGACCCATTTCAATAATGCACCATTATCCCAATAGTTTTAGGGTTAACTTGCTGACTATCAAACCAAAGCAGGTCAAAACTTCTACTATAATTATAATAACTGCCTTGGCTCAAACTACAGTTACCAATGGCTAAAGACAGAATTTCCTTTCAGCCTTGAAAACTGTGAGTCTGTATTTGACAATTGCATAAGGCACATGCTGTTTTCATCATCTCCACTGATGTGACAACTCTTTCTTCTTACAGAGCTGAAGCCAAGTCAAGCATCTCACCCTGAAGTGGACACATTGATTAAGAACTCAAATCAAATCAAACTTTTCGTCAACTGGTGCTTTAGCCTACAGAGAAATCCCTTTGGTCCAGGAGGGCTGTTGGATTGGCCAAGAGCCTAGAAGTGACCAGTGAGGGAGTTAATTGCAGTACCATAATACAAAGCTGACAGTGTGCAGTCAGCTAGTGGAGAGGAAAAGATATGAAATTCAGACTGAAAAGACAGCAGGGTGCACAGATATGATGTTGAGAACAAGCAGAGAAAAGCTAGATAGCGTGTGTGCGCTCTCCAGGGTTTTTGATGGCCTGACTGTGACACACTGAATGACGCACAGAGGATCTGCCATGATTACTGCCTGCACTGTGACCATCCTGTTAAGATTAGGATGTAGTTTCTTATAATGTGTGTGTGTGTGTGTGTGTGCATGTACATGTGTGTGCATTTAAAAAAGAGTTTTAACTAGATGTGTCTTCTCGTTCCTATATTTATACATGCACATTCACATATGATTTTTCAACGATGCATGAAATCCCAGAGTCTTCTTCGTGTCTCTGCAAGTTCATTGAAGCTAGCATAAAGTTGCCACTGCATTGTATAGAAATAGACATTGTGCACACTGCTCAATGTGAAGATGTTGACAGTTTGGGTCATTATCACTTATACATAGAATGTATAGAGCCATCTGACATAAAATATCAGTATTTTTCACAGAATCTTTTTTCAGTTTCATTATATGGTAAGGAGAGCATTCAAATATATTCAGTAATGCAATGTAAGAATACTTTGGAACAATATCATGCACCAACATGCATCATTATTCTATCTTAGCTGAACTAAAAGTTAGCAAATAAAATATTAAGGATCTGAATTAACTTTAGTCAAAAATCAAATTAAACATGTGTATCATAAAGGACATATCATTAGATTACAATTCTGAAATGCACAATCCATATGTGACAAAGTGGGTGGGGGTCTCATTAGGTTATGTCACCTGGGGGGGGTTCTTCTTGCTGGGTGGAGTATAAAGGCAAGTATGTGTCACCAGTTAGGGGAGAGACTTCTTTGCAGGTTGTTTGGGGTTTTTCGATTTGCGTTACTTATTTTCTGTATATTTGTACTTTTGTTGGTGTTAACTAAAGAAGTCTGTTTTAAAACAAATGTTGTCTGGTTAAGGACACTTTTTTAATGCATCTGCCTCCTACTTTGACCACTTTGGCAGCTTCCCCACATTTGGTGGCAGCGAGTGGTGGGATTCAGGCCAGTGAGAGGCAGTGAAGAAGTATGCAGACCAAACAAAACAAGGTTTGTGCTGCTGGAGTGACTGATCCACCTGTCGGCCAACAGGGTTCACTCAGCATAGAACCAGCTGTTATAAACTTGGGACAATTAAGAGGTCTACATCACCTCAAAAGGCAGAGGAGGATCCAGGATGTTTCTCAACTCCAGGTGGTGGTACACCAAAGTCAGGTGGAGTTCACAGAGGTGACCCCTGAAGTGAGGATGGCATCTTGTGCGAAGGTCCACCATAGGAGGATGGAGCTGCTTGGGGCTACATGGATACTGGAGGAGTCGTGGAGCGGTACGGCTAACGGCTGCCTTGTGTTCATCTGGCTGCCAGGAGCTGCCATCAGGAGCTGTGGAGTGCTTGGTGCTCAACTGTAGCTGTGTGCAGTTGGAGCAATCGGAGAAAGTTTGAAGGAGCTTTGGTCAGTGTTGGAGTTCCAGAAACCCGCTGTGGGCAAGGTACTAGCTCGAGGTGTGGCAGTACTGGTGATGGTCTGCTGGTGAAACTGGGAGCCATGTGGAACTGAACTGAAAGAGTGTTTTGTATGTTTAAATTATTGTTACCTGGATTGTAAAATAATGGACTTTCTGTCCCGTGACTCTTTGAGTAAAGGTTTTAAGAGGGATGTGTGTGACAAAGTGGGCGTTTGTCTCATTTTAAATTCACCTTAGTTTATGTTAAACATTTTGATCTTGAAAGGAGACATCTTGGCTTTGGAAAGTGACCTGGAACCAATACTCTTCTTCCTGCTGGGCAGAGTATAAAGGCAAGCAGGTGTCATGAGTTTGGGGAGAGACTTCTGTGCAGGTTGTTTGGGTTTTTTGGATTTGCGTTACTTATTTTCTGTATATTTGTACTTTTGTTGGTGTTAACTAAAGAAGTCTGTTTTAAAACAAATGTTGTCTGGTTAAGGACACTTTTTTTGTTGCATCTGCCTCCTACTTTTACCACTTTGGCCAGCTTCCCCACACCATGCTTTTATACCAGTATAAAAGCCTTGATGGTAGCCTGGCACAGTGAGCAGACTAGTCGTGCTTGTGTGGCAGGAGTTTCCACAGTTTGAGTCCTGGAGCGAGACGAGTGTTTTCACACAGCTCCAGTCACAGCTGCAGATATTTCAGTGATCAGTGCTAATGTTGACCCCTGCGGAGAGAAGCACCAAGCTTTAAGCAAGTCTATACCAGTGTACAGTTAGCAATCAAAGGTAGCCTACGGTAGTCATATATAATATACAGGGTCCGGTTTTTGTTTATCTTAATCATGAAGTTATTACACAGGTGTTTTGTTTGTGAGGCAAATGTAATCAAGTTGGAAACCATTTATGTGAAAGTTCTTCAAAGTCCGCAACACAAAAATGAGCTGAACAATCAACACCTTATGTGACTAGAAGGTACAAAGCAAACCGTGCTGGTGTTCCACCTGCAGCCTCCATAATCATAATGGTGTGTGATTGATTGGTTAATACGAATTTTCTGTGTTAGTTCCTGATACAGCACTGCAGTTGGGGATCACAGTTTTGCCTCAAACTGTAACAATATCATGCATTCAGCTGGTAAATGACACAACCAGTACACCGGTTTCAAGCTGCCACAGTCATCTCGACATGGCTAATTGGAAAATGCTAATTGCTCCATTATGGCTGATTCGTTTAGCCTGGGACTCCATCTTGAGCATGTTACCATATTACATACAAACCCCAAGTGCTTTTATGATGTTTGTTACTAGCAAAGTTGAATACTGTTGTTATGGCTATGTGTAAGATGAGTTCCACTGATTGCTCAAATCAATCATATTTATCTATCATGCATTTGTTCAATATTAGCATTAAAATGCATTGAAAAATGTGTATTCTTTCTGTGTGTTGAGATGCTTTTCCACAGACCTGACCTGTAACTTCACCTGCTTATCTTCATAAAGGTTGTCAAAGTTAACATTTTACACAAGACACCTTCATGGAGACAAGCAGTTAGCAGACCCAACACTAGAAAAAGTTATACAGTGTACATTTAACTATACTTTGTCAGTTGACAGCCCTGACATTACAATAAATATAAACCTCCACATTTTTAAAGCTGCCTAAAGGGAAGGGTATTTCACATTCCATAAGATTTTATTGATGTAGATGATCTTATAACCAGAAGCCTTGTACACACAATAACCTCTTTAACCTGGAAATTGATCCGGATGCTCCAAGGACATTTATTTCAAAAGTTCAATAAAAAAAATAAAAATCACAAGCAACCTGAACATGAAGTAGAAAAAGTGGACAATACATTTTTTATATTTTAAACTGGACTTTTTATCCAATCTATGTGAGCCTCTGGTGAATTGTGTGCACTTTGGGAGGGAGAGTTGCAATAATCATATGACAATCGCATTAAGGACATCCTGCAGCAGTCCCTAAGCCACACAAGCCCAAGCAGAGAGACGCATTAACACACACTTGTGCCTGTCAGACTTGAACTGTATCGCCTTTGGGAGGGAAACCAACTGTACTGGAGCATTTGTGGTTGGCACGGAGACGAACGTGCCTTATGAAGTTGTGATCTAAAGAGACAACACACACAAGCCCACTTAGATCAAAAGCACTGCAGAATTTAACATGAAGAAATGGAAAAAGATGTCTGATGATTGAACTGATAAAAAAAATTTGCTGCTTTCAGAACATAATGTGGTTGGCATATAACACTATAAAGTCATAATAATTGTACTATAAATTCTGGCTAAATAGAAAGTGATTTTTATTTATTTGTTTATGTTTATATACCACATTATCTCTTCTTGTAAATTCCACAAAGCTGTTAACAGATCATATAATCATATTTTTAACTGTAAACTATAATGTACTAAGTGCGTCAGTGAAACTGTTGAAACAAATGGAACTTCTATTTCTATTACAGTTTTTATTATACAATACTCCTTTTCAAGAGGTGCCACCGTGCTTGAGATGAAGTTGGATTACGTCACACTAACGCTTTTACACACACAATATTCTATTTTTGACTGAAACATCCTAAATCCCGAGCGGTGTAGGATCAGCAGTTCTGCTATGGAAAATCCACATGATCCTGGACAGCAGAGGACAATACCTTCTGAAGCCCACTAATCGGACCCCCATTGGGAGAGAGTGCATGTGGTCTGTGCACATTTACTGGACACTTATCTGGACAAACAGCCCTGGTCAGACACATACACAAACCCATAGCCAGCCAGTAAGCAGTGTCATGAACAGTGGGAGGAGGCGTTTATGGCTTTGACATAACCACCCACAACTGGATATTATATGGCCATTTTATTGGGTACTTTGTATTGTTCAATTCTCTAAAAGCTCTATATCTAATCGAGAGAAAATTGTAACTTATAACAGACAATCCATCTTACTTTTGATCCACTCCTATTCCAATTAGCACTAAGCAGCTTACTTCCTTATGGGGAATTTGTCCATATGCATTTGACCCATCCATTATTACTGCTATGGCAACATGTCATGACCATCTCGAGTAAACTTTCACCAGATCTTGAGCCAATGTTTGCAATCAACTTGTAGGGTTAGCCTATACTGTGCATGTTTTGTATTGGGAGAGGATAAAAACTTCACACAAAAAGGCCCACTCAGCCTGAGAATTTAACCCAGGACTTTATCACTCTCTCTGTCACCATCACTTGAGGTCTACATCCTTATAGCTTTAGAATAGCCATGCCTAATTATCTGGCCAGAGAGAGTGGTGAGCCTCCTCGCATTTGAACAAAATCTTTTCAAAGTCTCTTAGTTCAAGGGCATAGCTACAAAGCTGTGACAAATCTCTCTGCAGCAGCAAAAGGATGAGAGTGACTGTGCGGGTCTGAAGTACGCTGTGAACACAGACATATCCCTCCATTGCATGAGGGTCCCATAGGTGATGCTCAGATTAGAGGAAGGCACTGTCTCGCATGGTGACTGGAGCATGACAATATGAAGGCACTTAACACGAGTCCCCAAGGGGAAAACTCAAGAGTCCCGAACTATTACGTCTTCATTGAACAACATTTACCTACAGGGAAGTAAGCATTTCATTATTAAGTTGTGCCTCCACTGGTTTTTACTGAATTATGAGCAATGCTCTGGAAATAGAAAGCTTCCTATAGACGCTTATGCAACACCCGATGCACTGCTGCATTGATGCACTGATGTAAAGATAAGATACTATTGATTTGGCATTTAAAAGACTATTCTCCATAAAATCATATTAGGGTGTCCCAAAAGAAAACTCAAGAAACTCTTGCCTTAGATGGAGAATAAAGGATTAAAATAACTTTTTAGTTAACAAAAGTAAAGTTAAATTTTTTTGTTTTGCTGTGGATCCTTTGGGACCCATTCAGGGATCAGACTTTAAAAAATGGTGCTGTTTTTAGACTTAACGGGAGTGACAGCCTTACATGAACCAAAGGCTCGAGAGAGATAACACAAAAATGTCAACGTTGAGGCAGCCGAGTTGAGTTAATCAAAAGCACTTTCTTTTACTGTTGGATAATAACATTTTTATAATTCAAATTGTTAAATCAAGGAGATTTATAGCCTTTGACCTCAGATGTGCACGTGGGCTGCTTACTGACATTAACTGATTCATATTTGGACAGTCATGTCATGTGTGTAAGCAGTGAAGCATGTGGTTGGTTTATAGATCTCGGGTTCCAATCACAGATAATCAGTAATGCAAATTGACTAAACGTCTAAACAGAAACCCGTTTGGGATTTTCCTGCACGATGGACTATGCCCATCTGTCAAGCTTGCCCTGGTATTTTGGCACAGATAACACCCACTTGTTCCATTTTAGTACTAGTACAAATTTGCGAGGGGAGCTGAAAAAGCATTTGCATGTCGCATTTCAAAAAGGATTAGAGATGAGTTCTGCCTCGGCCGGGCTTAGAGCACTCTTAAAACAACTTGATAAATGTTTGAGAGGAGGTTATAAGTTGCTTTGCCTATGTTATATCTCCCTCATTGGTTAAGTATATTAAAGTTTAAACTAAAAGGCAAAAACATCTTTCATCGATCTTTCCTAAACTTCACACGATCTCATTCTTACCTTGCGCTGTGAGAAGGACCAGCAGCAGGACGCGCGACACTTTAGTGAAATCCATCGGTGCAGCTGCCACCAAGGATGCACTTTATAGGTGATAAGCAACGTCAGTGATTTTAATCCTCGCTCTAGGCCAAGGCTGTCTCGTGTAGCATCACAGGTTCATGTCTGCGCTCGTGGAAAGGTTGGAGCAGCGCTGCGTTCTGCCATGGACACTCGCGCACCACATCCACCGCCTCCTCCCCTCCCCCTCCTCCTCCCGCACCTAGCTCCTCTCTCGCGGGCATCCACTCACTCACCCGAGGTGAGACCCCCAGATCTGACTCACGTCCATGACGCACGACAGAGAAAGTTTTGAAGATTATTACACAGTTCCAAATGCTTTCATTTCTTCCATTAAACTAAAGTGTTAGCCGATGTTGAAGTATGAGGAAATGTTTATGTCGATAAAATAGATTATGACTTATAATACACACAAAGTTATAATCATAGACACATTAATAAGAATGTGTTGGTCAAAAAGGCCTTTTCAGAGTTTCACCAAAAAAATTGCTTGGTGCAGTAATTTAGATTAAATATTTATTTACTCTCACTACATTTAGCCTACAGTGAATTAGCCAGATAAGGCTCGGACATCTCGTTAGCAGCAGCAGTATTCTGTTAAAGAATGTAACAGCCAGAGCCCAGAAGCACTGCCTGATAAGTGAGAGTGCATGAATTGGCTAACCATAGTATGCAGTGAACCGATCGAAAAACTGTGCTTAAATACATTTTAAGAGGAGCAAATACAATATAAGTTTGCCCTTTTGTTTGTCTTACTTAAATGTTTTTGTTTTTTTTTTTTACTTATATTGCAAGTAAGCAGGAATAGATATTCACTGTATGTTGACCAAATGGAGGAGGCTTTTTGCTGATTTTGCATTAATATTTCATGAGACACTGCATGCACTCAAACATATTCCATGTTATCCATGTATTTGTACATTTAACCTAGTAAACTGACATGCACTATAAGGGACACTTTTAACATGAAGGTCACATGTGTCTATTTTGACCACTCACATCCGACATAGCTTGGATATATGGATATAGATGTATCAATGCATTTATACACTGTTTATTTTGGAACCATCTTGAAAAATGAGTGAGATATCATCTGAAGTGAAATGCTTTGAAATAAAAGGGTAGTGAACTTTCTGTTCAATCTGACTGAACTGTAAAGTGAGCCAAAGCTAAAAATGCGTATGAGGTTATTTAATTGGGTTGGTCTTGTAGAACTTTATTGTCACATTACTGCCCCTAAAATGTAATTTCCCATGACAAAAGTCCAAGCATGGCTTATATTGTTTTAGGAAAGAAACTGCAATGAGCAGTACATCAGTGAAAGGTGAAATACTCAATATGTACATCTTTTTTTGGAACAACACCAGACTTGTCTCTTAGCTTCTTTACTTTGTTTCTAAAATGACACCGCATGAGAGACTAATGGCAAGGGGCACATAGTCAGAGAGACATGAAACTATTTTGTCAGAACATAAAAATATGTCCAAATGGTTTACTAATTCCAGTCTCACTTGAGAGGTCAAAATACTTGCTCTCTTTCTATTTATAATGAAGTATGTCAAGTCTTTCTCTTTGGTTTGTGCAGGTCACCGTCTCAGCCAATTGCCTGTCAGTCACACATGAGACATTCAACCGGTTTAAGTTGCACTCTGTCTGCTCCATAACTTGTATAATTAAAGAGGTAGTGTCTGATACAAAATAGCATCAGATGAATCTTGTCTGCCTTTATGTCATTCAAAACAAAAAGCAAATCTTCAAGAACCAAGAAATCTGATTTTTTTTGTGGTCCTACATCTCATTGTGACATTTAATTTCTCGAGCATCACTTGGAAACCTCAATACATTTTTCAATTCCCTTTTATTTTCATTCAACAGTCTCACCACACACGTTGTTATCTGTGATGTCCTCTTTGCAACAATTTCTTGGTCATGTTGTGGTTTGCAGAAGCTGTCACCAGTGACCAATTAAAGCCTCTTCACAATGTTCAAACCACATTAATCTGATCCAGTCCCTTTGCACATAATTAAGCTTCTTCCCCACAATTATCTGGATTGTAAGCTTCAGCCTTTACAATGTTATGGCTACTTATGTATGAAATAACACCATTATTCCCTCTGTACTGTCTCTTTTGAATGTAGTGCTGCTTTCAGTAAATGAGTGGAGTCTCAAAGGTTGTCTAGTCTCTTTAACCTGTTATCAATGAAATAGTGGGTAGCCTAACATTTCTAAAAGACTTGACCACTGTTGATCCTGAACATTTATATTTCTGGCACTTTTTTTTTTTTTGCAGTGTCACTGATATGAAAGCAATAATAACATATTTGGATAACATTATATATTCAGATACCAATTTCTGGTATCTGTTGGGAATTGGTTTCAGAATATGCACAATATAACTTTTTAACTTTTTTAAACTGAAAAAGCAGTACTGGTAAGGTTGAAGATTTAATGTCTTGACTTTTTATCTATTATATTTTACAGATTGATACTGATCAGTGCTCGTGGCTGCAAATACCAGTGTCCAAAAGTCCTAAAATGCTTCAGTGGTTTGATGTAATGTCTCATATGGCCACTAGTGTGCAGCAGATGGCTCTTTACTACAGCGAGAGGTGTCCTTGCACACAGTAGCTACCGCTCCACATAGACATAACATTGCGATGTCTGATCCCACTTGAGTGCTCTTTTATCCGTAGCTTGTCGCCTATTGTGTATCCTTTCGCTCTTGTTTCAACACCCCCTCAGCAGTCGTCAGCCTGGTGACTGCATTGCACAGCAGCTGCACGTCCTGTAATGGGGCAATGTGGCCTACTTCATAAATATCGACCCCCAAAGCAGGACCGTTAGTTATAAATCCTAAAGGGGACGCTCATGGCCAAGATAATGGACAGACACAGGACAACAACTAGGACAGGAAGCTCATAATACATTATCGTCCCAACTAAATATTATAGATTTTATAAAAGAATAATAATCAATCAGAGCTGTATTTATAATTTAACTGTCTTATCTATTTTGGTTCATTATTTTATTGTAGAAAGATGTTAGTTTTGATTTCATACAATAGCCAACTTATGTTTGTCACAATTGAAAAGACCACATGTGGTGTTGTTTTTATGCAGATTTCAAATTAGTTTTGTAGTGCTTTGTCTTGCAGAGAAGAATCCATTGGTGTATTGATCTCTGGTGTTTACTGTCTGCTCCAGTGCTGCCCAACAGACTGCAGAAGTCTTTTGTCTTTACATTTATAGCCAGACTCCATCATGTCTGTCACTCTCCATCATATCTCCTCTTATTCTGTTTGACCATGCTGTTTGTTACCCACCTCTGTTCACTAGCACACACTACAGCTGCAGACTGTGAATGAATACAATCTGCTCCAAAACACATTATTAAAATATACAGTTAAAAATAACCTTTCAGTTGTTCATGTGTGTATAGAGAATATATTATAATCTGAAAATCGAATATTATTTTTCAGTGTGTGAAAAGGGTGAAGCAACCTAAGTATGGCTTTTGTTTATATAGGGTTTTGTTTCGATTAGGCAAAAGGATCTTTTTAAACAACCATGTTATATTTTAGATAGATTGTACTACATCAGTGCGTTGCTGTTATTAGAAACTCACTTTGAAAACTTTCAGTGGGCCCATCAATATCACATTACACAAGTACACTAACACACAATCCAAGTCATGCTACTTTTAAGAGGACAACATACACAGACATACAGTACACACAGACACACAGACTTAATGAGTTGGGAGAAGTGTACTTTAACAAATGATATGGTTTAAATATTTTTACATTGTTGGGTTTCAAAAAGTGACTTCTAAGCATGTACAATGATACATCTCTAACGGTAAATGTGGTTTGAATTAGCTTTAAAACTAAAAGAAAAGGTCACTTTTGACAATTCCTGAAGTACATCCTGCACTTCTTAAACGAAGGAAGTGATAGTCTCATATGAGCAGTACAATTCCCAATCCTACTTTGTTTAGTGCTTCCCCATCACCCTCTGCCTCATGTGTCTACTCTCCTAATTGAAATTGATGCAGATGTCGAGAAGCAATTTACGAGGCACACATACTCACAGAGCAAGAGGGGTCCAAAGACGAGCAATAATTACTGAACCCAGGCCCAATTTAATGGCTGTCAGTATATCTGTAGGATTACTGTACACTCGTTTCCCAGTGAGAGAGACTGATCTGAGCTGTGACTGCTGGGAGATTATGACTCTGCTTTATCGGTGCTGGAATACCGACAAAAAAAAATCAGGTTACCCCTTCATATTGGTCAGTCATGATTTTCAATTTTATTTTGTCTTTTTGAATTAATTTCTTGAACATAAACAATTTAGACATTTAATAACTGTCATTTAACATTAAAAAATACATAGATTTCATCCTTGAAAGTTGGAACTCTGCTACACACCACATGCTTCACTGCCAGAGAATTGGCTGTAGACCCAAGATAATCATTGATAATTAGAAATGGATGATTTTAGATTTCACATGTATTTTGTACTGGAAGAAATGTTTAATGTTAAAAAAGAAAGTACTATAAACACGTTGCTTTCTTTATTGATTGATATAAGGTTATCAGGTCCCATCACAGTCACTTCCCTTCAAATGTCATATACAACACACACGCACACATTATAGCAAGAGGAAAACCTGTTCACTCGATCCACTCAGTGATCACGATGACTGGATTAGTACATTACACTTTAGCTGGACACAGCCAGGACAGGAGAGTACATTAGAACACTATAATCTTGGCTCAAGTTTCAGAAAACACACAGTGGCAATGGAAACAAGCAAGTCCTCTCCTGAGAGACACATACAGTAGTTGAAAGTCATACACAAGTTATTGTTATGTCCATGTGATGTCATACCATTATAAATTACAAACTATATTGTTTAAATCAAAATGCAAAAATAAGCATAGGCAACATTATAATTGGTATTACTAGGTTGATCCACACAAAAACAGGCACAAGTCTTCTCTGTCAGCACAAATCACTGAATATTAAACTGTTGGTGATAATATTCAAGGTGTGACATGAATTTAAAAAATGCAGTAAAGCCACAAGGATCAAATTAGCCCAAAGAGCAGCAGCTTAAATTGTTTACTTGAATATTTGCTGTGGTTACTATTGTTGTGTCTCAGCTATATTATTGCTGTGTAAAGTTTTCTATGAGGTCATTTAAGAGGAGAGTGGGTTGGTTCAGCTGCTGAGGTAGTGATGCAAACAAAATATGTGTTGCTCAAATCAGGAAAACCCTGCATGGAACTTAAAATTTTGATAGAAGAGCAATGTTTGGTCAAGAAAGATTCAGTTGATAGGAAGCAAGGGGGCAGCGGATAGAAAGAAGTAACATTTGAACACTTTATTAACTCAATGTCTGTTATACAAGTGCCGTAAATGGTTGTGTAAAAGTGAAGGTAATATATGGTAAGGTTTTTATAGTCCAAACACAATATGGTAGGCTTCAGTCTTAGGATCAGTCAAAAGTATTTTTGAATGACACTTTTCTCAGGTATTTATACACATGTGCTATTTGGAAAAGAATAGTATTCAGACATTGATATTTGCAAACTATTAAGAGTAGGAGGTTTCAGAAGTGATCAAGATTAGGCCCAGCAATAAAATTTTTGAAAATAAAAAAAACAAAACAAGGAATTACAATTAAAGCAAGTCACAGTGTACTGTTTATGCATGCTAATACTGTGGAGAGCAAATCACTGAAAAAGTCAAAATGCCCCTTATGTTAAATTAAATTATAGAAAATTATAAAAAGTAAACATAATTCTGATTTGGCCATTTGATTCTTTGGGACAATTGAAGTGCACACTACCTTACTAGAGCAGTCAGTTTCTCTTAAAATTCTGTCTCAGGGTGGTGGCACTGCAAAAGAAAAGGGTCTAACGCTGGATACAACAGTAGCACAGGGCGGGGGCTAAAGTGCAAAATGTCCCAGACAGACAGTGTTTTGAGGCGAACATACAGTATAGCACTAGTGTGTGTTTGCTCAGTGCCTGCAGGGCTGTTAGCATCAGGGTCACCGCCAGGGTAAAGCTTATGATCCGCTCTGCTCCATGTCCTCGACTATGGGAGTGTTGTAACTCTGAAATAGGGGCTGCATGAAGAGGCCCATGGTCCCAATCACACACACCAGAACGAAGATCCACAAGAAGAGACGGTCAATTACCATGGCAACATACTTCCAGTCCTCAATGATCTACAAAAAAACACATTTAAAACTTATATCAAGTTACTCACATAATACAACACACCAAACACAAACATTTTCACAAATCTGTCAGGACCCATGAGGTTCTATCATAGCCAATATGATCTATCACCAAATAATGCAGTCACTCTCACATTCATTCAATCAGAGCATCAAGAGCAGAAATCAGTGCTATTACAGGATACACACATATTTTAGGCACCTCAAAAGGCTAAGATGTGTATTCATGGATTTAAGCATCCTGCTACAGGCAACATTTTAAAGACATTTTCCCATTCAAAAGATGGAATGATAATAATAAAATAAAGTGTGCGGGGTGGTGGTCGGAGGGGTCAATGGCACAAATTGGCAGCCTCACTTTTGTCAGTCTGCTCCAGAGCAGCTGTAGCTTACCACCACAGAGTGTGGAGTGATTGAATAATACCTTGTAAAGCACTTTGGGTGTCTTGAGAGGTGCTATGTAAATGCAATGATTAATTCAAATTAATGAATTAAATAATAAGAGTTGTGTGTGACGTTGGCAAACAAGGGAGTTGCAGAATTTCATGCACCACCACATATTGATACTGGTTCTTTCTACTTTACAGTGTATGTCATCTTATATCATGGAACTACTGTCAAATACATACCCCCTCATCATCATCCTCACTCTTCATCTTTTCTGCAATGTACCTCACTCCATCCACAGCATCCTCCACGTCTATATTACTCTTGAGGGTCAATCTCTTTCTGAACTCTGAGTTCTCTGACAGACCACCCTTCCAGCCGTAGCGCTTGGCTGATTCCTCATTCACATAAAATGATGAGGAAGACCCTGCAATTGGAGAGGGGCAGCTTCTGTCCAGCTTTTTATCTGTATAGGACCGGTGCTGGTGCTTTTTCCGGAATTTCTCTCGGATGTTGGAACTTCCAGGTCTCCGCATGAACAGGAACGAAGGGAGGCGGTGTAGAAAAATGCGTTTGACCCAAGGAGGCATGGTGTGGGTGCTGGGTGAGCGGTGGTGGACATTGAGCACACACACACTGGTGACAATGGAGAATGTGACCAAAACCATTGTAAACATGAGGTACTTCCCAATCAGAGGCACTGCAAGCGATGTGGGTGGGACTATTTTTGAGATCAGAAGTAAGAACACAGTGAGCGCAAGAAGAACCGAGATACACAAAGTCATTTTCTCGCCACAGTCCGATGGGAGGTAGAAAACCAAAATAGCCAAAGATGTTATGAGGATACAAGGGATTATCAAGTTAATGGTGTAAAACAATGGTTTCCTCTTGATCACAAAATCATAGGTGATATCCAGATAGCGAATGTCATCCGGGTCTTCGTTCTTGCGTCCAGGCAGAGAAACTATATCCCACTCTCCACTGGGTTTGAAGTCATCACGGCTGGCATAGTCACTGAGCAAAATAAGGTCAATTTCTGTGTGGTCGTAAGTCCATGAGCGGAACTTGAGAGTGCAATTCTGTTGGTCAAACGGGAAATCTCGCACTTCAATCTTGCAAGCTGATTTGTAGATGGCCGGAGGGAGCCAAGCCACTTCCCCATTGTTAGAGACAACAGCGTTAGAATAGAAGGACACTTCGTAGGTTCCATCAGCACTGAAAACACAGACATATAAAGCCATTAAATGTTTAAAATATATGGATTCAGTATGGAGATATGAGTAAATTCTCAAATAAAGATAAGTATTAATAAGAAGCTATTAAAATATATAGAGTGCAGTGAATGAATAATGAACTACTATAAAGTGCCTCAGCTGTAAGGGTACTATCAATCTATTATTATTTTAGTCTCACCTATGCCCTAGATTCTCAGGTAGGTTATTCTGGGCAAGTTTTATGTCAGAAAAACATTAAAAGTGTAATGAAAACTAATGAGAGCCACAGGAATCTGCAGCACATCAGAACAATAGCATGCACTAGTAACTTGTTATATTTGTAAAATTTCTGGTCCCCTGCATAAAGTTGGACCACATCTTAAACCTACTGAGACCACCTTTTCCTCCTCTCAGCAGGACTGCAGCTGATCCATTATAGATAAGAGGTCTATCAATTATAAAGAAGGTCAGGAATCCAAGCATCACACAGGTCTCTAATGCTTTTGGCTGTATGAATATGCAGACTAATTAAAAATGCAGTGCTTGCACCTGCTTACTGAAACTTCTGGTATTTCCCCGCTACAGGCCACTGACCTGACATGAAGTCATATAGAACCACTGGTCAGCTCATATCATTGCACCTCTCAAGATTTCATTGTCATGCTTTTAATGGGATCTTTAGCTTTCCCCTGAACAATGAGATTAATGCCTACGAGGATGCTATAAATGTGCTGCTGACAGGAAGCCAAATACTGTTCATCCTCTAGTCTCAAATAATCATTTATCAAATCAAAAACAAGGAAAGGTGATCTGAACAAAGAGAAAATCTGAATGAAAATCAATATTTGCTTCAGAATTTATCACTGACTTAAGATATTATAAAGACATCAAGCACAACATCAGACTGACTTTTGAATTTCCTTATGTACTTTTCAGGGAAATGCAAATGGACAAGTGCTGCTCACAGACTTTACACTTAAGAAAAGCAAGGCCTGCAACTAGATTGGTATGCTGATTCAACTTGTAAATATGTTTCTGTATAAACATTTAACATAAATTATTCATTATATTACCATCTTTTGTGCATTAGAATTCTATATTTACAAGACTGTCAATAATTACACTTACTTGTTGTAAAGGACAATGTCAGGCAGCCAGATGTGCTGTGATGGGAGACGTATTTTTTTGATCCCTTCATACTCTTCTGGATTCCACATTAATCTATAGTCATTCCAAACCTTTAAAGGAACACATACATTTTTATGTTACTGTAGTTCCCGAGGTCTATATAGAGATGCTTAAGACTGCATAAAAAGTGACCTGTGAGAGCCAACAGTTTGTAGTCATGATTTGCTCTCTCTCATTCTTAAAAAAAGAGGGGAAAAAACATATTTTCAGATTACACTTATGGGCTGTGGCAGGTTAATTTGAAATTGTATACACTCACCACATTGATGAGCTGAGCCAGAGACACCTGGATGTAGATGGTGACCTGTTGGCTGGTGTTGACAGCTGGTCTGATCAGTTTATTGTAGCGATCTGGGGACAAAAGGTGACTCACTAGCCTCTCCTCTACATCGGCACAGAGGGCAGCTGGAAACAATGCAACAAAAATATAGTCAAAACAGTCTATGAGGAATCTGGATAGACTTTAACCTGGAGGTTAAATAGACAAATTGTTTAAGTGCTGAAAATGTAAATTCAAAATTTTGTGTCAAAAATTAGCCATATATATATATATATATATATATATATATATATATATATATATATATTGTGTGCTTCAGCATGAGCTTCAAAATCAAAACATGGTCACTGGATTGGATGTCAGGTAACCAAAGAAATCCATGTCACTGGTTACTATGTATTTGTGTGTAAAAAAAAAAAGTTGTTCAGAATATTTCTCTCTGAGCAAAGCATTATTTAAATGTTGTCATTTTGAAGTGCTGCTCAGTGGCCTGTGCTACACAACCAAGGACTCACTCAGACACTCAGCCGCTAACATGGAGCAGGCAGCAGCTCTACAGGTGCTAGCATAGGACGTGCTCTCAGACCACCAGACAGACCATCAGTACAGATCGGACCACGACTCAGTGGCCCTCTTTGCCAAAGGTCTGCTCAAGCAGGACTGGCATGCCTTACGGGAGACACTGGATAGAGAGGTGAGTCACAGATTTCACATTTAATCATTTAATCTTTCTATGCAGCACAGTGCATTCACTTATAGTGCAAAACTCATCTCTGTTTCATCAGACTAATGGTACACCAGCGGTTCCCATGTATGTTGTAAGTTAGCAAATAGAATTGTGTTTTCACTGGATTGTCTTACATTTGAGGCTTGAGTGAGCTCAACAGTGACAGCGTGCTCCAGTTCCAGAAATAAATTTCCCATTCATTTTTCCTATAGATTTTTCGAAAATTTCGAAAAGAGTTCAAACACATCGTGGAGGCTAAGCTATGGAGTAAGAAAGCTGTCAAAAATATTCGTGCGCATAAAATAGAAATCCGTGCGTATTTGGGAAATCCGTGCATATTTGGCTGTAGTTGCGCATAAAATAAATATTTGTAAACTCTCAAATGAGTCCAGTCGTACATAAAATATATTGTGTGTATTTTATCCATCAGAATACGAATTGAAAAATTACGACGTCATGAATTACAATCACGAAATGAAAATTTACGATTACGCTTTCATCAGTACGAATACGAATTCACAGACGGAACTTTACTGTCAAAAATACGTCATCATTTCACAGACATTATTCATCGAGCAGAAGAAACATCGATCAAGATCAAGACTGCGCATGCTCAAGTTTGTAGCAGAGGGTAAAAACAGAGTAATAGCACAAGAAGCTACAACAGCGACCAACAAGTGGGTTAATTAAAGTCTATTGTAAAAATGTCTTGAATTCGGGAACCGAACGCTGCTGTATAATATTGTGTAGAAACACCTCCTTTGAACGGGAAATTGCACCTATATATTTTAATCTAAACATACAGAGAACCTGATATTTGCGAATTAGCCCTGGGATAACGTTACGTCGGATGATAGCCAACTGGCTACCACTATGTTATCTAACATATAGGTGCAATTTCCCGTTCAAAGGAGGTGTTTCATTTCTCGCATGAAATGCCACCAAAAGTTCCTCGGGACGCTGAAATGTCCCAGTTTACACCAAACACTACCAAACTGTCCAGGTTACAGACGTCACAGCTAATGAAATGTTACACATTACAGTTTAATGCAGCTTCCAGCATCAATTAATGTTCGTGTTTACAGGCAACACCTTGGTATGTTTACAGTATTTACCGGTAAGTATAACGTCACCGTGACGTGGATGGATTTGCTCATTATAACCCATTATAACTCATGAAAAACCCATTGTCTGAAATGCAGCTGAGATGAAGACTGGCTGATGCTCGCTGTGGCTGTAGTCGTGAATGTTTTAATCTAAACCTACAGAGAACCTGATATTTGCTAATTAGCCCTGGGATAACGTTACGTCGGATGTTAGCCAACTGGCTACCGCTATGTTATCTAACATATAGGTGCAATTTCCCGTTCAAAGGAGGTGTTTCTACACAATATTATACAGCAGCGTTCGGTTCCAGAATTCAAGACATTTTTACAATAGATTTTAATTAACCCACATGTTGGTCGCTGTTGTAGCTTCTTGTGCTATTACTCTGTTTTTACCCTCTGCTACAAACTTGAGCATGCGCAGTCTTGATCTTGATCGATGTTTCTTCTGCTCGATGAATAATGTCTGTGAAGTGATGACGTATTTTTGACAGTAAAGTTCCGTCTGTGAATTCGTATTCGTACTGATGAAAGCGTAATCGTAAATTTTCATTTCGTGATTGTAATTCATGACGTCGTAATTTTTCAATTCGTATTCTGATGGATAAAATACACACAATATATTTTATGTACGACTGGACTCATTTGAGAGTTTACAAATATTTATTTTATGCGCAACTACAGCCAAATATGCACGGATTTTCCAAATACGCACAGATTTCTATTTTATGCGCACGAATATTTTTGACAGCTTTCTTACTCCATACTAAGCAGCTACATGGTAATTTATATCCATAACAAGATCGCAGTCCAAAAAGGTCACAAGATTCTGCTAAATGTTTTAATAACATTTTAGATTAGATTTTTTTGTTTAGATAACATTTTTAAATAACACTGATATTGGACACATTAAAAAATCAGACATTCAGCTCAAAAATCATACTATGAGCTCATTTAGGTGATGTATATCACCAATTCTTTTCAAACAACTTGTGACATCTTCATAATCATCCAGGGTACATATCACAAGATGGCAATTATTAAAAAAAAAAAAAAACATTGACCACTGACCATTGTTGATTTTTCTTTCCTTACCAGAGGGGTATCAACAATTTTGTCTACATCTGTACATCACAAGTTAAATATGCACTAAATTAGCTCACAGTATGATTTTCTTAAATAATTACTGTCTTGTGATATATACCCTGGATGATTATGAAGATGTTACAAGTTGTTTGAAAAAAAATCAGTGATATGTATTACAAGTTAAATGTCTTTATATGTGTCGAATATCCAATATCCAATGTCAAACCAATTGAACCGCAGTCTGTAGGTTTTGGGGACATTAGTTACCATGTAGCTTTAGAATTTTTCATAGACCGTATTTTCCGGACTATAAGTCGCTCTGGAGAATGAGTCGCACCAGCCAAATAAAATGCAGAATGAAGTAAAAAAAAAAAAAATACATTTATAAGTCGCACTGGACTATAAGTCACATTTTTGGGGGGAAACTTATTTTATAAAATCAGAGACCAAGAACAGGCTGAATAGGCATCTGGAATGTTAACGTAACATTTTAACAGTTATTCAGATAACTATAGCATAAACAACAGAACATAACAAGTTTACAAAACTCTTGATCTCACTCCAAATCACTAAATCCATTAAATTCTTCATCCTCAGTGTCACTTCTGAGCAACTCCATCAACTCTAACTAAATCCAGCTTTTAGCCCGCGATTAGCTTTTTTGTTTTCGTCATTGCAGTTAGAGTATCCTCCGCTTTTCGCCAGTCCCTTACGAGTTTCTCGCTCGCTCCAGACTTTTTTTCTGCTGCTCGATTATGGTTTTCGGCTGAATATTTCACCATTTGCCACA
>NW_026571207.1:20515801-20715801 GCF_026225935.1 Boleophthalmus pectinirostris
CGGTGAGTGACAGCTGCAGTATCCTCTCTAGTTCCTCCTCTTCTTCCTTACGCTTCCTAAAAAGGTGGTAAACAAACAAATAACTACTGAGGCAAATAAAGGCTAGTTAAGAAACATAAAAAAGCTGACCATCACTGCATATTATTTAATACAAATGGGGGCAGCTAAAATGAATATGGTTCAACTGCAAATTCTTGTTGTAAAATAGGATGGTCTTGGATCTAGTAATAGAAATGATCAGATTCCATATTTGGGAATTCACCTTTCCAATATTTCGTGGCAAAGTACAATGTAATCAACAGGAAAAAATAGCCCCCCATATGGGAGGATGACAACATCACATTCTAACATCTGCAAATGTCCAATAAGATGTACCTGTCTATTTCTTCCTGTTCCCTGCACGACAGCTCCATAGCGAGTCGCAGCTGCTCATCGAAGCTTGCTGCCACACCAAACTGCCCTGACAACCGCGGATCTCCCCCAGAGCTCAGAGACAGAGGGGAGTTTGCCCCCGGGTCCTCTGGTGACACTGAAGTGGATTGGTTTAAGTCTGCAGAGCTATCCCCTTCTCGACCAGACAGAGAGATCGACAGGGACTCTTGGATTGCCCTGAGAGAAAAGAAAAGTGGGTTACGAAGAAAAAAAGTATAATAAAGATATTATCTGACACTTTATTACATTGTGACAGGGAGTTTGTCCCATGAGAAGTGAATATTACTCACTGTAATCCTGGTAGGTTAATTACTTTAAACACTTTTTTTTTCCTCAAGAACTGGAGAAGTTAGCAAGAAACTCATTCCATCACACACATCCCTCCATTTTTATATTTTTAAAATCCCACCTACTAAAAGTTTAATCCATTAAAAAATACTATTACTATTATTTGACTAATTGCTCACCTCTCCAACTGAGAGTCCTCTTCATATGATGGAGACTGGGGGACAGGTCGACTGTTGGTCAAAGCCTCCCATATTGTTACCTAAATAATACAGTAAGTGCATGTGTTCATAAGAATTTTTTCTGTGTTTCAAGTTCATTTATCTTAGATGGACAGTTCTGATTAAACTGCATTTTCAACAGTTCACTGCCTCGAAGGTCAGCAGATTCAGTTTTTACTCTCATTATTTCACTCTAGTATTTACATCTACATTACCTTAAGATTATAAAAAGTGACATAGCAATGCTAAAGGTGTCAAAAGGTATTTAAAAAGCCAAACTAAAGAATAATAGGGGACTGTTAATATAGTTGTTTTACGTTATTATACCTGGTCACTCTCTGTGCCTGCGTCCAACAGACTTTGCTGAATAGCAAACTGTAGCAAATTGTCATCCTCATCCCGCATTGGTTCACTGCGCCCCGGGCCCAGAGTGGTGTAGTCTGGTGGGGGCTCAAATACAGAGGGGTCGACTTCGCAGTGAAAGGGTGGAGGTGCTTGACCTGAGAGGAGTTATAAAGTCCCCTTATATTATCCTAATTCAACAAAACATATTTATAGCCACTAATACCTGCTTCCGAGCTCTCAGGTTTGTGTAGTGTCACCGAGCTGACCGGTTCATCACAACCACACAAGTTACTGAAGGTTACTCGAGCATTCAACACATGGAACAAAGGAATCTCTGAGAACATAAAAAATTGCTGTCAATACATATGTCCAGATGAAGGATACATTCAGTATCTTTCCTTTGTACCTATCTTAACAGGAAAACCTGGTGGCAGGCGCAGGGTGATGAAGTCACGCAGTTTTGCGAAGTGGGCATTTGAAATGGCCATGAGGTCAATAATGGGGGTCACCTGCTCTGCCAGGGACAAAGGGTGAGTCTCACTCAGCCAGAGTGTCGCTTTGAACCTGGACAGGAGAAAAAATATACAATTCAAACAATGTCCAAGTGTTTGCATTTTCTGTTGACATTTTGAATTACCTTTGGACTTTGCTGGTAAGCTCAATGGGTCGTCCAATGTCTCGCCCATTCAGATTGAACTCTGGGTTGAAGTATTCCTCTGCAGTGATGGCTGTAGGGTTGTGAGGACTGGCACACTGGGACACATTACTCTGAAACAAACACAGATATTAAACATAATGCTGTTTGTTGTGAGCTGCTGCAGTTTTGAGGCACCCACTTACTCCATTATGAGCTGTGTGCTGTTCAGCTATACCTAAGAATGATTGCAAAGGCGTCTTTGAACCTACAGAAATGAACAAAAATTAAAAAAATAAACTTAACTTAACTTCATTACAATTTTACAGCAAAATTTTGAAAATGTTTCACAAAGTTTACCTTTGCTTCTTGATTTGTCTTGGTCTGACAAATGCTCTGTCCTTGACCGAGTGACCAGCTCCACATTAGTAGCACTGTAAACCTGGAAAAACAAAAGAAAACAGGGAATCTGATTGTCACAACATATTCCTGCAATTTATTAATTTAATATTACCGTATTTTCCGGGCTATTAGGTGCTCTGGATTATATGACGCACTGACATTAAATGGTCTATTTTCAAACTTTTTCACAAAAAACCACATCGGACTTTAAACGAAACACAACAGTTCGATGGGTCAGTCGGACTTTGTTTGGCGCGTTCACGGTGACTCTGGGCTTTGTTCAATTGTGGCACATAGGGAGGGTGCTGTCTGGGACCACTGGATTGTTGACGTATTTGCAGTGACACAGTTGTTCAGTTGTGGCTCAGAGTGGTACATTGGACTCGCTTTTTCAGTTCGTTCCTCCGTTCCATTCCTCGTCAGCGGTCGCTGTATGCTCCATGCGTGTTTGCGTGCGCTGCGGGTAGTGCGGCTTTGTAGTTTATTGAAGTCGTGCTGGGATACCCGAGTGGATTCGTGTATAGGGCGCTCTGGCTTGCGGGGCGCGCAGTCGTTTTTTGATAGGGTTAGAGGCTTAAGAGCGCCCTAATAGCCAGGAAAATACAGTAAACTGATTAGATATTCTGACCTTGGCTTCATAACCACTGACAACTTCAGTCTTCTCAGAACGCCAGCCCCAAATTCCAGATTTGTTCCTTAGATTAAGAGAAAGGCGCCTTCTTCAGTTTGAATTAAAATGCTTTGCTATTACTATTACTTATTGAAATAATATTAAAATACAGCTTTGATCTTCCAAAGCAAAAATTTAGAAGGTGTCATTACCGCTCAAAGGCAATGTTGCGAGTATTGAGATGTGTGGAGACAATTGGGGATGTCAGTCTCTGGGCGGTGTTTTCCTGTGAAGGCTGCATGGCTGCAAGAAGAGACGGCGCATCTCGAGGGGAGAGCACCAGTGGCTCTGTGTACACCACCTGTTTCTCATGGTCCACCTCCATCACCACTGCACCATCATCTACAGACACAAGAAAAAACAAATCAAGGTCACAGATTTTCTTAATGAATGTTACAAATGTAGCCCAAGGACATGCCTCAGGGCAGCTGTGGCAACAACAGTAGTTTAACACTGATTGTGGAGTGAATGAATAATGCTCTGGGTGTCATGAAAGGTGCTATACAAATACAATGATTAGTTAATTTATTAATTATGAACAGTTACTTAAACTATAGTGCTTAATACAGCCAGCTCCATAAACAATAAGCACAGGTTTTGGCTGGTGAGTGCTCAGACCCCTGCCCCCCAAAACAACAAACATACTCGAATATGATAGGCTTAAACAAAACCTCTCAGATATGCTATAGTAAACACAGCAGCTATTCTGGTTATGTCACAAACACCTGTCCCCCCTCTTCTCCTGGCACTGCTCTTTCACAAGGCACTTTACAGCACTAACACAGGAGCTCTTGTGTGCATCTTGACTGTACCATTAGACTACCACACCCCCCCTTTGTTGCCTCTTATTTCATTCCATAAAACAATATGAATGTGTACTGCTCACATCAATTTCTTGAAAATGGACGTTGGAGGAGAGGGAGCAGCCCAAAATACATCAACAGACAAAAATACCGCAGACCGTTTTACTTGCAAATGACCATTTGCCTGATGAAGGCGTAGTGCTGAAACATCATTAGTGTCTTACTAAAAGTCACACACATTATTGTGCAGGGTTTTTCTCTGTTGTTGCCCTAAAGTAATGTCACATAGTTTTGTCTTTTTAGAGATAAAGATAATGTCAAAGGTTTTAATAGGTAGGCTATTATAAACCATTTCCTGGAATAGACAAAATTATTTCAGATTAGGCCTGCACTATCTTTTCAGATGATTGATAGGTCAGTGCAACTCTGTGAAAAACAAGGCAATGAGGGTCAGTGCAGCTCATTGAGTCTATGTGATCAGGAAAAAATTTTATTTCAGTGAGTTGAGTTGAGCCTCACCAGAAAGTAATTGACAGCAGATTGAGAAAACAGCAGAATAAAATTCAGATTACACTCCACTGAATTTGCCACCACTCTATAGTTTTTCAGTCATTTGAAACCAAATTAGTAATAAAGCATTTGATAGTTTGAACAGATTAAAAACTCACCTCCGCCCTTAAAGATGTAGCTCCGCCGGCCTTTCAGCCATGTCATGTGCTCAAAGCCCAAAAGAGTAGTGTCCACACGAAGGCACGATCCACTTTTCCACACACGGTAAACATCACTAGGACAGACCTTTGACACTAAAGGCACTGAAGAGGTGACAAAAACAAGGATTAATACAAACTGGCATACAATTTAGAGATTATAAATAACTAACACAAAATAACAGGTTTATCAATTCATGATAAAACCATGTGGAGATTTGCATTGCTAATAAACTAGTTTAATACAGAGATACATGTCCAGCAACTTTCACTCACAACCTCACCCTTCTGTTCAGTCTGATGTTATGATTAAGAATGAGCAATGGTAATAAAACTAAATTTATGAGTATGAGTATTGACAACAAGAACAAGAATTGTTGCAAAAGTGAAACTGTGACCTAGGTTGTAAAATGTGATATGTCATTTTGTTTACTACTAATACATTTTTTACAAAAAAAAAAAAAAAAAAAAAAAGCTAATGGGGAGCTATCCAATGGAAGTGGTGCTGAATCTGATTCACGTGGAAAAGGGCACCTACCCCAACTTGTGAACTCCCACTTCATTTCTACATAAAAATCTCGTGCCTGAAATAAAGCGGATAAAATGTAAAATAGTGTACTACTTAAAAATAATGATTAAGCACTATCATGTATGAAATGAAGTACTGGCAATTACCTGTCTAAGTTTGCTGAGCAGTTCTGGGATGCCAGCCAGCCTCTCTGTAGCACGTTTAAAATCTCGGTACTGAAGAATGAGCTGAACTAGTTCTGGGTCTCCAGTGCTAACTGCCTCCTGCAAGACTGAAACATGAATTTTCAATGTGTTGATCTAACAGCAGAAGAAACCCAGTGTATATAAGCTGGTATATGAAGTCACTCACTGGCCCAGCCCTGCGCACCGACGTGTGTTGGGTCCGCGGAGTGTCGGAGCAGGACTCGGGCGGACTCCAGGTGGCCCAGACTCACTGCCAGCTCCAGAGGGGTGCGCCCCCGCGTGTCAAGCCGCTCCACGTTGTGCTGCACATCCCCAACATCACCATCATCAGCGCAATGCAGTGCTGCTGTCAATAACCGCAATATACAATCTTTAGCTTTTCTAGCAGACCCGTACTTACCTCTTTTTTCTGCAATTCCCGGTCAAGCTCCATGAACTGATTGTTCCAAACCAGAAAATGCAGGGGATACGCCTCTTGGGCCATGGCTCTCTATTTGTTGACAGGCAAACAGAAGTAAAGCTATGTAATATTACCTATGTGGCTAACAGATGCACTAAAACCATAGAGTTCAAAGCTCTTCGGTGGACTGCTAGCAGGCTAGCTCAGTAAATGTGCTAAAATAAAAGTCATAGTCCAATTAAATAATGAGCCAATTTAAATTAGTGGGCTGAGTTGGCTTAGCAACTCAGCCCACTAATTTGAGGTTGACTAACAGCTAGCTGGGCTAACACAGGCTAACACTACTGGCCAATAACAGAACTCGTCGTGCTCTTCTCCGCACATTTTCATTCTCCACACTCTCTGCAGTCTGAAAAACCTGCGCCCTTGCGTTTGTCCATATTTGTCTGGAAGTAAGTTGGAAATTACTGTAAATTTAAAATCTATAAGTCAGCTGCTTGCTGCCGAAAACATGTCAATCTGAGAATTCGTTGCGAGATGCGGGCGCTGATGCAGTTTCACATCCAGGTCATTTTGGTCCGTGCGGTGCCAGCTGCTGCCAGCTACTGCCCTGCCCACAGGATGATTATGGAGCCGTGCACATCTGTCGAGATGGCCTTCTTTAAGTCCACACCAAACGCGTCTTGTTAAAAGTACTTTTCAGCAGGGTGCTGCATTATTTATATGTACTTCCTCGTTTATTTCCAGGTTACCAGAGGGAAACTGGGTGGAGCCAGGGTTAAACATCCCCGTGGATGCTCCAGTCTACGGTCTATCTCTAACACACAACGGTGAAAAAAGTCATTACAATCTCCTACTTTTGTTTTATTTTATTTGAAAAATAACACAAATAACACAGGTGAAAAATGCATTGGAAAATAATTACAATGCTACAAGATTCCCATTTGATACTCTAAGTAAAACAGATTTACACAAAAGTATACCTTTGTACAATATATTCATATTTGTTTTAAAGAATATGGCCAAGAGAGCAGTCCATCACCTTAAATACAGAAACACTATACTGAAAACAAAAAGGAACAATTTCCAAAACGAAAACTGCACTTAGCATTTATTTAAATTGAAAACCAGGTACAACCACTTACCAAATAAAAATATATAAAAATCGGTGGTGAGGACATTAGTCTAAGTTGTACAAAAACAGAGGAGTTGAGAAATTGTAGCACCTGAAAAAGGTTGTTGAAAATGCACATTTTCCGACAGTTCTTGGCTTATTCCATACACTTAACTTCCACTTTTGGGTTGAGGTCTCGTGTTGCCTTCGATTGCCTTTTCACTTTTGCTGTGATTTTCAGTGTCTTATGTTTAAACTTTAACACTGATTAATCCTCTAAAGACATTTTGTTTCAATGCATAATGCACAAGTTACTGATGAGAAATTAGTATTATCCCCTCTAAGACTGACATGACCAACAGCACAAAATGGAGCTAGAATCCACTTTGTATAAAGCCACATGATACATGTGAGTACAAAACAAAAACCTTCAAACCAACAGAAGAAATGTCAGGTCTTTGCATGGTTTGAAATGGAACACTCAGTTGGTACTGATAATGAATGGGGACTTGAATGGTCAGGGGGGATGTGACTCTAGTAACACTTAAAAGTTCTGCTTCCGGCACCAATGCTTATAATATCATATTCTCAATATAAAAACTAAGCTCCTGAGTATTTTAAGTACAAAAGTGAAAACTATAAACCTCTGAAAGAAAATCCAGTTCTAGCTGTTACCCCAGCACCAAGACCAATTTAAGTGCTCCTAAATTCGTCTCTGTATTCCTTTTACACCATGTAGACGCAAGAGTGAGTTGATGTATCACTTCTGTGCCCAACAGGTTTCTGTAAAGTTCAGGTATTTTCTGTGCAGCATTGTCACCTCTGAATCTGATGTGGCACGGCAGGAGGTTAGGATATCCGCTCGATCAGTTTTTCATCTGACAGACAGTAGAGTGTGTTGACAGACAGCTCAGAGATGAATGCTTCACAGGCTTTGCGGGAGACACCTTTACAGCCCCGCAAGTCGAGCATTGTGATGCAGGCAAGACGGCGGAGATACTTGAGGCATGTGTCGGACAGTTTACTGCAGCCTGAAAGATAGAAACGATTAGGGTTTAATAGCTAAATATAATAGTAATACAAATAAAATTAGTTCTCACATACCTGCTAGGTTGAGCTCTGTGAGGGTGTTTCGCGTGGAGGAGCCCACAGCAGTGAGCAGGTTGATGGAGTGGTCTGAGAGACTGTTGCAGTTGGAAAGGTCTAGTTTTGTTAACTGAGGCATGTGGCGGATTACAAGACGCACCGTCGAGTCACTGATGTCCAGACCTGACAATCTTAAACTCTGAATGGTGCGAAGGGGACTGCGGTTATCACAACCTGAAGCCAAAATAAATAAGGGTTACACAAAATGAAAACAAGAAAGATGATTGCATTTAAAAAGGTATGTGGGTTATTATATCTAGCACAACTGAGCATCCTCTCATATTCTTACCTGGTGGAGTTATCAGCTCCCTGATTTGAGCATCTTTGACCCCATCTGCATAGCGCAGGTCTAATGAACGGAGGAGAGGGCAACCAGGTGAACAAAGAGCAGAAATAGATGCCCAAGAACAACCTGCTAACATTAGATCCTTTAGACCTATGATATAAATGTAAGCATTAGTGTGGCGTAAAAGTGAAAAATGACTGAACTGTGAATGTGTTTGCTTACCAGGTAAGCGTCCAATAAGCCAGTTAAGCTGCTTTTTGGAAATGTTGGTCCATGACAGATCCAGTGTTACAGGCTGCCTTTTTATTATACCTATGAGGGCCTGAGGAGTGACACTGGGCTTGATGCTGAGGTCAATTTTTGTCCAGAGCCTTTTGTCTAAGCACCTTGTGGGGAAAAAGGGAAAAATTAATAAATATCCATTATGTTTATGTACTATGCATATTCTGTAGAAAATCCTTACCATTTATACCAGTTTTTGCAGACAGCCATGCAGACACATAGATCTGCTCGACTTAAGTAGCGGAAGACAGACACCCACACCTCCCTTTCACAGGCCGGCCCAGCACCACTACTCTCTCTGTCTGCCTCACTGCCACCTTCCTGCAGAGCCGACAGGGGGATGCGAGGGTGATCAGCGGATGAAGAAGCTGAGCCCCCACGGCCAAGTTTAACAAGTTTACACTCTTTAATTCTTTTAGAGGCCTCCACCCTCTCTTGGTGAGTTTTGTGAGTACACATACGACCACTGCGTGTGAGTGGTGGTGTGTGCCTGCTGGTCTGGAGATCAGGATGTCGGATGGGTGGCCGAGGAAGTGCTTTATACTGGTTGCGTATTAATGCAGTAGTAGTTGAAGCAATAGCTTCCAACTTAGGAACAATGGCTGATGGGTCTTGCTTAGCCCTGCTTGGAACTTGTAGAGTCACTTTGTTAAAGCCATCTTTAATTTCAGTTTGGGTATCTTGCTCCATCTGCTCCTCATAATCGTATGCACAGATTTGGTTGTCTTTTTCATCTTCCAGATCTTTGGTTGTCAGCCTCTCTGTCCTCATTTGTGGCTGGTTCTCTTTATCTCCTCCTGGAGAGCCATTTTGTGTTCCCTCTGCTTCCTCATCTTCATCCTCCTCCTCAGTGCTGCTGCTGTTGGAGCTACTGCTGCTGCTGCTGTCTTCACTGTCATCCACAGGTCCATGGTCTCTGGAGTGAAACCCTCTTCCTACAGCTCCACCTCTCAATCTCACTCCGCGGCCTCTGCCTTTAAAACTTACAGTCCCGTTCAAAGATGGTGGCTTCTCCAATTCCCCGGTCGCTGCTGCTGTGGCAGGGAACGATGAACCACTCGCCCAGGTCACTCCCCGACCCCTGCCCAGGGACAGTCTGCTGTTTGGAGATCGCAGCCTGGACAGCAATCTAGAGCCTGAACGCTCAAGGGCGACTCGTTTTTGCTAGGAGCAAGATCAAACAATGCATGGAATTTAAAAACAAAATTTTTAATTCATTGTACTATTTTATATATGCCAATCACACTGTCCTATAATGTTAAAAGAGATTACCGCCATTATTTTGCTTCGTTCCAACTTGATCTGGAAAAAAATAAAATAAATGCAACACAGATTCCGATGAGACAAAGTGCACTGCCACTGTGGACCCATGCCATAGGCACAGCTTTTAAAGTTTACCCTCTTTCTGAGTTGAAGCTCCAGTGCACTGGCTCTTTTTCGACTCTGCTGATGCTGAAGAAGTAGTCTCTGAGAGGGAGGAGGCGCTGTTGGACGGGACACAGGTTTCCCACGTCTTGACCTTTTGCCAGCTTCACCTCCACCAGTAATGTCTCCAGGCAGAGAGTTGGAACCTTCGGACTCACCACTTTCTTCATCACTGGATGACTGGAGTGAGAGCAAAAATGGTGAATGCGATCTGAAAAAATTGGTTTACGGCAAAATAGAAAGGCAACCCTATATTATCAGTGGATAAAAAAAGTTGATACCTCTGATGCAGAGCCTTTGCCTTGGTAACACTTTGGACACTCCCAACAACTTGGCAAATCTTTACTGATTTTTCCTTCACCTGGTTCCTAAAATACAAAATCAAGTATTGAGTTTTTTCCATGTTAAACAATAATTTTATCTGCTAATTTATTTATTTTTTTTGTCAGTTTACCTTAATGCACCGTGGATGAACAATGCTATTGCAAACTGAGCACTCCATGAGTGTGTGAGTGCTTGGATTAGATTCTTCTGGTTCACCTTCTTCACATATGGCACATCTTGCTGTATTAGGCAAAGCAGGCTAAGAGGAAGATGGAAGAGATGCTAAGATGAATAAGTCACAATTTACATTATAAAGATAGAACTTACAGCCAAGCACTGCCTCATGACGCAGCTTTTCTTCATGCGACCAGGGCCGCCAAATTTCCTCATGTCATGACAAAATTGACAAGAGCCACACTCTTTCCTGCGGCATGCAGCACAACGTTTACACCTCACCCGTCTGCGTCGCAGGGCAGAAATGGATCGCTTGGTAGAACGTCTTGTCTTGTGGCCAGAAGGACCCAATCGAGGTCGGTATAATACAGATGGAGGAGGGGGAGGGAGGGGAGGCTCGTACCATGATGGCTAATCACAATATTGTAACAGTTAGTCACAATCAAATAACTGTAAATAAAGTGTGTGTTTCTTCATTTACCCTTTCTGGCCACTTGACAATGGGCTCGCCAGTGTAAGACAGTGTAGGGTCATCATCTGCATGCTGCAGTAAAACATCCTGAAAAAGGAGTAAAAGATATGAGAAAAAGGAGTTTATTAAAGGAAATGTAAAGGAATCCTTGTTTTACCCACCCTCATATTTTGAAGCAATGCTGCTGCATCCTCGATTCCTGCAGGGACACACTTCTTATGGGCCGGCAATTCCTCGAGCTTCCCCAAGAGGTTCCACAGTCCCTCCAGCTCCAGGGGTGTCAGCACATACTTAGGTTTGGTTTCTGGTACTGCCACATCAGTTTCACCCACTTCCTCCTTCACCTTGACGTCTACCATATCAGAACTATTTGGAACTTCATTTGTGGCATCATTTCCATTAACATCATCTGGAGAAAGGCCTACAAAAGTTCAAGCGCCAAGGGGTTAATACATTACAATATTTTTTAAAGTGATTTTTTCCAAAGTTATATAGATGAATAGTTACCAATTCCAAGGGAGTATTTTTGGAATTCAGGAGTGAGATGTGAGGTGTTTGTCAGGCAGTAAAGATACCTCTCCAGGACGTACCAACACATCTCATAGTAGAACGGATAACGAAACTTTGCTGGTACCTAAAAAGGCATGAAAGTAAGATCAAATATCTACCACTAAGATCCTAAAAGTCTACCGCAGTTGATTTAACAAGGAAATGGGTAAATGCTTACCCTTGTGCGGTCTTCAATGCTGTAGATGTTGAGTTGCATGGGGATGTTGAAGCTATGAAGGAAATTACCTCCAAATACCAAAGTATCCTCTGGAGTGTACACTGCATGGATCCACCCTGTAAACATAGCAGCAGAAGGGGTCAAAATGTGTTTGGGTTAAATATAAAAAAAATAATATTTTAGTGCAACACACATCCACACTGGTTGGTACCTGATGGGATCATAAATGTATAGCCTTGCTGCAGCTCTATTCGTTGACAGTCATGACACTTGTCCCCAAGAAATATATCTCCTTGCTTTCCAGATAAAACCCAATTCTCATACATTTCCAGATTCTGCGGTGAAGGTGGAATTAACCAAAAGACCTGAAAGATAGTGAATATAGTATAAAAAAAGAATAAGCCTTAAGGTTAATATCATATTATGTGATTCATCTTGAAACAAACCTTTCTGCCTCGAAGAATATGGTACCAAACTGAAGTGCCACCAAAGTCAATATGAAAATCTGTGAAGCAGCCCTGCACACTCATTAGACAATATCTGAAACAAAAAGGGAAAATTATAGCCGCCTTATAACTTTTTAAAATCATTATTTTATAACAAACATAGCATTTTTAAAAAGGTAGGCACAGTATTTACTTTTGTACTTTAGGGTAATGCATATCAATAATAGCATTAGTAGAGTCTGTCTGCCGTTCTTTGAGATGTCGTGGCCACATGTTGTCTACCCAGTCAATAAGATCCACCTGTCAGATAATACATTCAAGGTAAGTAAAGTTATGAGTAAAAAATTAAAATAAAAAAATTAAAAGCAGTCATAGTTTAACATCTTATTCTCATTTTAAATGTGCAAATAAATATACCGAAGCCGGGCGCTTGACAAGATTCTCCAACTTTGTGTGGCTGAACTCCAGACTAATGACATTGTAAAGTTTCTCCCTTTCTGATGGTGGTGTCTCATAGTAACGGCCCCATTGAGCCATTGACATTTCAATTCCTTTCTGAGTGTTTACATCCATTACATCAACAATGCGTCTGCTACCTGTGAGAATAATTACCAAAATAAATGAATAAACTGTAAAATTATCAAAACAATCTGTAATTATAAGATAAATAATGAAACTCACCAACAAACACCTTCACATCACTCACACTAAAATCAGGGTCCGGCATCCTGAAAGAATAAAACAGAAAAAAAGCTAAGTACGGATACCACACTAATACTGAAAGAATGAATGTGCAAATACATATAAATATCTTACTGTATGCCAAGGCCATCAGACTTCTTAAACACAATGGGGTCCTTAAGACCTTCCTTCTGAATATATTCAAAAGTAAAATCTAAGAACAAAAATAAAACAGATTACAAAGATGCACACGAATGTCATTAGATGTTTAGATTCTCATTTTGTTTAACCTTTTCCATCCATGTATTTAATCAGGTCAGAGGTGAAACGATCACTCAGTAATTTCTCATCCAAGTCAAATGTTCGCTTTCCTTCAATTTCATCATCGGAGATTCCATCATCTTGGTAACGTCGCCGCGTACCTGTACGCTAATGACAAAACAGCACGGAGGTTTGATACAATTTTACAACATAAAAAATATCAAATGTACATGCATTAAATCATCCTTGGTAACAAGATGTAAAATGTATATCACCAGATATCATGTAAAATGTATGCAATAGATATATAGCCGTTTCATAATGACAAAATTATAATGATTATTTTGGTCATAAAGTCACCATTATTTCATTACTTAACTACTGTCCAAACATAAAAGAAAAAGTATAGACTTATTATTAGTAAAGTCCTATTACTCTTGATTCTGCCACTGTAGATTAGACAAGGCTTTGCTCCTGGATTTGAGGGAGACAAACAAGTGTGTGTATTATTCAGTGAATAAATTTATTATTTTATCACATTTTTGTAATTGAATAGAATAATACTTGGAAAATCACCTATTAACATGTTATTAAGTGCATCGCTCTAATTCAGCACCAAGTACCTAATAGCTAAATCGAACAATAGGACCACAAAGACACGGCTTAATCTTTCACAAACTGCCCCCTCCTCCTTTATTTCCCTGCCACTCACCCTCAGCAGCAATGCCTGGCTAGACAGATGGATAAGGACAAACACTTGCAAATCATCTCCCATCCCCCAACCATGTATCAATCTGGTTGGTGTGCATTTTCATTTTTCGCTACACACACTACATCCAAACTGTATGTTGAAATGATCAAAGTTGGTTTCTCTCAAAAAGTTACCCAAATACAAATTAATATTTATATAAAATTACGAAGGGAAATTAATTTAATTAATTTACAAAATCTTTATGGCCCTGCCTGTTACTGGCCTCTGAACTGTGGCTGACTGTGTCTAGTAAAAGTTCTACTGGTAACGAGACTGAACCAGAGAGTGAAGTCTTTACACAGACCTGCCAACAATGGAGACATAAAATCAAAGGGTTGCTGAAAGGCCCAGACAACAAAAAGTAAACATTGTAAAGTGGTGTCATAAGGTCAGTGCTACATTGCACTAACTATGTGAACTTGACCTTAGCTTGAACTCAATAGGTTCATTACAATTAACAGCTAGCATTGCAAAAATATAACGCCACATTGCTCAATTTCAGTAATTAGGCCACCTAATAAACCAACGAGCTGATATTTTACACAATGCAAAAGTTAATAGGTGTAAAAACAAAAACGCCATAATGTTAACTTTAACACATGACATAGGATAAGATACTTACCAGACGTTTGCTGTATCTAGTATTGGGGTCCTCCATTGTCGCTAGAATAAAAAAAGCCTTGTCACTTGAAATACATTTAAACAATTAAAATTAAAATGGTGATAAACCATGATACTAACATAAACAAGAGTGCAACTGCAGCGTTTAAAGAGCATTACTAGCCTTGCGCTGCTATTAGCCAATGCTAGCCTGTAATGTTGTTGTCAAGTTAGCCAGAAGCCTAGCTAAACAACAAGTACTAAACCTGAAAACACAAAACTATATTCATGCCAGTATGCAATGAAGTGTGGCAGCTTAATTTAGGACCCTCGTGAAACACGGCAATGCAATTCCTACATTTAAACTGCGTACACTGCAAACAAAACCCAGCTCTTTGGACATCCTTTTCACAGTCGTTAGCATACTGCAGCTAGCTGACGGTAGCCACTACACCGCAGTTGTAAAGCACTTGTATCTTTACCTGTGCGTTTTAGCGTTTACTCCTTTATACCGTGGACGTAATAGTAGCTTTCCAGACTAAAGCTGGTCTTAGGTCGCAGCGAAGTTTCTTCCCATGTTACGTTATCCCCGCTGCGTTTATTGCTGTATTTATTATTGTGATAAAGTTACACCGATTCGACGCTCCGGGCCGCCATTTTCAGCTGGTCCAAAAACACACACACACACAAGCGGAGAAAGAACACACGACCCGCCCCCGTATTTACGACGCTGTTTCTCTTTATTAACATGAACATGCGAGAGCTGCTATTGGACGGACCATGTGCTATTTAAACATGATTAGCATACATTACATTACAGGTGCGCTCGATGGGATTTCTACTGGAATGTTGTTTGACATTTTTCATCTTTGCTTCATATCAGTATGCGCGTTTTATTGTGACTTTGTATTTTTTTAAAGTGCAAGGGCATGTTTAGACATACAAAAGTGTCCAACACTATGGTTATACTCACTGTACATTTTGTACATATTCAGTCAGACTCTTTTTCTATGCATACTTTTGTTTTATTTTGTTTTGTTTATAATTTACTATCGTATTATGCAAAGCAATTATGTCATTTTGCTTATTTTCAATGACTATACACTTATTTTAACCTGATGCTATTTTTTTATGAGAGTGCCACTTTAAAAGCATAGATCAATAACCAATTGTGGAATGATTTAGATTTTGATCAAATTAACTTTTAAAAATGTCCAACGTCATGAGAGCGTCAATGAGCGATAAGAAACATTAAAACAAACGTACCCTTACGTATAGTCCGCCCCTAGGAGGATAAACCATTGGTTAGAGGCGGGGTCTGGGTTTGCCAAAAAGCGAAGAGAGGATGAAATGAGGTCAAAATGTTATAGTCTATGGTTATCCAGGCCAAAAAAAGAACGAATTTATACTTAGTTGCCCGTGTTTCTGTGTATGAAACTGATACAAAACACCGACATCCTGTGACAGCAAACCAGATATTTTATTACATAAGAGGCTTTACAGGGTCGATTCTTGATAGCCACAATTACACCATCACAAAAAAGCATTTCAGCAACACATGCATGCAAACAAATCACACAATAGCCTACGCATCAGAAAAGAAATACTTGAAAGCACAGTTAGGCCCATGTTTAAGTGCACGAATGTACTTATACTTAATGTACTGAAAAATGTCGAGAACGTGAATCTTACAAATATTCATAATGCACCAACAGAGGGCACTAAAACCGATTATAAATGTCACATGTTAAGCCATCTGTTTTTTTAATAGGCAGAACAGCAAACCGACAGATAAAAATCTACACACTTTCAGTTCAAGAAAAAAATCATATCATTATTGAAGGAAAAAAGTATATATCTGTCCTAAATCCGGGGGAAGTATGGGCTTTCGTCATCTTGAAACACCCTTTCCTAAAATATCAATGTCAAAAACACCACAATCATTACCTTTATAAATATTAAATGTGTTTACTTTATTAATTATGCTTACAGTTTAGGAGAAGAAGCTGTAGAGATAGGAGAATCCAACTATTCCAATGATGGCACAGCATAAGGTAATCATCATCTTTTTCTATAGTTTTATTCATAAAAGAGAGACCAGTGAGAGAAATGGGTAAACATAGAATCCAAAAACATACAATGAACTTTCATTAGTGGTCACAATGGAAATTGAGGAAACTGGGTAAAAAGGGGAACATAGTAATGCAGAACTATATGTGTGTGTGAAAATAAAAACTGAAACACTTACCTCCTTTACTTGCTTTAGAGATATTTTTAAACACAATTGTTAACATGCTCAGTCAGTCACCAAAACAAATGGACCACTATTTTATTATAAAAGAATGTCACTCATGAACTAAAAAAATAAATAAATCTATATTTATTTTGAACTTATGACATTTCATTATATAAAATGTCTCTATTTGTATTTTGAAACATAAAGATAAGATCATATAAGTTTATATAAATATGCCTCAGAATTGGCTGTGCACATTTACAACCCTTTGGTGAAAAAAACAGTAGCAACAAATAATTAACTACATACATCTCTTGCTTAGTGATGTTAACAGTCAATATAGCCAACACTGACATTCTCTATTTAAACACATAGTCCAGATGTGGACATGTGTCAAAATGACCAGTCCAAACATATCACATAGAAAACAATCTGATCTTTTACCCGCTGAAGAATCATAAGTGTGCAGACCATTCCTCTCCAAAACATGGTTAGAACTCTTGACATAAAACAATTATATACAAGATGATAAAATCTTCACATCAGTAGTTAAGACAATGAAATGTGAAAGTGCTATGACTTGAAGTCAAACTCACAGTACAAATGACATATAGTAGCTAGCATTTACAATCATTACAATAAAACATTAGGTGAGGTTTGCATCCTTCTATTAATATACATTGTAATATATTGATTCTTTGGCACAATATGTTGACGAGAACAGCGCTCAGCAACATAAGCAAACTTTCTTTTTGAATAATTTTTTTCATCCTTTCTTGTACAGCAAGTACAATACATGTCAGTGCAGTCTCGTTTCCTCATTTCACCTTTACACCAACAAGGTGCTCAGTGGCGTCATCATTTTTGCAGCCATTCAGTGATTACTATGGAAATGGTTCAAATGTTTTTAAGTGTCTTAAAATGAGCGACTAATGACTGGGTGGGGGTGATCAGGAGGTAGGTGGAGTATCCATGGTGTAGATTGGAAGATGATTTGATGACCACAATGATGTTCTAAGAGCATAAAAAAATTAAAATAAAATAACTGTACTGTACTGTACTTAAGATTGACAAATAAATGAGACAGACACACATCACATGTACAACTTAAGTAAAAGCTTTACATTGGAATGGAAAGGTTAATTTGATTAACCAGAAGCAAATACTGATGGGAAACAACACTATCTTCTGGTAAGTCATAAAAGGTCAGAGGCAAACCACACACACATGACGCACACTGAGCACACACCTGTATTATAATTCAGTGATGACAGACATTGTTCATAGTTACTCACCATTAGTTTTGATGTTAAAGTTTATGTTTTCAGTCCCACTGACAACCCAATTATGAGAGCTAGTAAGGCCAACAAGATGATAACAACCACCACCAGAATCACAGTTTTCTGTTGGAAACATATTTGAATTGTTAAAAAATACTAGTTTAATATCCAGTAACTACAGTTCCAGTAAATAAATAAATATAGCACTTTTTAAAATAATTTTTAAACAGGTTATTGTTATGCATGAAGTTTTTGCACACTTTTTGTTGCAGGCATAAAATAGTATATACGGAAAAGATCCTTAAATAATGGCTTCTCACTTGATCTTATGCTACCACTCCCCTTAGGGAGCTGCAAATCAAAAGTTGTGGTTAGCACTGAAGACAAACATTGTGGTTAAAATGATGTAATAAGTGCAGTGTGGAAAGGGGGATTATTGTCCACATTTGTACAACTCAAGCACAGGTCACCAGGAAAAAAAAGGTAAACATATAATGAAGGTAAGTTTCAGGACAGAGATAAACCGATATGTTTTCAATAGCTGATATGCTAAAAAGTGCAAATATCAACCTGATGTATCGGTCTCTCTCTGCTTTGGGGTCTTCACAATCACAATGATCTTCAAAATTATGACCTGCTTTTCCCAAAAGCAACTCCTTTCAATGCATTGCTCAATAAAAGCATTGTCAGAAGAGGCAAGAAACCTAATAAGATAAGAGCATGACCCTCAAAAACAGTGATGCTCTATAGTAGTGTTTCATTTCATAGAACATTATTTGATCACATAAAAAGGCAAGCATAATATCACTCACATCACCAATGTGCAATCAGAAAGCTGCATTTAGCTGTTGTCAACAGTGACAAACTGTGACCACTGCTGACCAAGATGAACACTTCACATTTGCTGAATGAGACACTTTGACACCCCCATCTTGATATCACAATTTGCTCTTGTTAAACTCAGTAATCCTTATGCTTGCCCTTTTTCATGCCTGTAGCACATCAGCAAATAATCTGCCTGATGTGGGTGGATTTAAATAACTGTAAGTGATCTCTTAGGCATTTGGGAAACCAGCTCATTTTATTTTCACTTTGGTCACTCACGCGACGAGCTTCTTGCTGAAATTTTGCCGCTTTTTTAGTGTCTGCTACAGCTCTCTCCACAAAGCCCACGGATTGGTCCATGTTACTCTCAATCCTTTCAATCATCCCTCCCTAACATGTGGCATGCGTTTACAGTAAAGAGAAGTAACAGAAATCAATTTGAAAATGTGAAGAAAAAAGGCAGAACGCAAACGTTGCAGACGTGAGATGAGAATGGCGAGAAATACACACAGTGGTAGCAATGTGTTGAACTGTTGAGTTTAGAGCTTAGAAAATCAGCTGAAAAAACAAGTGCTAATTTTAGCAAGAGTAGTCAGTACCTTGCGGGCTTTGGTCTGATACCTTACAGCTTTTTTTGTCTCTTCCTTAGCTTCTATAATATGGTCCACTGACTTTGATACATTCTGCTCAATGTTGTCTACAATATCACCCTGGAAAACACAGAATAATCAATGTGAAAATGAGAACATGATTTTTTACTTATGCAGTAGTGAGCAAAGAGGGCAGACAAAAAAATGAGGTCAGAGAAACGTTGCAGACTTCTTGCAATATCATATAATGCTTGAATTTGTTCTAAATACCGAGTTTCCCATGTTTCACTAAAATGTCAACCTAATTACATGGCCATGTTTAGCCTAAGATGTAGTGATCAGAACAGTCACCATACAAGGCAGAGCCAGTTACATTACATTAGTAAAAATGTGTATCCCAGTAACATAATATTTTGTAATAAAAGGAACAGGCAAATAGTCTTACCTCACACACAATTCCTCAGAAAGCAAAATGCAAGCATCAAGAAACATGTGTTTAATTTTAAGAGTACTTGTATAATTGTTCCATAGTCATGCATGCAGTTGTATGGGTTTACCTACAAGTTTAATCAAAGCTGAGGTGTAATGGTGATGAGATGAAGGAAACAGTCAAAGAGGGGAAAAAAAAACATTTATGGAAAATGAGCAGCTGAAAAGGAAAAAAAAGATACAGATGGATGTCAACAGTGGGTTTAAAATGAAGAGATTAAAGAATAGGATAGAAATGAAATGCTTAAATGAATTCTAACGTGTAACTATTGTAACTATTTTGTGATCATTTTCAACAGAGCGTACCTGGCTTTCCACCAGCATGGCAATGTCAACAAACATATCATGCAGTTCCTTGATGCTGCTTTCAAGACGGACAATGTCTTTGTGTCGGGATTCAATTTCACTAAGAGCTTGTTTTGAAATCCCAGAGTCTACAATCTAAATGACAAAAGTACTGCATTCAAACATACACATATGAATTTATTACTACGCAATTGCAAGACACATCCACTACGCACCCCTGCAGTGAAAACAGCCGCATTGCCGCTCTCCAGCATTTCCTCAAGTTCTTCGTCTGTTGTTGCTTTCCCAGCTATAAGAAAAGTACTTTCAATTTACAAACACCAGAAAATACTTATGTTATGTTAAGTTATGTGTGGAACAACTACTCACTGATCTCTAGCTGTCTTTGAATTCTCCCTTTACTCCTCTCTCTGAAATCTACCTGGGCTTCATTGTACTTTGTCATTACCTCCACAAATTTTCTAGAAAGTACTGCATGCTAGATATAAAACAACAGAACAGAATTTATTTTTAGACATGCTCTATTTCTTAAACATTTCTAACTTTGTTGCAGAGTTGTTAACCTGTGATTTTCGTATCCGCATATCAGCTGAGATCCTCTCCTGCTCTTCAGATTCCAGATTTCTCTCAATTGCTGCAATGATATAAAAGGCATTGTATCAAAAGAGTACATTTAGAGTGGTACATAGTATAGGTTTACAGTTATCATAAATAAAGCCTTACTCACTCTTGAGTTTGTTCCTTGCATTGTTTGCCATCTTTTTGATGTCATTGGTGATTGCCTCAAGGTCATCTTGCGTTTCTGGGTAGAAAAGAAGTTACAAAGTTGACTTCACTTTTACCTTTTTCTCAGACGGATGTTATAGCTAGATATATAAAACACTGGTGGTTACTTTGATCTGATGTGGGAGCAGATAGGATGACAGAGTAAAGCTTTTTGACTTCAGCCACATTCTCATCAATTTTATCAATACTGCTTCTGATGTCTTCAATCTGAAATACAAATGTTCAGTATGTTTAGTATGTTTATTTTATATAGCGCTTTTCACAGACATGTCACAAAGACGCTTTACAGAGAATTATTCATTCTCTTCATACCCATTGGTGGTAAGCTACTGCTGTAGCCACAGTTGCCCTGGGGCAGACTGACGGAAGCACAGCCGCCAATCTGCGCCATCGGCCGCTCTGACCACCACCAACACTCACACACACACACCATTTTCATACTAGCCAATGTGGGTGAAGTGCCTTGCCTAAGAACGCAATGACACTTCTTGTGAGTGGCGCCCCACTGTGGCACCTCATTTTCTCAGTGGTCTCCACTAACCAGCCCCGAACCTGCTTAAATGTCAATCGTACTACTGCATAAAACTAGAGGTAAATCAAAATCTTCCATATGTATTATTTTCAACTGTATAAAAGACTATTATAGGCAACAGTGTTCCAAAATGTTGATCTCTCAAAAAGAGAAATTCCATAAATATGCTTGATTGATCACAATTTCAATGTGATCAAAATTCATGTAACCCTGATATTTTTATATTGCCTTTAGGAGGCAACTAAAGCCATGTGCTGCTTCTGAGAGTCCACACTTTACTGTGAGTGGTTAAATCCAGCTGTCACTCACAAGACCATGATCAGTAGGAGGAGTGGGTGGGGAAATGTTTCTGCTCGAAACAACAGTATTACCAGAACAGCAGATCATCACAGTAGTCAATGTTTTTTTGTTTTTTAATGTTTATCAACATATCACCCCAAATGAAAACAAAACACAACTCCAAGTATGATTTGATAAGGAAACAGCATTAAGTTAAGAAAAACATCTCTGCCACTTACCTGACAGAAAAACTCATCCATAAAGGCTGCATTGTCCACAGCGATCTCCACCTCATCGTCATCTTGATCACAAGTCTACACACAAGGAAGAAAAAAAGCTTTTAAATCCAAAATGTTGCCCTATTTCCATAAAACCAATGAATGTTTTAGAGTTAAATTAAGGGTTAAAGGACTTTGTGGTTAAAGGTTATTAGAAAAGCAAAACCATAGTTGTGTGAGTCAAAGGACAAACCCATTACTGGATTATTGTCACAACAATAATCCAAGGAATACACAGTGAGCAAATAAAGGACACAGGTGTGGGCTCAGGTTCACATGAGATGAGTACTTAGCTCCAGGAAGACAACCCGTTTTTGAAAACCACAACTGGTTTTTGAAAACCACAACAGGAGACAATAAGCAGGCGCCATGTAGGTCACCATAAAAACAGGCAAAAGGTGTCACAGTCCACAGGTGTTACAGTCTGGGTTTGATAATTGTGTTTACCAATTCACCTGACAGTCTAAAGTGAACATTTGTCTTATTAAGTTTCTGCATACACCTACAATGTTGACAGAACCAAACAGCTGTGCGTTTCCCTGCCCTTTTATCACATGACCAAGAGAGAGCCAACTAAGCCAACATTCACTCTAAAACATTCAACTGTATTGTAACACTATAGAATGTGAACTGTGGAGATGTGCAGTGTGGCAATAAAACCTTTCCATGAGGACACACAAGTGGAATCATCAGACCAAGTACCAGGTCAGATTTTTGGAGAAGCGAGCCCATAATGCATGTTTTTTTTCTTTTTGAGCAAAAAAAAAAGAAATACCTGGTATTAAATAACATTTAATGTTTAACTTTCTAGTTAAACACAATAACTCCATGGATACAAGCAGGTGGCAGACCCTCCACTAGAGGTCCAAAGTGCACCTTTAAGACTGAGGATCTAAAGAAAAAGAAGTAGTGTAGTCTATTCCATTGTGCCTGCAGTTACATTCGTCATCCTGCGTTTGCATTGCAAATGTTACGAGGTACAAATTCTCAGACACAGCGAGTGATTTTGAACTCTTCAGTACAAGTTAAGCACTGAAACAAGTGCTGTTCATGTTACACTCTCTCACACTGTCTTGGTGTAGCACCAAGATAAGAGTATTCACTCATTTCCTTCTGGTGGTACTGAATCAGCAAAAACAGGGGAAGGGGTTTTATTCTTTAACACATTCTTTATCGACCAAATACAGGCAGCATATTTTCCATGTTTAATGACCAAGAGAAGATTTTAGAAAAATACAATACAAAGCACTATATACATCTTGTTACATAATTCCAAGCAACAGGGCAATGGCTCCACTAGACAGACGATAATGCTGAAACAGACTGTCGTGATTCGCTTCTTACAGACAATCTCTCTTGAAAAGCCAGGATTATAGCAAATAATTGGAAAGGTCAATCCAATCAGCCTTAACACAACACAAAGAAAAACATACTTTTATATTTTGCCATATATCACTAATATGATCCCGTATTTGTGATCATAACATAAGGGGTCTTTAATACTATAGGGACAGAAAAGTAAAACTGAATTTTAGTTAGTTAGTGAGTTAAATATAATAGATATTAGATTATGTATTCCCCTAGCAGGTTTCTACAATGCATTGCCAACTATAACAGTGTTAACAGTAGACAGTATATCAGCCGCCACCATGGGAGTGCTATTTTAATGCAATAAAATATAACATGGGCAGAAACATGCCTTGGTGAGCCTCAGTCAGTCATTTAATTTAGGTTCTGTATGGGTCCAAAGATGTGAATCTATAAAATAAGATTGGGCCTATGAGAAGGTTTACTACTGCACTTCCTAAAGAAATGTAACAAAGCCTGGAAGGCAACCTGCCAGAGTTTAAACAACAGAACACTGCAAATATTTGGTGAGTGCTTTATTGTAACTATAACAACAGGCCTGTGCTAGTCTATGATGAGCCTATACTGACGTTGAAGGAGTTTTGCAGTTATTGCATTTCACTTGTCCACAGATAGACATTATTACTGAACACATCCATATTTAAGGTAGTAATGATATATTTTGTATATTAACATAAACATAAGTATTTAGTTCAGACAACATACAACTCAAAAAGTCTAACACAGGATAATAGATTAATATAGGAAACTAAACATAAAATCATTATCTAGCTTCCAAACAGAGTTTAACATTAACTTGGTTAACCTGTTGTAAACTACTCTGACACCTGACAGTCACAATATAACACACGTCTATAAAAGAACTAACTAATGTCTTAGATCGATGTTATAGTCCACAGGGGGTCAAAACATTATTTTATAAAAAATAAATATTTCAGTGTACATGCTTTTATAGCTGGGTTAACTGAGTACTGCTGTAGCCTATAAATGAGGTTTAGTTAGTAAAGAAGAATAAAAGTGAGAATTCTTTCATGTTAAATTGTTATCTTACCTACGCTATGGTTTGATTAATTTCTAAGTGTGATGTTATTGTTACCACATAATAATACACAATTTACAGCCGATTTCCTGAACATTTCTTACCGCTTTGAGTTGCTCCAATCGATCCTTCATCTTCGAGGCGATTTTTAACCTTATCAGAAGACCAACCCTAAACGCTGAAAATCTTTTTCAAAACAAGTCCAGATCTGAGTAAAACACAGCCAGCTGGCAAGCTAGCTGGCCAGCACAAGTCCAGCGTCAGAAAGTGTAAAATTAAACTTCAAGTTTTGATAGTAAACGATTTGGTAAAACGGCGGACAAGAAGAGCCTTTCCGTTGCTTTTCCATACAATATGGCTGCTAGATATTAAAGCCAGTGTTTTTCTTTGCTAAATCTCTACGCCCAAAGGATTAAAACAACAGTTGTGTAGAGCAGTATAATCTGCCTCTCCTCTGTCCACCAGTAATCATCGTAAAACGCACTTTGTGTGACGCATGCGCCAAACCTGCTGTGTGCCTCTGCCGGGATGTGGCCACGCCTCATGATGAAGAGGGACACCTGCACCGCCACTGTTCTCCATTGCCACTTTTTCCACTCCTCTTAAACTGCTAAAAGGAATGGAGTACAGTGACTGGTTTTCCATAGAAAAGAAGAACGTACAAGAAAATATGGTCCAGTTATGGCTTATGTTTCACCGTCTAACTGCATATTTAGAAAATTTGTACATGTGAGTTTACCTTATATTTCAGTTTTGAAAACGTGAGAATCGTCAGGTAGTACTCAAAAAAGGTAGGTAACCCCTAACACTTACAGTATTTAAATATTGTCTGTATCTTGGGTTATGCAATTTAATGTCGTCCCACTCCCAGAGCCATTGGACGACATCTAGTGGCCAATAAATTTAATTTACGATGGCTGACTAAATATTTCATCTGTTAGGGCAATCACACTTACTGAAACAACCTTTAAGTTTCCTGAAAAGAGCAATGCAATTTTGTATATGCCCATGGTGCAACAGTCTCTTTGTCACATATTAAAATACATCATCTAAACACGGGTTAGGGAAGGAAAGCCACCAGAGCAATTTGTCTCATCACATATTCAACCTGTACTCAGTAAATTCTGGAAGGGGATTAAAAAGTTTGTCAATTAGAACAATTTAACAGGTTAAAGGCAGACACTGATTTAGTGAAGGGCAAAGCCTTAAATGCATGTCACCACAGTCACTCAAAAAATTAAGACAGACATGAAATACTTAGAACTGTTTTATTCAAAGTTTACTCCCTCTAATGTTTCTTTTACTCCATACAACAGCATTATGTGAGCTGGGTAAGTGCAGCAGAGGATGCTATATGATGATCAGCACATCGTCATGCCAAACAACAAGAGGGTGTGTCATACATTGAAATAAGGCCCAAAACTTTTCCATTGAGTTTACGTTTTAAAACAAAATAATCCAAAAATAAAAAAAAAATATTTGACGGGACTTCACAGTACGGGGGCAAAATTTCATCTTCATATTCACGATCAAGAGAGACAAAAGGACAAACATGTTAGAGGTCGTCATCTTCATCTGGGAGTGCCGTTTCTGATGCAACCTGGGAAAATGGACAGATTGGTCAAGAGAGCATCAATAAGATAGAAAAGCAAGAAATGAGGTGACTTACTTTAAGCTCTTCTTCATACTTGGCAGCCATAGATGGGTCCATGTGGATCTCTGGTGGAGCGAGGGCTGGCATTGCCACAAATTCAAGGTTAGGATCACCAGTCAGTTTCCTCGCGAGCCAAAGGAAAGGCTTCTCAAAGTTGTAATTACTCTTGGCAGAGATGTCATAGTACTAGAAGAAAAACCAGCCAGGTAGCCACCAGAAAATATACAGTAAAAAAAATTAAAAATCAAGTAAGTAAGTAAGTAAAAGTCTTGATAAACAAGGTTGTTACCTGCAGATTCTTCTTGCGATGAAACACAATGCTTTTAGCTTTAACTTTTCTGTCTTTGATGTCCACTTTGTTGCCACAAAGGACAATGGGAATGTTTTCACAAACACGAACCAGGTCACGATGCCAGTTGGGCACATTCTTGTAGGTGACTCGAGAAGTTACATCAAACATTATGATGGCACACTGAGCTGCGGAGAGAGTGAAATCAGGTTTCATAAAATATGGCATGGGTTAATTTTTTTTTTTACTCATGTTTGACATTTACCTTGAATGTAGTAGCCATCTCTCAAACCTCCAAACTTCTCCTGACCAGCTGTATCCCACACATTGTACTTAATGGCTCCTCTACTTGTGTGAAACAACAGAGGGTGCACTTCTACTCCCAGTGTGGCTTTAGAAAAAGAAAGACAATGCAGTGAATAATTGTACATCATGTTTATGTATTAGTTATTTAAAATATCTTTAAACATAAATTACAGATGTGTTAATCTGAGTAAATAACAGAGCATATCATGAAAGCAAGAAATCTGTGGGGGGGAAAAAATCCAATATTCGAATCCCACTTTTACTGTAACCAGTGTTAAAAAGATGTTCACTTACCGACATATTTCTTTTCAAACTCTCCTGTCAAATGTCTTTTTACAAAGGTGGTTTTGCCAGTGCCTCCATCTCCAACCAACACCAACTATAGGAAGAATAACAGCCTAGTTTAGACTGTTTGATACTGGTTCAGTGTGTTTGGCAGACGGGTAATCTCCCAAGGACTTGACAGAATAAAACACCACTAGTATAAACTTTCTATAGAAATACTCACCTTAAATTCAACTATTGCCTGTTGTTGCGCCATTGTTTCTAATGTGGTTAGGTTAAACCGCTGGAGACTTTCGTCAACTAACTGGAGGAAAGAAAACACCGCGTTAAAATCTGGACACAACATGTGATATAGTCCTGTTCAGTACACCATTGGTTCGTTCATTAATTTGTCATCTATAATCTAAACCAAAAACAGATTGATCATTAAAATAATTTGATTAACTGTGATTGCCAAGATAGAAGGCTGTCTGGTCCACTAAGAAACCTAGTTGGTATGAATGCGCCATACAAGGCGCGACCGCACTTTTTCCTTGTTCGACTGGAGCACTGAGACAGCGAACATCATTGGTTCCTGGTCTAAACGTAAACAAAAATGCATACACCTTTCGTTCTTACCAATGGAAAGGCTATTTTACTTTGAGACATGGTTAACTTGTTAAATATTATCGACTTTACAGAGCAAAAGCGGCAAAATGCAAGTGCTAATATGCTAACAGACTAGCCTCATGCGAGGCGCTCTTTCATCGCAGCTAACCGCATCAGCTAAGTTAGCCAACTCTAAGCACAAAAACAGACAAATAACCCGAGTACACCGTCTTAAACACAACAACATTATCAATATTAGTTTGTAAAAAATATTATTAACGGTATTTAAGATCTTTAGGTTGACTGTTACTTACTTTACATAGATAATGTTCTGAAATAAAGCTAAAGCGTGAGGCGCACACTCACCCGGTGCAGCAGCAGGAGCGCACTCTTCTTCTAAATCACTTCCTAAGGCTGCAGCTGGGGGCGCGTTATCCTGCCCCCTTCTGACGAATACAGGTATATCACTTTGTGGAGAGGTGCATTATCTATTAATTTCTTTTATTATTTATTAATTACCTCCTCTTATTGCAAATATATTGACATAAAATAGCTAAGCGTATTTGAAAGTTTTACTAATAATACATACATTTTCGACTTTGCATAAGTTGCAACAACAGTGTGATAGAAGCTGGAATATAAACCCTCACCTTTGGATTAGTAGGGATTTCTAAACCTGGTAGTCAGATAAAAACCACAATTTGAGCCATTTTAAAAACTGCTTAGGCAAGTAATTATAGGACATCTTTAAGTTCAACTGACTAAGACTAGATGGCACTGGCAGGATTAAAATCCTGGACTTCTGTTACAACTGCTGCATCCCATACACTGTGGTAGAGAGGTTTCTTTGAAACATGTTCTTGTCTTTCCAACATTTGTTACTTAAAAACTCCACTGCCAAACAAAAACATGTAAATGATTTATAATCATATGTCTGGAGTTCATATAAATGCTCCAAATCATATAACTTCCAGTAATCAGATTTTTCTGACCATGTAACATTGGCCAGTATCCTTGTGGAGTAATGTTAGAAGCAAGTTTAATTTAAGTCTGCAGGTAGGTTCAAGTTTACTCTTTGTGTCTCTCAAATCCAGTTTGATTTATAAGTTCAGAGTAAAATATAACAATGCCCCAAAAATACTACACACTGGCCCAGGGTATAATCTGGTTCTTAAGATAAGAAACCAACATTTACTGGCGGAGAGCATAGTGCTATACATTTGAATACACTCAATTTTAAAATAATATCATATACATTAAATGCACAGAGGATTTTCAAAATTAAAAATACCTGTGCATTTATACAGTATTAGATTGGACATTTCAGTTAAATTTGTGAAAAACCAAAGAAAGTGGGTTTTTTTTAGTGTTAATTGGATATTAAATTATTTGTTCCTTGTCATGTTGTCAATTAAAAAAAAAAAAAAGGTTTTTGCTCTAACAAGCACCTATACCTGTGAATATGTTCAAGCAGTTTAAGGTTTAAAAAAACTTAACTCAATTAGTGCAGATGCAGAGGTACTTGTTATAATAGACAAGTTACTTTGAGTACTCAGATTAATTCCTGAACTATCACGTGTCCACAAGAGTGTTCTGGTTACTTGAATTTTCAAAATCTGTTACAAACTACTTTTAACTTTCCAAATTTACCATTTTATTACATAAACAAGCGAGCACAATCAAGTATTGTCAAGAATAAGTGATAAAAATGGGCAACAAATGAAAGAAATTATGTAAAAGATTAAACCCAGAAATGGTTAAAAAAAAAGTTAATGATTTGAGATCAATGAAAAGCAACACTGGGTGATAAATTTGGCATTTCAAACACTGGTATATTGCTGGCACAGATATTGAGGACCTAAAACAAGTCAAATTCCACAATAATTTATTTGTTCCAGAGGACAAACAGGACACTCATTTAACAAGCTGTGGCTTGTGTTGCAGCTAACAGTTTAAACACTGACTGAAGCGTCTAAAAAGACTGAAAGCTTTTCACTAATTTCACTGCTTGAAATTAGCTTTTATCCACTCCCAAACAAACCTGGTTGTCTTAGTTATTGTAGTTTTCCTCAATCTCATCCATTTGCTCAAGACAAAATGCGGTGAAAACTTTAAATTTAAACCTGAAGATAAAGCTTTTAAACGAACAAATGAAACAAAAAGTGAAGGGAGATTTTACAGTAAGGGGAAAAGTCCAGCTTCCTATCCACCACCAAAGAGAGACAAAAGGACAAACATGTTAGAGGTCGTCATCTTCATCTGGGAGTGCCGTTTCTGATGCAGCCTGGAAAAATGGACAGATTGGTCAAGAGTGGCATCAATAAGATGGAAAAACAAGAAATGAGAGGTGACTTACTTGAAGCTCTGCTTCATACTTGGCAGCCATAGATGGGTCCATGTGGATCTCTGGTGGAGCGAGGGCTGGCATTGCCACAAATTCAAGGTTAGGATCACCAGTCAGTTTCCTCGCGAGCCAAAGGAAAGGCTTCTCAAAGTTGTAATTACTCTTGGCAGAGATGTCATAGTACTAGAAGAAAGACCAGCGAGATAGCCACCAGAAAATATACAGTAAAATTTTTTTTTTTTTTAAATCAAGTAACGGATTAAAAGTCTTGATAAACAAGGTTGTTACCTGCAGATTCTTCTTGCGATGAAACACAATGCTTTTAGCTTTAACTTTTCTGTCTTTGATGTCCACTTTGTTGCCACAAAGGACAATGGGAATGTTTTCACAAACACGAACCAGGTCACGATGCCAGTTGGGCACATTCTTGTAGGTGACTCGAGAAGTTACATCAAACATTATGATGGCACACTGAGCTGCGGAGAGAGTGAAATCAGGTTTCATAAAATATGGCATGGGTTAATTTTTTTTTTTACTCATGTTTGACATTTACCTTGAATGTAGTAGCCATCTCTCAAACCTCCAAACTTCTCCTGACCAGCTGTATCCCACACATTGTACTTAATGGCTCCTCTACTTGTGTGAAACAACAGAGGGTGCACTTCTACTCCCAATGTGGCTTTAGAAAAAGAAAGACAATGCAGTGAATAATTGTACATCATGTTTATGTATTAGTTATTTAAAATATCTTTAAACATAAATTACAGATGTGTTAATCTGAGTAAATAACAGAGCATATCATGAAAGCAAGAAATCTGTGGGGGGAAAAAATCCAATATTCAAATCCCACTTTTACTGTAACCAGTGTTAAAAAGATGTTCACTTACCGACATATTTCTTTTCAAACTCTCCTGTCAAATGTCTTTTTACAAAGGTGGTTTTGCCAGTGCCTCCATCTCCAACCAACACCAACTATAGGAAGAATAACAGCCTAGTTTAGACTGGTTGATACTGGTTCAGTGTGTTTGGCAGAAATGATCCCAAGGATCTAACGAAATAAAAATAGTATAACCTTTCTATAGAAATACTCACCTTAAATTCAACTATTGCTTGTTGTTGTGCCATTGATTCCAATGTGGTTAGGTTAAACCGTTGGAGACTTTCGCCAACTTATACAGAAGACAAAAAAAAAAAAAAAAGGGTAATTTAGCAAATTAATAACTCGGTTTATCAAGAGTCATATTCATTTAAATTGTTTTGCCGCAACCATCCTTCTAAGCAGGTTTGACTACAAAACATAAATGATAAAGTATATAAAGTATGCCAGGTAGTAAGGCAGGTAACCCATCTTAATGTGAATCTAAAACGCCAAAGGACAAGGCGCGACCGCACTTCTAAGTTGGGAAAATGGATCGAGTCCTTGTCTAAATGTACTCGTTTTGGCGAATTAGTATACGACGTTATTTTGAGTTCTGATAAAAGTTTGTCAAGAGCATTATTCCCCAAAAGCGCCAATGTGCAAATGCTTTATGGCAAATAGACAAACCGCATGAGCCCAGTTAGCCAACTGTTAGCACAAAAAGTCCAGTGGTCTAGAAAAGTCTCTTAATACCCTCCGTGTTCATCACTAGACCTATTAACAAATCCATTTCAACATATTAAGAATAATGGTCTTTGACTCGATCAATCAGATTGGTACTAACTTGTTTGAATGCGTGATGTTAAGTAAACCCTAAACGTGAGACAGCAGCACACTCACCCGACGGATCTGCGCGGAAAGGAAGAGACTGTGTTCGCGGGAGATTCAGCGGAGACAGTTTCCGCCCGCGTCATGTGACCACATCAGCGGCAAAACCATGGAATATAACGACGTGAAGCGAGATCATGTATAATAAACTATATACATTTTATATACATATATATATATATATATATATATATATATATATATATATATATATATATATATATATATATATATATATATATATATATATATATATATATATATATATATATATATATATATATATATATATATACATATATATATATATATATATATATATATATATATACACACACACACACATACATATATTATATATATATATATATATATATATATATATATATATATATATATACATATATATGTATATATATTTCTTTTCTATATATCTAAACCACAGTAAGTTAATGGTCACTTGAAAGTAGTTTGAGTTTGTTTAAACAGGACAAACCATTACTGGGCCTTAATAGCAAAGTCTATTATTGTGTTAAATGTTTATTTATGTTGTCTATTATAGCTTGTGACTTGCGCTATTCTTCCTTTGTGAGTAAGAGTACTGTTAGCTTATTTCAAATCAAAGAACAAGTTTAAAAATTGCTAGGAAACAACCCTGAAAAGTACAGGAAAATAAAACTGACAATTAGTACTAACCGTCTCTACACATATACATCTATAGTACCCTCTCTGCACAGTATTAAGCTGTTTTTATCAAAGGGCCTAATGTTACCATGCTCTATATAGAAATTAAGTAATGTTGACAGTAAAAACCAGGAACTCAAGGTATGCAACACCAGGGCCACAACTTTTGTTTTGGTGGTTATTATAATCACATCAAGTCAAGCAATGAACAGTGAAAAAGAAAGGCTGCTATACAGTCCATGATATGACCAGATATTAAACAATTTTACTGACAGGTGAAGGCTGAGCTTTGGATTCTTGTATTTTGTTACAGTCAAAGTTAGCTGATACTAGAGCAGTCGTCATGGTGCTGCTGAGAAAGAGGAAGTTTGTGTCACCGACAGGGAGGATACAGAGCTTTACACGAGGATATGGTAAAGGTAATTTTGCAGTTTCTTATATTTGCAGTGTTTGTCGTATGAACTACACACCGAATACCATCAAAATATGGTCACTTGTAGTTTTACTTTTGTTCTATTTTAGGAATAATATGTTAAATACATTAAGACTTGAACAGAAAAATCCCAGTGATGGGGACAGCTCGGATTCTGGGTCAGAGCTTGGACTTGAGCCAGAGACAGACCGCTTTGGGTTCCTTCTTACTGATGGCTCCACTGATAGGTGAGAAGCTGTTACTTATAAATATATTTATATATATATATATGTATATATATACTATTATAAAATGCATGTAACTCAGTCTGCCTTGTCTGCTTTGAAGTCTGAAACTTTACTTAATGTATTTGCCACATGCAACAGAATGTAAGGAGTTTATGTTACTTGCTTATGAAATGTAAATAAGTAACAGCAAACTTTAAATGACACATAAAAGTTCCCCCTATGTATTCCTACCTCAGTTGACAGGGCTACCTGACTCTATCATCGTGTGGTTTTCCTGTTTTCGCACAACAGTGCAAACTGCAAAATAGCCTCTTGCTCAGTAACAGTACTTCACTATTGTTACAGACAAAGAGTAACTTATTATACGTTTAAATATAACATGTTTAAGCGTCAGGACTGTGGGCCCATCTCCTGTTCTCGTGAGACAGAGAGAGGCCAAGTGGATCAACATCATCGATCAGTGGGACCGGTTGCTACTCAAGAAAACGAGTAAGGTATGTTTCTTAGTGGGCACAAGTACTTAAAATACGTGTTTGTGTATGTTGTACAGACATTTTGAATATCTGAATTAGATCAAAGTGCAGTGTCATAAGGGAATACCAGCTTCACTCCGAGCAAAGTGCTGGCCACTGCTGAGCGGCGCCTCTGACCAAATGAAAAAACATAAAGACTTATACACGGTATTGTTGGTTCAGGGAAATTACTTTTCTTATACAGAATAGTATACTATGTTGAAGTCCGTGTTTCTGTGACAGTTACTGGACTCACAGCCTGCTCTAACACAGTGGGAGGATGTGATTGAGAGAGACTTGGACCGTCAGTTCCCTTTCCACGAGATGTTTGTTGCCAAGGATGGACATGGGTGGGCATCTGTTTTAGTCTGCTTTGTGACATGTATTTTATTTAGTGTCTCAGTAAGAATTTAGAATTAATTGAATTTAGTCATATAACAGGCAGCGAAGTCTGTTTCAAGTCTTGAAGGCCTACACACAATTTAAGCCCGAGGAGGGATACTGCCAGGCCCAAGGACCAGTGGCTGCAGTCCTACTTATGAACATGCCTGCTGAGGTACAGAATGTTACTCACTGTTTGTTCAAAGGACAAATAACCTTCTAAAGTAACACATAAACACATTTAAACTTTATTCTTTTTTTTCAGGAAGCTTTTTGGTGTTTGGTGCAAATATGTGAACAATACCTGCCTGGATACTACAGCCCCTTACTTGTAAGTGAAATACTTGTCCTGAACATGTATTGCATTGCAATATAGAAATAACTGAATCTCATATGCTATGCAGGAGGGCGTGCTATTTGATGCTGCCATATTGATGTGGGTTTTAAAAAAGTCCTGTCCAGCTGCACACAAACATCTGCAATATCATGGTGTGGAGCCGCTCATGTTTGCCACAGACTGGCTCATGTGCTTGTTCACCCGACATTTACCGTTCAACACACTGCTTAGAGTGTGGGACCTCTTCTTCTGTTATGGTAATGGTTAAATCAAACTAACCTTAAACAGAGGCAAAAACAACTGAGTGAAACCTTGTTGTATACGCAGCTCATATTGTATGAGCACAATGGAAAAGACAGAAGATGCTGGATATAACATTCAATGTGATGCTATTGTGTATTATTTACAAGCCTATGCATTTCTCCTATTCTTGCTGTTTTAGGGGTACGGGTGTTGTTGCAGGTAGCTGTGGTATTGGTACAGCGGGTTCTGGGTCGTGAAGACCAGAGGAAACAGTGCTGTGGTCAGATGGAGACTCTACAGAAGCTCAGAGGCATCAGAGAGGAGGTCAAAGATGAGGAAGATGACTTCATTTTTGAAGTAAGTTGTTTTATGTTGCCTCCAAAAATCAATATATAAATTATTAAAGAAGACATATTAGGCCTTTTTTCTAGTACTTTGTAAAAGAAATGGAACCATTGACTTCCTGACCTCCAGTTTTAATAAGCCCCACCTTTTCATAGCTACATTTCACTGCAGCAAGTTTTATTTAAATGTATTTTCATTTATTTTAGCTTTGAAAAATTGCAATAACTTCGTGTATGGATGTGGATGGGGGAAAGGGGGTAGATGAAAACAGAAATGTTCTGAGCACTCAAGCCCAAAATGCAGGACAATACAGGGTTACTCAAACATGAATCTAGAACTCTGAGTAAACAAATTATAAGGGAACACCATTATTACATACAGTAAATTTGCATAATTTGTGTCCATTTAGGTCCTGTCGGTGTCACTCTCAGCCAAAGATCTGCAAAAACGGACAGAGAAAGAAATACAAAAATGGAGAAAAGAACGGCCCTCGTCCACCTTTGACCCCAGAGATCGTTGTCTGGGATACCACATGGCATGGCTGCGATCTCGACAAAGCACGGAAGAATGTGAAAGGAGGGATAGAGAAAAAGGAAACTTGTCTGTTCCTCTTTTTCGGTCAGCCTCCAGTCTCTCCTTGTCACCGTCAAAATGGCAAAAGGGGGTGAAGGCAAAAAGCGGTGTCAAGCTCATGAGACATCTTTCCATGGGGGCAAAAGAGGACTGCCGAAGTTTGGCTAATCTGAATGTTAAAAAGGTTCAGAGTCTACAAGACAATGGTTTTGATTTAATAGAAAAGAAAAAGCAGAGTGACCCAGGGCAAGAACACCAAATCCAACAAAATGAATTATTAGAAGAATCAGAAATTCAGCAAATACAAAATGTTCCTCAAATAACTATTAAAGACCAAACAGAGCAGATAAATGAAAAAGTAGTAATCAAATCTGCAGCAGACTCACCCGAGCAAGAGGAAAATGTAGATCCCAAACTTCCACAAATTGATGACATTACAAATCAACAAAAAGAGAAACAATCAACTACGAGCAAAGAGCCAAGTCAAAACCCAGATGCGACTAATACTGAAGAAGACGATTCAAACAAAGATAGTGTAGTTGAAACGTACTTAATTGTTAATACAATTACCACAAATACAGACGTACAACCCAGTGTACAAATAAATGAGACCATACAAACAGAGGTTGATAATGGACAAGAGAAAATTAGAGTCAGTGTAAATCACGTTAAGTCACTCAAACAGTTAGCTACAGAAGCTACTAGACGCTCTGAGAGTAAGAATGAGACAAAAGATTCTGGGGAGAAGGTTTCATTAGCAGGACAATTTTACTTAACTGAGTCATTACCGGGAACTGAAATCAAGTCCCACAACCAAGCAGAAGTAGAGATATATGAATTGGCAGCACAAGAGCCAATTACTGATGCAGCTTCGAGTGGCAATGACGCACCTAATATGGATGCAAAACACCTTCAAAAACAGATGGAAAAGACTCAAGGAGAGATATTCACACAAAGTTGCAGGAATGGCATTCAAGCCATTAGACAAGATATTTCTGCTAAATTAGAGGTTTCAGAAGCCCAAATACTTGTTGATTCTCAGAGTATCCCAATAACCTGTGATGGAATAGAAGAGGCTACTTACTTCAATATGTTGCCCCAAACGCAGCAGTGTTCATCATCTGAGCCATCAGGTGAAAATCTCAGCACAGATGCAGATACTTCCACGCAAAATTTTAAACATTGCACTCCTGAAAAGGAAAAGCAGAGTAATGTTTATAACCTAGATAAGGAACTTCAAACAAGGAAAGAAAGCAATGATATTCACCAATTAGAATGTGAATTTATGAACACCAACCAACAGTATAACTTCAGGTCATCTGGAGATTTCAGGGTCCGAAAATCATCCAGCTCTCGTGGGTCAAGGTTTGCACGTAGGCTGTCAGCAGATCTCTTCACCACTCCTCAATTAGTGGAGCAGAAGGTAATAAATAATATGGATCACATAGAAACCAATGAAACTATCCAAATGTCAAGAAATCCAGAGACAGAGGCTACAACACACAAGGAACATCCACCAAAACGTTTTGGTCTGTTTCGCAGACTGAGAGAAGAAAAAAAGAACAAAAAACAGAGCAAACCCAAACTACAAGTCCCCAAAATCCTGATTCAGGACTTTAGTGATGTTAGAGAAATAGGCCAAGTAACAGAAGTAGAAAGCAAGCTGACATCCAGGGAACGGAGGAGACAACGGAGAGAGCAGAAAAGAAAAGAGAAAGATGATGAAAAGGAAAAAAATAAAGAAGAGTTGGAAAAAGAGAGTAGAAGAGGTCAGGACAAGAGCACAAGTGTTCATGCCCAAAGCGAGAAAGATAAGCTTCAACTCAGAGATGCCGTTTCACAATCTAGGAACGAAACTTCATATGCAGATGTGTACTTTTAAATTCAAGTTAAGCTGAAAATTATTACAGTAAATACCTGATGGCATTGAAAGACTATGTGATACAAAAATAAACTAAACAAAATCTGAGTAAATACTGTTTTTTATTTACAGGGACAATCAAACTATGAAGAATAATTAACAGTATGGACTTCTGTTCATAATTTAACTATTTTAAACCCCCGCATTATTGTCCAAATAAAAGCTGTAATATAAGGGTCAAACGTTATTCCAACTGAGTTTCATCTTCACTGTCACTAGCCAACACTTCCTGAGTCGTCATGGGCTGAGTAGACATCTGAGAAGGTGGAGGCAGGACTGATCCAAAGAAAAGTGAACAAAACTGCAAAAGTAAAAAGTGTTAAAAATATATATATATTCAAAATCTAACCAGCTATTGAGAGATCAGTTTTAGGGTTAAGATCATGGTGAGAAGAAACATCAAAAATTGTATGTGTCTTTGGTTCACCATAACATGAAGCAACCGTCAGTACAAAAAAGCTCAAACCAATAAACAAGTTCATTCACATTGTCTAGTCTATCACCATTCCTCAAGTATGGGACCATTTTTTTCTAAATTAAACTTAAGATAAAACAGTACTTCACATTACGGTTGAGTTGAAACTTTTCGTGGAGTTTAGAAACAGAAATAACAAATTTGATATTTATAGTTCTTACATTAATTGACGTTTGACATTCCTGACATAACTTAATATATACCTTCTTATTAGAAATAACAAATTTTATATTTATAGTTCTTACATTAATTGACATTTCACATTCCTGACATAACTTAATATATACCTTCTTATTTGGCGGCCCATCTGTGTGGTCTATTTCATCTTCATCTTCACTGTGTAGCCGTGTCCTGTGATTCACTGCTCTGTATTTTGAAGATTCAGCTCTGTCTAACGGGGTTGAGGCCATTTCTGCTGGACCTGGTACAATGCTAATACTTGTGTCCATGGCGATGAGGTAGGAATCCATATCATCATTCATAAAGTCATCAGGAGGGGGCAAAGGTTGAGTGCACGACCTGACAAAAGTAAAATATTAGAGCACAAGATGAAACACGTTTAAGCAATAATATTTCCCAATAATTCATTTTCAGTATTGTAAGACGGGCCTCATTTCAGATTTTCCTTAGACTATCTTTATCCTACCTAGTGTTGCTTTTGTGATTATTTTCATCTGAAAGTGTTGCCAACACAAAGTTTCCATCTAGAACACTGTCTGTAACTGAAAGCACAACAGGACTGACAGACAGTGGTACAACTGTTTAATTAGAGTATTCTCAAACAACCAAGTGCAACCTGTTCAAAAGAGCTCACCTGCCTGGCTCATCAAAGTATATAGAAATGGGCAGACCAGTGGACTCAGCAAATAACAACAAACCCTGCATACATACAAATCTCAAATGAGTAACATAAAACTTTCCATGATCATATTGTGAATCTTTCATAGTCTTACTCGAAGCTCCTTTAGGCAAAATGTGATGCTGTTTTGAGTTTGTACATAAAAATGGTCAAACTCATCAGAAGACAGACATAGCTCTGTAAGCATAGCCTTAGATGGCTCTGAGAAGAAAAAGACAAGAAATAATTATCATCTCAAGCACAACTTCAGAATCACTGTTTTATGGAGAACGGGAGAAAAGTAAACCTGCATCTTCCTCCACGTGATTTTTGAACCACATGCGGTCTTCACTCACTGAGAGAGTCACTTCCTCAAGAGAGGGAGGAAAGTGAACAACTGTATCCACCAGCAATCTAATTGTTAGGTGAAACAATAATACAATTTATTTAAATCCAAAAGGTATAAGGTTAAGGTACACTTTATTGTACTGTATTGTGGCCAGTTGCCCCAAATGATACCAATGGTGTCATGCCAAATACAAATATGAGAATACTGATATAACAAATTGATGTCATGTACTCCCCTGTTTCTAGTAAGTCATGCACATACCTGGGCTGGGCTCTGAATTTATTGGCAGAGCTGTCTTTATCAAATACTGCTTGCAAACTTTCACTGTCCTGGAAAGACAGGTTATGTGTCTTCAGTAGGCCTGAAGAAATATCAACAAATACAAAAACACATAAGGATGATTTTGAGGGTTGTGGTTAAGATGAAACTATTCTTGATATGTGGTAAAGAAAACACTGATACCGTGTTTGCAGTGCAAAGTAAATGTGAGGCGACTCTTTTCCTCATCTAATTTCATGTGACATTTCTCCACAGTTTTCTCCAAAGTTGTCAAAGATCTGAATACTGATTGTACACTCTGAAAATGAACAAAAAGTGTCATTATGCAGTAGTAGTTGTAAGTAATATAAATAGTGTGATCTAGTTCTGAAAAATATTTTATTTAGACACCTTTATTGCCAACTTGCAGCGAAAGGAATGGCCACTGGCTGTAGTGTACCTAATACAAAAGTGAAAAGAAAACAGTTACTACATTATATTAAAGATGCACTATGTAACTTTTTGGTTCGGGGTCTGTAACCTGCTTGTTTCTATGGATATGTTATTGTTTGCCTTGGAATGTTCCACAGTATCACGTTAAACATTTCTACTTTACATTTATTTAATTACAGGTGGTTTTATAGCTCAAAAAGAAAAACAGGCATTTTGACTGTGAGCAGGAATGCCTCTCCACAGATATGACCTGTAACTTGGTCTGATTGGCCTCAATGAAGATAGAAAGGTTTAATACCATAATGTATGATACCATTTGACAAGACAATCCACTAGAAAAGTTACACAATGCACCTTTAAGCTAATTTGTGTATTTTCTCGTTTTGTCTTACAAACGCATGTTGTGCTTTGCATGCACACACACACAAAACTTTAGCACCTGCTGAAGAAGAGTGGTGCAAACAGGAAACAAGCATAGGCAGATCTAGACGAGTTCACAGACCGCAGGGCCAGCTAAGAGAGAGAAAAACCAAACATCAGTGCTGTTCATTGACAAACTAACAGGAAGCACATACAGTTACATGTTTGAAAGAGGAAGTGTTGGTGGATGACAGAAGCCTACCCCATCCTCCTGCGGCTCCACGTAAAGCTCATCTCCAATTCGGGACAAGGAGTGGACAGCTTTGGCCAACACTTCACCGTTCAAATAAGACAGGGTAAGTCAAAAACCGCGTCTGAGTAACGAACTGTATCAAATAAATATGGGCACAATCTCTCTTACCTTTAACGTTTCCTCCGGTGACTACGCAGTCCATGCTCTTGGAGGCAAGTTAGCTGTACACGATCATGTATTTAAAAATAAAACACTGGGGATTATTGTAATCTGCTCGCCTTTTATTTAAACCTGGTAACTTTTTGCATTGCTACATGTCCGGGTAAACTGTCTATATTTTTGGTGCCGTGTGTCTTGTTTACGCCGCCATAAAAGACTTCCGTATTTTTATCCAATAGAAATCGGGCTGAGAGAAGTGGGACTTGGACGCACGCGCCAAGAGCGCATGGGTGGATGGCCTTTGCTTGGGGGGGCTCGAGGGGCTTGGGAGCATGGATGGGGGAGAATGAGAATAAGGTGAAGAGAATAACATCAAGTCAGTTGCTAACTGAACTGAAACTGAAAGCAAGTTAAAAATATTTCAGTGAGAATATGTAAGTTGGTATTAAGTTGCTATCTTAACATTGGCTGCAGGCTATACATAAAGTCACTTGATGTTTCTTCTGTTTGCATTTAGAGACTCTTCTTGAGGTACAGTGACAGTGACAGTTGGACTATTTTTAGGCCTATATCAATATGAATTTAAACGGAAAGTACACTAGATGGGATAAAGTTTGGACAATCTTCCAATAACTCAAACTTAGGTTCAGACTTTGATTGATCACATCTGTCTCATGTTTGTCAAAATGTAAATTGTAATCGCTGGTTTGCAGACATGGAGGGTGTGTTTTGTGGAAGACGTGGAAGTGAGGTAGGGTTAGAGAGATGCACTAAAGAAGGAGAGTTAATGTCAACGCACAATTATCTCACCTCACTGGTCTTTCTTGTTGCTCTGCCTCGTTTCACGAGGAATACTGCTACACTAAAATCTCCTCCCATCTCTAGACACTTAAATGGCTGCTGTGTTAGAGGTGTGACTAGAGTTAGACAAAAACTAGTGACAGAAATAGGTTAAAAGACATTGAACAACCAAAATCAGGCGTTAGTCTGTGTTTTAGCAATGTTGGGATTTTGACAAGAAAATGAGAAACAAAGTGAGGTTACTGCTTTCTGTGGAACAGGTATTGAAGCCAAACCACTGGCATACCAGTCGTAGCTGAAGAAGATGGGCATGTCTTGCTAACTGAGGTGAGAAAGCTAAAGATAAAAATAATATGGTTATTTTAATACTCATAAGACCACAGTGTTAATGACTGCTATTTTTTGTGTTCATTCAATGCCTAATGTAAATTTTAATAATAATGTTTCTTTGTCATTTCTAATCTTACATAATAATTTTGGATTTTAGATGTCTCAAGCACATAATCCAAGAGACAACCAGGCCTTACTGCAGTCCATGTTGCAGAGGCTGAAGCTTCAAGCTGGGACCACAAATATTCAGTCTGGACAAAATACAACAGAGGGACAAAGCATACACAGTTTAACAAAAGTCAATAATAACCCTATTAATGGATTTGAAGTGACAGATGACAAAAAAACAGAGTTTACTGTGAATGGAAAACTGCTGGATCTTGACCGTTCCTCTGAAGACAGTGGAGCCTCTTGTCACTGTCAGGAGGGTGGACAGGGCTCCCAAACTGGGCAGTGCTTTTTACCAAAATCTGTTTATGCTGCTGTTACTCCAGTTTCCTCAAAAGGAAGTTTTAACTTTTCCAATTCTGAAACAAATGACATATCTCAGAGTCGAAGCACAGAACAAAAGAAGGACCAGGACAGTGGCTTTGTGCCTAAAGTGTATGGATGGTCCATACAGAACACAGAGACCCAAAATAATAAAGTGTCAATTGAGGGAGTATTTGGAGCGACCGGACAAAATACAAAGACTGCAACTAACCACCAAAATACCACAAACAGAAAACAACGATCATCTGAAAATAAAACTTATAAATGGACTCAGAAAATCAAGGAGAAGTGGAGAGAGAGACCAGGTAGTTTTGGGAAAAAAGATAGACTTGGTGACAAGCCTACACAAGAGGTAAAAGTTACACCTCCTCACCTGTGCATTGCTTGACCTAAAATATTCATTGTACTAATGTTTCATTGTTTTGTGTTACCCAGAATTCACCTCAACAGCAACTCATCCATTTTAATCTGCCTTCAATAGAAGAGTCCAGAGGCACCCCCACACTTGACGACAGAACGGATCATGTTCAAATTCAGACGTCAAATGGCAATGATGAAAGCATGAGGTAAAAGCATGTTTGGCATAACGTGTAACGCATTTGCTGTTTCAGGAAGATAATTTGATTGAGGCTTAAGTAAGGCTAAGATATGATAGGTATTCCTGGGGTGTTAACAACCATACCTTTGTATATTAATATGGGCGGTTATGGCATTTTTTCACTTAAACACACCTTTGTTGACATAATTTGTCCATTTCATTATAGCTGAAAGGCATATTTGTCCTATTTTTCAGATCTACATCTGAGTTTGATCTTGGCCTTGGCTCATTCAGTCTACTGGATGAAATTGTCAGTGGTCGAGAATGGGCCAAGTTCTTAAATCCAGGTATCTCTGTATCAGTTCAAGGTGCACCATCACAAGAGACTATGAATCAAAACTTAAACAATTATCATGTTGAAAAATCTGAAATTAAGTCGGTGTTGAATGAACGCAATGTTGGAACTAACACAAATATCTATGGGAAAAGAGAGGCATCAAACAGAGACATTGCCATGACGCAGGTGTCTCCTGACCCTCCATTACACATCAGCATGGATATAACAGAGAAGGCACAAATGCAGTCAGAGCCAATGGATCATTGGCAAAGCCAATCAGACATGCAAGTTACAGCCAGTGTTGAGCAGCCACAGCAACAACATGCTACGGAGGTGAGTTATACACAGCCTCAAATCAAAATATATGCAAGGCTTCAAAGCTTGTGTTCAAACTGATTTCTCATCTATTGTTAGTCGATGAGTGCAGTGGATAATTCTTTGCTGAGAAGCAGCAGGAAGAGACAGCACCAGTCATATGAAAGCATGCAAACAAAGTTCCAAAGAATTGTAATTAATGGGAATGACCCTGCAGATGGTAATAGAATTACTACATTATGACAATTACTACAAATACAGCTACTGCTAACAATTTTTCGAATACATTCTTCTGTAGATGAATCTGTATTTTTACCAAATAACCATGTGATGGACAGCATAGATGGGAGACCCACATCTTTTTTTCCATCCACGACCAAACCTTGTGTACCCATTCCTCGAGGTGTTCTCAAATCAACACTTTCCATGGAAACTGTAATCAAAAGGGTAATAACAACATAAGCATGATAGATGAGAAACTAAAATTACATTGCAGTTCTATATTTGTAATACTTTATTTTTACTTTGTTTTTTCTGTTATTCTTTCTGTTATTCTTCAGCGACGCGTGGATGTGACCCGGCACGTGCGCTTCTCAGAGGAGATCATTTCTATTGAGCCTCCGGAGTTGACACCAGATATGTTTGAGTCAGAGGAGGAAGAAGAGGAACAGGAGGGACAGGAGGAAGACGAGGAAGACGAGGAAGAGGACTCTCTCATAGAGGAGGGCAGTGAGGAGCACTCAGAGCCAGTACTCTTAGCACCAGTCAGACCCAAGGAGGTGGCACCATCCCGACGACCTACGCTACCCGCCTGGATACGGGCATTCAAAAGAAACAATCTAAGAAAAAAGCACAGAAAGTGACAGTTCTGCATGAACGCCCCTTTGTAAGTATGTAAAGCTTTAGAATAAAGCCCATTATGATGTGAATAGTCCAGGTGTTTTTGTTATTACAGGTGCATTATGTAACTTATGGTTATTGCTTTACCTTCACTGTTTCACACTATGGCATTAAACATTGTTAGAATTAACTTGATGTTTTTAGCAATAAAACACCTGTTAGGTGTTTCAGTGTAAGGTAGATCAGTTTAATGTCATACTGTGAAACATTCCAGGCTCATCAGTAACATGGTCATGGAGACAGAAGGTGGTAGAACCTCTGCCAGGAAAGGTACAAAGTGCACCTTTAAAGCATTACTTCATCTTATAGACCTGTTTCATAAACATCTATGCAAAATTATATCAGTGAAGGGGAATGTTTGTATTTGTTCTTTAAAATATTGTTCATTATGTATAATTTAACCCATTTTTACAGTTACAATTATTCTAAAGTATTACCATATAATGTAGTCACCTCCACACAAATCACTCTGTTCAGTGAAAGAAATGGAATAAAAGCTATTTAATGGATGCAAGGAAACTCTTTTTTTAAGGATAGATATAATGCATTGTGTTCATTTCTTTGATTGAATTTAGTGTCTTTTGTAGAGCTTTCATCTGTTGTAGTCTTTACCACTTTACCACTGAAGTTATTAGTGCCTTGAACAAAAGTGGGCAAAAAGTATTAAGGGTATAGAATCTGTAGAATTTAATGGATATGTGTAAAACATTAAATATATAACCACTGCTATAAGGCATATTATTAGCTTATCTATTTTCATGTATAGGCAGTACATCAAGGCGACATGAGAAACATTCAGTTAGTTAAATGCAACATTTAATTTATTTCCACTTTGTAAATGATTAATGTTTGTGTCTCAAGCCTACGTTTTGATATGGCTGTACAATATATTATAAAATAAATATTTTGAGTATTTTCAGCACAGTTTTCACTGAGTTTAATTCATATACATATAATAGAATACAATATGTCATTAAATAAAATAGTATTGGTACAGATGGGTGTGAGCACACGTTCTAGTTCTACAATCTCTGTCAGTCTTATGTACAGAAAAAATAAATTTTTATCACTATGAAAGTTCATTTACATAAAGTCTTGCTAATGAATCTCTTGTACGAATGTGTCATGCTACAAGTAAATAGGTAAACTACTATACAGTACAATGTAGGCATGCACCAGAGGCTTTAAAGGTACTGAATAACTTCCATATATATATATATACACTTGTACTCCACACTTGTACTTGGATGATAAGAGATTTGATGAGTGATGCTGAAGCAGTCACACAGGTTGGTCTGAAATTGAAAGCGACGGCATACCAGAGTCTAATGAGCTCTTGATCCCTGGTTTGAGTGACAGTTGGCTGCCTGGGCTAGGTGTCAAAGACGCTTCAATCTGAGCCTGTGAAACCTAAGACATATAAAGGGTTAGATAAATATGCTTAAATCCTCTTATTTATAACAGGGAATGGTTGCTTACCTCTTCAAATTTTTTGGCTTTGTATTGGTCAGCTCCTTTTAGAAAGTTGAGCAAAATAATATCACATAAAACTGTACCCTACAAACACAGAAGCCTGTCAGAATTAAATTATGATAAAAAAGTATGTAATTTGTTGTAAACTATACCAGTCCAATAGATGTCAAAGCAGCAACCACATTTATAAGCGTTGGAACCATGTCAAACTTTCCTGCCTACAAACACAAAAATCCCTTAAAATACAGTATATAAAATGCATCTAAAACAAAAGTCAAAGGTGTGATCTGTCAAACTCACATTCCCAGTGACTATGACATCAAAGCGGATGGCAAACACTTTATAGAGGGTCCGATACTCTGTGCCATTGTCTGATTTATAATATCGGGCATATCTGTATGTAAATAAAGAAATACTCTATTCAGCTTGCTGAGGCTAAGAACATATGCACACTTTATAATATTACCTGAAATTGTATCCTTTAGATATGGCATTCTTCTCAAAGGGTTTGTCGAGTCTTGTGAAAGAATAGAGTGGGACACAGTAGTCAAGATCAAGGTCCAGATTACACTTCCACTCAATGTTTATTCCTATTTCTCCTCCCTAATTGAAACAGAAGAAGTTATAGCTTGTCCTGTACTCCAGTAGGTATAAAATGTGTATGTTTATGGCAGGACCTTTTCGATTATTTTCTCCACGGTTTGTCCTGTATAATTTAAAATGTCTCCCACCCTGAAAATAGGACAAAATGGGCTTTCCTCTGGATGATAAGTACATTTTTTTATCTCATCAGATGTCATGGTTGATGGAAAGTTACCTCTGAAAAACATAAAATTTGTGTTAAAACCACCAGCTCTGCCAGCAAACAGCTTCTTGGAGTGACTGATACCTGGTGACATCAAAAAGTGGGAAATTGATACTGTTCTTGATGAAGATGGTGAAGTTTCTGATATCAGGCATGGGTTTCCTAGAGACAAATGGCTAAAATAAACGTAATCTCTGATGTCACTGTTATCTGAGGTGTAAACTCACGATATGAGAGCCTCATTTTCAGTTGGACACCATCCTTCAATCTCACAGAAACCCGGGCTTTCATTGTCCTCTATGAGACATTTGCCTGTGATGGCACCTGAGTATTAAACAGAAAGTATTATTAAACTAAAACTATTTGAGGGTGAGTGATATTAACGAAATTAATCTTTTATTTTTTTGTTTTTTATATGTTTCTTAAATGTTTCTTAGAGACAATATTCTGAAAACAATATGCATATAGTCAGTTTCTCTATAGATCTCCCACTTCTAGGATCAAAATAATATTTCAGAATCGCATAAAATTTTACCCTATTTTATGTGGTTTAAAAAGTATTTTAATTACCGCTGGCCAGAACAGACCCATAATGCTTCTTACAGTCTTCATCCATTTTACAAGTGAATGGCCATGACTGAAAAACAAACATAGCATTATGTCCAATGTTGATTTTTTTTTCTTGACAGTTTTGTAGAAGCAATAAAAACATTTTCTCACATCTGGGCATCTCCCTTGAAACTGATTCTCTGTCACATAAAGTCTGGTCATTATACAGAACACATTTGTGCCCTGAAAAGCAAAGAAAAAAGGTAGTAATGTATAGACTCATGAACATATGAACACTAAACTGTAGAGCAGCATAAATAAATGATGTAACCACAACATTATTCAGAAACACATGGCTCAGAAGCTTTTTACATAGACCACAAAACACCATTGATCATTTCATTGCATTTGGGTTGCTGAGGTGAAAGGTTGTGTGTGTTTGAGATCACCTCTGGAGGAAAGACATAGTCTGCAACATCCATAATTCGATCATAATGTCGTCCAAATCCTTTGACTTTGGTCATAACTGATGACTCTATGCCTGTGTCTGTCGTCTGGTAAGCTTTCTCATACATGAAGACATAACTACAAAACAAAGGTATGCAAAAAGCGATGGTAAAAATATTAATTATATTAATGAATAATAATATAGAAATATTTATTTCAACCAGCTATGGCCATTTGTATTGATTTTTTGGTTTAGTTTAGAATAAATATTGTCACAATGAGCAATTTCCTCAAAAATCATTGCACAAAATTCAATTGTGAACAAAATTGTGAACTTTCATGTACTCACAATAAATATTTAGGTGAATAGTTTATTAATAGTGTAATAGTAAAAATAGTGTATTACATTTATAATGCCATGCATGCAAAAGAGAAATGCATTACGTACCCAATAAAATAGGCAATAATAAGGACTTGGACAATCCGATTGATAATCCCCACTGACCAGCTCTTGACCACTACAGACTTGGTGGTCTCGTAGGTGAAGAAGTCTGTGACAAAACCCCATACAAAACAGCCCATAGTTGAGTGAAAGAGCAAAGTTGCCTTGTCCAGGAGATGTCCAACTCTTTGAGGACAGCCAGTTTAGCTGACAGTCACCCGCTCAGTCTTCATGTCATAGCTTTAAAAAGCACCCTGGACCTCCCCTTTTCACAACATAAAGGAAACTGGGAGAGCTCTCCTGACCACAAATCCCAAGACAACACGTGCCATCTTCTAACACTGAAATGTGGTAATTTCAAACCAGTCAAACACAAAAGCTATCTTTAATTTATATTAATGATAAAATGTATACTTTCCAAATTGATATTTAAAAACATACCCTATCAAAATCTATCAATGAATAATATTCATTCAACTACTTTGTTTAAATAAACAAAAGAGTACACAATGAAAAACACTTTCACATCCATTTGCCCACTTTCAGATGATAAAAGTAATCTTACCATGACATTAAAGCACTTTAGAGAAACTTGACTTTTTTCTCCTGTAACTTCAGTCTTTTGGAGTACAAATGCCACACATTACAAGGCAATTCACTTAAGCAGCTGAAATGAGTACAAATGTGGCTCTATCTATGGTGGATCTATTATGTGTAACATCACTTATGGTAACCCAATAAAAGATACATCAAGTTATCTGTACAGCATCATGCTCTTTTCACAAAGTGCCATAGTTTGAACTGTATTAACACATTTCTACACACATCACTGTAAGTCACTTATGACCGTACATATATATATTTTTTTTAAATGGCTGGTTCAAAAAACAAAACAAAAAGGTGTCTTACTTTGTGGCACTGTGGTGCCATCAGAGACTAAGGTCAAGACAGACATTGCATATAAAATAATGTTGCTATAAAAAAAAATCTATTTGCATTAAAACTTTTTTTAGGTTAAAAATGTAACTTCTGGTCTAATTTTGAAAAAAAAAAAAAAAACAAAAAAAAAAAAAAACACCATTAGTCAGGGTCATTATGAGGACATCTAAAGTGCAGTGCAGAAGGTGAAGGACCTTATCAGAAACAAACTGTTAAAGAGCCATTCACATCCGGTGTGTGTGGCTCTTAAAAACCAAGCTCTCCCATCTGGGAACTCTCCCTTATGTGGCAGCTTTTACAAACCACTCTATTCTAAAGCCTCTGCTTTTGTTTAAAACCACTAACCCTATAACCAATGTGGCCATCCACCATACAGAGAACACCACTTTCAAACGACTGCATTCTGGTACAAGCCTGGGTAAATGTAGCCCCCACAAGACCTATGGGTCAAACCTTTGGCTGCCCCCCCCAATAGGAAAACAGGAAATCATGAACAAAGACATTTGCCTGGCAATCAGCCAGGACGTCCTCATTAAACTTGTTTCACAATATTCAGTGTCATCTGGATGATTCCTCCAGTTTCACACTTATACCATAACATGTCCACTTTCATCTGTAAACGTTATTTAAAAAACAATTTATTTATGTTGGACAGACAACAAGACAAAATACAGTACTATATCACTGTCTAAATAAAAAAACACAGCTCTGCACATTTCATACTCTGTTCTACCAATGCTACAAAACTACATCAATCATCAGGTACAATAAAATTGGTTACCCCATAGATAACAGCCTTTAGTACTGGTGGTAAAGATACATCATCCACTCAAACTTAAATGTTTAATATGTTACAATGTAAATGCACCTGAACAAACTGTTCCGCTGATGTAATTTCAGTCCACCCATTCAGATAAACCTGTGTACAAATGCTTGGTCCTTGGTTTGTGTGTGTTGTGTATATATTTAGTCCGACTCTTCCTCAGAGGTTGGGGGTGTGGATGCAGCTTCCTCCTCTTCATCCTCAGATTCCTGAAAAAAAAAAAAAAAAGTCTAAATCAAAGAATTAACACAAATGTCAATGTGCAGAATCTTAAGGTTAAATATCGTTGATTAACATTTGACACAATGTAAGCTCAAGATAAACCACTTGTATGAGCCCTCCAAGTGTACAGCACACAGTATGGATTGGACATTAAAATCAGAAAGATGGAGTAACTATCTTAACAGTAATCTTGGCACTTTTTAGTAAAAATATATAAAATAAAATAATCTCTGAAATTCCATCTTGTGTTTTCATTTTTAAAAGACCTGTTAGATTTTTTTTATGTACATTTGATAATTATGATTTAGCAGCGGTGGGGCGTCGAGGCCTTCAAGGCCTTCTCTGCTGGCCTAAAAAATATCTGAATCACAGACTGATGTTAATTATGTTATTATTAAATAATTCCAAATGATCCATCTACTTCCTTTCAGAGCTTTTCCGATGGTTGTGCTGCTTCCACACATGCATTTCCATATTAAAACATTTGACCAATCACATTTCAGCCATCAGTTTTTGCTAGGCAGAGTCAAAGTAAAATAAGTGTCCCTGAGGCCTTCACAATCTGTTCTGCAGACCCTCGAACACAAGATAAATGTCGATGAAACTGTTGCTTCAACCAATCAGATTTTGAGTTGGTATCGCCAGGGTCTTCTAGCAGGCGTACGACGTCACTGGATTCAGACCCGCCGATTGGAGAGTCAGAGAGCGGACCAGCCAAAGCAGCACAATGCATCTGTAGCGGAACCAGGACTAAACCAGGACTAATCTTGGACTTCAGAAAGAACGAGAGAGAGAGAGAGAGACAGACAGACTGTCTGCAAAGCACAATCGGGGGACAGCTGCACGGAGCACCGTGCGGAGCCGAGTGGGCGCACCTTCGCGCCAGTCCCGACAAACAGTATTGGTTTAATTCTGGTTTAGCACCCCAGCGCTCCTCACTTCTTCTCCTTGCACCACGCACCCCCTCTCCTCACTTCTACGTGCACGGAATCTCCACAGCTCTTTATACTGTGTTTCTGTATAATAAGATGCTTTTATAACCATAAAATTGTTGAGGAGTGGATTGTTTCAGACGGAGCACTACTGAAGGCCTAGGTGTGAAATGCACGCTCCACCACTGTGATTTAGTAATCAAACTGAAGTGATCATTGCAGTTCCTCTCCAGCCCCAGCCTGTTGCTAATAACACTTTCATGCATATGTCAGGCAGTTCGGATGTGAGATTTCTGAGGCCATCCTAGTTTGTGTTCAGCAGTTCTATAACAAACCTGGATAAGATGAAACATGTAGACAGTAGGTGAAACTGTTAGCTCATTAGCCATATAATATGCAACATTTACTGTTTTTGTGCTTTTAACCACGTTACTGCCTCATCAAAAGTGTACTTGAACCTATGTTTTGCTTCAACAGATTTGGCCCTAATTTACACACATCACATTTTAAGAAAGACCTTTAGTATTTATTGTCCAGACAAACTGATCATGCAAGTGCTTAAATTAGTTTAGTATGTTCATGGCATGTTCAGGCCTTTTCGCTTGCCTCTTCACGATTCAATGGCGCTGGTCTAACGCCATCTGGTGGTGCCTATCATAATTACATCTCACCGTTTCTGTTTTCCATTGTTTTTTAAGTAACCTATGTGCACCTTATTCTATGTAATATTAAATATTGTATATAAATGTATGGTGTCAAAAGTAGTTGACCACACAGTGTGCCTTGGGTGTGGTTCATTAATAGTTGCTGCTGCTTTACCTTCTTCCTCTTGGATTTGCTTTTGTGGTCAGACTCCGATGAACTCTCTTCACTGGTCTCAATGAACTCTTTGCTCTTGAAACTGTCGTTGCCTGATCTCTCTCGTTCTTTGTCTCCACCACCTGACTTTCTTTTTCGCTCCTCTTTTTTCCCAGCTTTCTTCTTCTCCCTGAAAATACACCAATATTACAAACAAGGTGTGTCATTGGCTACATAAATACCTGATCATTGAGTGGCTTACTTCTTTGGCATGGAACTTTCTCCTCCACCACTTTCTTTGTACTCTTTCTTTGCTTTGTCATACTGTCTCTTTGCTTCTCCAGCTTTGGTCTCCCACTCCTTCATAAAAAAAAATAAAAAATTAATAAATAAATAAAAATATATAGTCACTGAAGTTCAATAAGAAGCAGAATAAACATGTAAATGTCCTCACCTCCTTCTCCTCTTTTCCCAGCTGTCTCCACATCTCTCCAGCCTTCTTGGAGATCTCAGTTATAGAGATGCCTGGGTTCTCAGACTTGATGCGCTCTCGGCTGGAGTTGAGCCACAGCATGTAGGCACTCATTGGTCTCTTTGGACCGCCAGTATCTTTCTGCTTCTTCTGCTCAAATAAATAATTTTAGTTAATATAGTTGGTATATTTTGGCCAATAACTATACAAATGTGTGAGTGCATGTTTCTCACCTCTTTGCGTGGTTTCCTCTCTTTCTTCTCCTTCACTACCTTCTTTTCTTTCTTCTTTTCCTTCTTCTTCTTGGCACTCTCGTCCTCACTTCCACTGCCCTCTTCACTGCTCTCACTGGCTGAAGCCTTGCTGTCGTATCTGTTCAAAATATGTTTATTCAACTTAACATTTATCACACAGATCAGAAAAATGTACACTAAATTCACTTACTCTTCTGCAATGTCATCATCCTCCTCTCCAGGGTTGAATGACTCATCTAAAAGCAGTACATTTTATCATTATGAAGAGCTGCAAAGTATAATGCTGTATTCCTGATAAATGCTGGTGCTTCTACTTGAATCAAATTAGATGTTGTCTTAATACACTAATACTAGTGTTAGATTACATCACACATTTTAAAGGCACCCCAAACTGGGAGATCCACTCACCACTTTCTTCATCTGAATCATCGCTGTCGTTGCCCTCCTCTCTTATCTTGCCTTCGGCCTTCATCCTCTCCAGGTAGGCATCATGTTGGTCTTCATCAGAGTCGCTGTACTCATCAATTTTGCCTTTCATGCCCTGAAAACAAGTTCAGTGTTAAGAAACACAATAGAGTCCCGAAAGAGAAATGCCCCTACCAAAGGCCCAGTGCAGTTTCCCAAGTTTTATAATAAAGCACAGAGCAATTCACAAGATCAGTATATCCCCCAAAAGCAAAAAATTACTGATGTGCCCATGCAACTTTCAAATACAATAGATTATAGATCTTTCTGCAATAGAAAGTAACAATATAAAATATGTAGTTAAGCTTAATAGTGATTAGTGTCCTGATTATTTGACCTGAAGGGATGAATACCTACACACAGTAACTAAAATACCTTTTTCAGATTTATATCTAAAACCATATGGCAGCAGATAGGCTTGCCACTACGGATTTAATCCTTAAAAAATTGTGCATTATTGCCAGTTCAGATTGTGTTTGGCAGTGGACATGACGACAAACGTGGTAAGTGTTAAAGCACACCAGAAGCCCCGAGGCCACACATTAGTCAGCAGAAGTAGCCATGGTTAGTTATAATTCAAAGAAGACAAATCAGGTCCTGCACCAATGTTATATGTGACAACCAAAACCAGGATCACTCCTTAATTCAAGCTGGAGGCCATGCAATGCAAAAAAAAAAAAAAATCACTTCACACCAATTACAAGAAAATAAAATATCCTGAGTGATGCCTGTGAGCATACCCACCTTCTTCTACATGAATACAAGGACAAACACATAAGAAGAGGGCGACAAATGTAAATATCTCAAATGGAGGATGTTTAATGAAAGTGGCTTACCATTATGGTTTAGAATGGAATCAATTGAATTAGAAATTACCTCTTTGAATCCTCTGTTCTTGATGTTAAGCTTCTTAGCATTGACAAAGTCGAACAACTTGCCATACTCCTCTCTATAATAAACACGTTGAAATGTTAAGGTTTCATACAGCATGTCATGTAACACAAATTGTGCAGAGAACAAGGAAAGTGAGAGGCAAACTAAACAAATGAAACGTTGAGTTCACACTGCTCTAACCTCTCAATGCTGCTGAAGGTGTACTGGTTTCCCTGTTTGGTCTCAATCTCAAAATCAAAGGAGCGTGTCGTGGTGGTGCCTCGGGCAAAGTTGACACATGAAATTTCCTCAAAACGCAGGTGAACAGGAGGCTTGTGCACATAGATGAACCCACGCTCTAATGGATACAGCAGCCCAGAGGAAGCTTTGTACGAGCAGGTGATGCACTGAGCACCAGAGTGGCTGGAAAAAGAAACTTGTCAGTATTAACCAAAGATAACACAGGATTATGTCAGGCTTTATGCCACGCTATGCAATGCCTCTACTCACAATAATCCTAATTATTTGAAATTTAACATCCTTATTTTAAAAGTGCATACCCCTGGAAATTTCCTGGCACTGTGATTTTCCTGTTGACCAGCGCCTTCATCACTCGACTCACCATTTCATAAAGTGAACCGGACATGTTCTTACTGAGTTTACCTTCAAATTTACGCTCAACATCTTCCCTGTAACACAAAGAATAAAATTGCAAAACAATTTCCAAAACCTCTATAATGTCTAATTACATAAGTACTACAGCATCCCCTCGTGGATGAGTACACTACACAATATGTACCAATGAAACTGGTGTGCACTTTATTTTCTGAAATACTTACTCGCTCATGTTAAGTGTCAGGTTGATGTCCTCCTCTTTTGAAAATAGCAAAATAAGAAAATGATACCGGGTCTGACCCTGTTTAATTGGGGGATCCAAGCTAATCTGAACAGAACATAACAGAAAAACAACATTACAGTTACATAATAAAGTTTTAAAACACTGCAAATATATATATACATATATATATATATATATATATATATATGTATGTGAAAATTCCGGCTTACCACAAAAAACATCTGCCTCTGGTCTTTGTGAGGCAGCAGAAAAAGTCTGAGGACAGTCGTGTAAGGAATCTTGTAATCAAAGGTCTTTCCGTGCAGGTGAAGAAATGTTGGATAGATGCGAATATCATATCTGAGAAAGGAAAGATAGTTTAGTACTTACATATACAGAATAAAGTGATATTTATGCAAGTCTGAGATTTGGTTAAAGTTTTTTGAGTCTATTCCTTTTGATTGATACTTGAACCTAAACCAAAAACATTGACCAGTTTTAGTGTAGAGAAGGTTTCAGCAGTGGTCATCTGGACACTGTTTTTGCAATCAGGCTCCCATCCAGAAACCATTTTCAATTGATGTACCACTGAAACCTTCTTCTTACACTGGACCACTCCTGGACTACATGGATGGATTACAGGTCTCAAATCAAGTTTTAGCACATATTATTTGATTATCAAGGGGAGAATCTTAAAAAAAAATTAGGGGTGGGTGATATTGGAGTAAATGTGTATCTCAATATTTTTTTTTTTTTACCTTCCTCTGGGTGTAAGACATTGTAGCTCTTTGAAGATACACACAGCATCCCCGGTGGCTTGGATCACATCAGCCTTAGACAACACATTCTGGGCAAAAGCCTAAGACAAACACCCAACTCATTACATTATCAATCACCAAAACAGCAGATGCAGTATTTTCAAAACCAAACTGAGCTTTACCTCCACAGGGTCTTGCCGCTCATCTGATTGACTTGGGGGGACATAGAATCGCACCTCCATCAATGACACCTCTGTCTCGTCAGTTTGGTGAAACTCAAGAGTCACTTCATTTTTCCCAGTGGCACATTGGGATACATTGGACAGTGGGATCTCAAATGCTGGGTTATCGTTAATGTCAAAAGATAACAGTGGTCCTAAAAAATAATAATATACCATTTATAATACAGCTTCACCCATACTCTTACAGTAGCTCTACTGCTCTGAAACCAAATTCAATATATGTCAATAAAAGTCTATATATATATATATATATACCTGAAAACTTTGCTGTTCCCCAGTTCCATCCCTTAACACACATATCCTTCTCTGTGAGCTCCACTTTGTAGTTAGCCTTGAAAAACTCCGAGATCTTTTCAAAGTCCTGAGAAGCATGGGTAATGGAGAAATTATAAAAAAATAACAGGCCATTACTAAGCAAATAAAAAAGCTGGCATGTTGTGAGCAACTCCATAACCTTAAAAAGGGTAAAGAGAATGTTAATTAATCAAGACACAATTATGACCCCGCCTGCTCCTGAGGCCTCCTGGGAAGTCCGGAGGTGCATGCAATCCATCCGCTGCTGTCTGTTCTCCACCACTGACAATCAGCATGTTTATTTATCCTGCAGGGCCGCTTACAACTGTGCACAAGAGCCTAGCGACAAACACATGGTCAGCCACACACACACACACACTGCTACGAGTGCACGCACATGTGGAAGTGATTGTGTTGTTCAAGTTAGACGAGAACAGGGCGCTGTGGGAAGCAGAGTTTATGCACCTGGATATCTGCCTGTCCATGAGGTTATTAAACCCAATTAAAGCTCAGAAAGGCCCATGCCTACAGTAAAGCTTTGGGTTTTGTTACCTTGGATCCACACCGCGTTTATAGGGCCAATCATATGAGAGCAGATGTGTTAATGTATAAAAATCTGACTCCGTCAAAGTGTGAATGTGTCCCTGTTCATTCATCAGGCCTGCTGTGCTCTGTTTATCCCTGCTCATTACAATTTTGGCAGAATTGTTGTAACGTAGCTCAGTTAATCATAATAAACAAAGACCCCCCACTGAGCCCCGCAAGACATGCCTGTCTTTCATCACTGTCTCCTACTAGCCTCTAACATTTTATAGAGCTGATTATGCTACTTAATAGGGCTAACCGTAACCTGATACATAAGCAATATTATACTAAGCAAGAAAAATTTTAAATGCAGCATAATAGATTGGGAAATACAGACACTGTTAGAGTGTTGAACGTAAGTGCATGAGCCAGGTTAGGACTTTCATTCATAAGTGTAAATGTAAACTAACTACTAAAGCAATTAGAATCAAATATTTGCCATCAATTGGTCTTATACAGCTGTAGTAGTCTTTTCTCAACATGTATAAATGATTGCAATGTGTCAGCAGACATGATGTCCAGTTAATAATCATATTCAAGGACACATGGACAAAGCATGAATCAGATTGTCTGCTGTGCTTGGCTCTCCAGCAGCTCAGCCTTCTGCCAGGTCCCCATTACAGACACTGTCTGTGAGATAATAAACAATGACATCAGAGCCTTTTCTCTGAGACTGAGGATCCATCTTTTAAAAATGCTGATTAACCCCAGGAGACAAAGACTACAAGTCAATGCCCACTGCTACAAGTTTGAAATCCCACATTTAACTTGAGCCCAAATACAAAGAGAAAGGTTGGAAAAAAAGGAAGATAAAAAACATTTTCCTCATCCATCTTCAATGCCAAATTGTTTCAGTGAATTGATATAAACACTGACTCGCATGAGTCGATGATTACACTGTTTATGTAACGCACATGCTAGCACCAGTTTCCCTCATTAATCCCATTAGGAGCTTCAGGGAGAAGACCTCATTCACATACTTTATTGGAAACATACACATAGGGGTGGCCTATTTGTAAGATGGTAGCGTTTTTCTGTTAAAATGTCAGACAGAGGATGGAAACTGTAATCAGCAGTCGCCTGCCTGTGTAGCCTCTCCCAGCCATAAACAAAGAGCAGAACAAGTCAACAGTGTGTCTGAGATGTTCCACTGCTTCCATGCTTTTTCCTTTAAGTAAGAAGGCAATTATTTCCCAGAAATAGGATGAAACATACAAGAATCCACTAACTTTTAAAAACAGTAAAAAACTAAATCATAATCAACCATAACTAGTAAAAGGGACACTACATGTCTACATTACTCAACTGAGGTTTGAAGTGAAAAGTAATGTTCAGACAAATGGTCTCGCTCAGCTTTTGTGTGTCATAAACTCACTGTATCCTTGAAGCCATCATATTTGTAAATGTGTCCAGAGCTGGTGCCAAGCTTGATACCGTGACCCAAACACACTCGTCTCCATTGGGCCTGGTTTAGGTCTGAAGCTGCGATGCTGTCCACCTTACCGGTCTTACTACTTTTATAAACAACATTCTGTTTGCTGAATCGAAGACGACCATCATTCTGTTGAGATAAACATTTTATTAATAGAATGCTTATTGCCTTCTCACATACCAATTTAATACAATCAATAAAAAATATATATAATTTCATATGACATTTTTAAATATCAGGCCTTCTTATTTGTGACATTTTACAAGTTTTATCCTAAATTTTTCTTAAAAATACCTCACTTTAAAATATACTGACCCAGGAGCCTTTCACTTCCTGGAAAATCTCATTAAACTCCAGTGTGTCTCCCATCCTTTTCAGCAGACTGACAGATAAGAAGTTGCTGCAGACAAATAGGAAAAGAATTTCAACAAAAAAATATAGTAATGCAATGTGCATGCAACCAAGGTTTTTTTCTATTTTTAAATCAACAAACAGACATTATGATTAACTAATGGTGTGTGTCGTTATGTCGTGGCAAGAAAAGGTTTGTCCATCAGAAGCCATGATGAGAAATGGCACCAATTTTAAAAAATTTGATTAGATTTACAATGGGTAGCAGCATTAACGCATAAAGACAAATTGCTGGGCTGATTTGACTAGATAAATAGAGGCTTTTAGTGAACACATTATACTAAAAAGCAATGAATATTATAATCCACTCTCACTGCAGCAGCACGCCGAGCTCAGTGCAGCAAGGCCGGTGACAATGAAAGAAACCAGTGCGCGTTTAAAGGACAAGTTAGGCTGACTACAAACACATGTGGTCATTAGCAATGCCTACGTGTTTCCAGTAGACTCTAATCAAGGGCCTAATAAGCAGAAAAACACAATATAAAAACTTGTAATCTTACTGTTGATGTGATGCTTGCGATTCCCGCGTGTAGCATATGGGGCTAGCGTTACGTCACCGGAAACAAACGGTGAGTGTAATAACTTCCGGTGTCGAACTTTTGTAAATGGTAAAAATTGATCTAAAAACACATACATGACGCTGTTTCATTGCAGCGACACGACACAGCATTTTGATAATTAAGTAGAAAAAAACAATGCTTATAATAGTGTGAGTGACTTTGATACAGTAACTCGCAATCACCACTAGATGTCGCACAAAACATCCCTACTGTTCATTGCTCTGGACCATAGATCGTACATTCTGGACTGTGCCTGTGCAAGATCTTAAGTCAATGTGCCTGAGTGGACTGTGTTGAACGCAGTAGAGAAACTATCCTACTAAGATCATCACCTTACACGCATGCTGTCCTAAAAATAAATAAACAAAGGATATAACGTTATGGAGCTTACAAGTTTGATCCAAATTTTCAGATTTTCAGATAAAAATGTCTGTCCTATCCTCTCCACCGCCATAGTTAAGAAACACCTTCCAAAAAGGGCAGAAGAAGGAAAAAGAAATAATTTCACTGTATACTAAAAAATATCCTTTACATTTTTTCCCATAAATCCTAAATCTTCTAAACCTAAATCTTAATCAGGCCATTTTCCACTGAGAAGTAGCCAGACTTAAGCTTTAGAAGTGTAATTTTGTGATAATTGCTGTATGTGATTTCCGCCTCTCACCCTTTCATAATTTGCAGCCTAGTGATCAATTGTGCAAAGTGATCTACAAAATAAAACCAGGTAAAGAGATTAGCAATCCGGCACAGGCGCATTAAGGCTTCTGAATTTATTATGCGCTCGTTTTTGAACAACATCTAATGTGAGGTGCGCATGTTGAAGACAGGGAGTGTAATATAAGTTATGATGCTAAAATAGGCCTATATGTTGTGAAGTGAAGCATTCGGTGCGCGCAACCCTGCACTATACTCATATACAGTAGCGACATTTGAAACATTATGCGCACTTTCAAAAGCCTTAAGGTTATAGGCATTTTTACAGAATGGAATAGCTATAGCCTATGTGATTATTTTTGATAATCTGTGTTATCACTGTGCGCAGAAATAAAATGACAAAATAGGTCCATTTAGGCTAGGCCTACAGGCTCAATCCATCAATAGTCAGTTTTAAGCGCCTATACTAGGTTATAGTATCGCTACCCTGGGTCAAAAAATATAATAGAAAAATCTAAGCCTAATGAGATGCATAAACGTCAAGAACATGTGTTCATATTGTATAATTTTCAGGTCTGGAGGCCTTCTTTGACCTGAACCCAGCATGACATCATTAAAGCGGACCAGAGCACAGATCAACAGCCGCTGTCAGATTGGCTTCGGGACGATGACGATTATCCCGAGACTGAAATGAGTTGGGACAAGTCTGACGAGTCCCGTTCGTGGTTCACTCAGTGCCTCATGTCAAGTGGAGCTGATGCGTCAACCCGGTGATTCACCCGCGCACAGGGGTGAGGAGGAGGATAACGACATTGGGAAACACGGGCAGGGAAAACCGGGAGAGAGGGGAGATCCAGGGGAGGAGGTGGAGGAAGCTACAAAAACCTCCACCGTCATTCAACCAGTCACAGACCATGCGCGCGACTTGGCCGCCAATACAACACCCGCAACTTTCTATTCAACAGTAGACTTAGCAGCACCTGATGATAACCACAGACACTTTGTGGATTCAGAAATAGAGCTCAAGATAAAAATCTACCAGAATCTGCAGACTTGTCGCTTTATTTTAGCTTTACAGTCTTGAGTGGATGAACTTCTGAGAGCGCACTGAGGGGAGATAACAGGATTTGGAAAAATGAAAAGGTTCTGCAGAGGTAAGTTCTCATATTTATAATTTTGGATAGTCCTTAATCATAATAATTACAATAATAGTCACACTTTCCTGATATTTTTACATCAACTGTATTCATTAGATTCTGCGTTATTCGTGTTGGCGCACACATTTACGCAAACAATTGTTGCATAAATAGAAGCAAAAGGATTTAGGCCATTTCATTAGTAACTAACTGCTTCTCTTGTTTATGGTATGGATAGGAAAACATTAAGTGTAGTGGGATTTTGCACATTATTATTATTATTATTATTATTATTTTATTTGAGCCATTAAAAATAAATAAGAAAAAAAAAATCAATTACTATATACTTTTTGATAAAGGGTAGATTTAATTTGCTAATTTATTATTTAAAAAAGAACCTTAGGTTGGTTTGTGGTGGTTTACTAAAAGAGTGAAGAACCCAGTGTAGGTTGTTGAGAAAGTCGGGGTTCAGCACAGTAAAAATGATAGGGGTGTAGGGGTCAGAGGCAGCTAAAGCCCCTGTCTCGTTAGCTGTCATTGATATGAGAAAGTACATGATTCATGTTAGTCAGGGTGTGAGAGGAGGACACACACACACAGTGTCCTCAGAGACAACTGTGCGGCTGCTGCCCCATGTCCAACTGAGCAATGATAGCAAGAAATAGTAGAGAAATATGCAGCAATTATAATTCAAGTGCAAATATGTGAACAAAAACATTTTTGTCAACTGTTGTACAAAAAAGCTTTAAAAGTTGAAGGTATGAAAAAGATGTTCAGCTACCATAGACATCTTATACTGTTTGCAGTGTGCTAGAACAAATAAAAAAAAAAAAGTTTTATAATGTTAAATGAACACATGCTGCTTAATGTAGTGCATCTGCTGAATTCTGTTTAACATGGTCAAATCTGTGGATTTCTATCAATTCAGATTTGCCTATCACAATCTTAAGATAAATTAAACTGATAACACATTATAATGCTACACTTTTAATAGTGATTCAGGCTAAGTAAGTACTTAAGGGATTAGAGTTAGAAGTTAGGGTAATAATTAAGTAGTTACAAAGCTTGGATCATTCTTAATAAACGATTTGGTCATGCATTATTAAGGCTAAATAAGCTGTAGTTATTATAAAAGAGTACCTCTAAGCTTAAAATCATCACTACAACCTGAATACAATATGTTTTGTTTGGCACTTAATGGTGAAAGGATTACCTGATTCTAAAATTTCTATTGAAAATAGTGCAGTGTTATTTTTAATCAATTGTAGGGATCCTGGGTATAGACACATGCATGGGAACATAGAGAGGTTTGGGCTATCTCAGTCTCTCACAGACACACAGGCATGTTATTGCAGTGAGGCTTGAATTAGTGTCGGTGTGTTTCGCATAAAACCGTTAGTGTGTGTTGGACCCAAACACACTGGGCGAAAACAAAAAGAAGGCAAGAGGAGAAAGAAAGAATCAACCTTCCCCATTTTTTTGATTTCCGCTGGGCCAGTCTTAATTTTTCACGGTGTGCAGGATATAGACAACAGGAGAGCGAGAGCAAAGCATGGAGACTGATAAAAAAAAGTAAATAAGAGGGAGAGCGAAGGGGGAGAGGAGCTGGCGGTGGAGGGGTTAATGCAGTGCAGATTCCCGTTTGACAGAAGTTAGCAGCACCCAGAGGGAAACACACAGAAAGGAGGGAATGATATAAAATGAGTCGGTCACGCTTTGAACAGTTACACATGCTGTTTACATTTTTCCCAAATTAACATGGCCCCTTGCTTCAGAAAACTCTCCCCCACCAACTCCCTCTCTCCACCAGCTCCTTATCCTCAGCTCCTTCTTGTCCCATCATTCATCTATCTCCACTCAAGAACTTCTTCTGGAGGGAGGACAAAAATGCCATAATTAGTGAAAACAATCAAAGCATATTACATATCAAAACAACAATCCAGCTGATAAACATGTTCAGAGTTTATATATAGGCAGTTTGTTCTTTTACGTACAAGACGATTACATTTAAACCACATTAAGTTGTGCCGTCAATATTAGTATTACAAAAGCATTTTAGAGGTCCCTGATTTTTACCCACTTAATTTTAGTAAATGTCATTAATTTTTGCGTTTTCATACGATAGCAACAGCAAAACCTTTGCACCAGATGCACTGCCTGATGCAATCCACACTAACATAGGCCTAATTAGTCCACTGATTTGTAGTAAACACATTAGGTGATTTACATAGCCTATTCTACTGACTATTCTCAGCAAACAAAGTTCACTATTTGTAAAGAATAAATGAAAATAATATAATCAAAGTTGCAACAAAGGAAATACCAGGTGTAACAAATTTGATGAATGAGCATTTAGCAAAAACAGGTGTGGGCCTATTGTTAGTAACGCCTCTGCGAAAGATATACTTCTGGAGTTTTTATATGAAAAGTAACAATAATTTTATTGACACTAATAAAGATCAGATTTGGTCCATTAACCCAGGAAAGATAAAAGTACATCATAAAAAGTTGCTCCAAGTGTAAATATGGTGTAAATTATATCAAGTGCACTCAGAACAAAGTGATGTAAGCAAGATATCTATAAACATATTGAAACGATTTGATCAAATGTTTGCAAAAGCTTCAAAATAATATCTTGATGCACTTGACCTGACCGGACTAGTTAAGGGCCCCGGTTCAGACATGAAAAAGAGAGGTTTTTGAACATGGATGTGGACGGAGTCTGGATTTAAATGAAGAAAAGATGAAGTCGGGTAAAGCGTGTTGCCAATTAGTGAGAGGAAGAGAAGAGGAAAGGTAATTAGGGAGTGAAAGGAAAAGGACTTAGGAATCAAAGTTTGATCTACCAGAGGATCTGAGGAGCGGGGGCAGTGCGATGAAGCGACAAGAAATTGAAGCCAAACATGGTGATAAAACGCAGATATAAAGAGGAGGGAATCCATGGATTTAAAAAGTATGGGAAGATTAATGCTAACTTACTGGAAAGGTGAAGACTGCAAAGACAAGATGCTGAGTGTATAAGTTTTACAAATGGGATAAAGACACGCAAATAAAATATATGATAAAAGTATATGCTTTCTTATTTTGGGGGTTTTGAGATGACGTTTGGCAACCTGAGTGTGCGTCCAGCGCCAAAACACACTGATGTGAAATCCAAACCCTAGAATAGGGATGGGACAAGAATATTGTTTATCGCAATAAAACAGCAAGACAACAATTGTTAGTGGTACATTTTGTATGCTCGAGATAATCAAGAGCAACAATAATTGCCATGTACTACCAGACTGTTATAATTTTGGCCACAATTTAAATTCTGTCCAAAGCTTACTCCAGAACCAGCTATTTCCTCACAGAATGATGATGTGTGTATTATTGGCACGCATGTCTTTATCAGTATATTCTGAACATAAAGTAGGAATTGTTTGTACTCTAATTAGCCCGTGCACTCTTGTGTGTATCGAGTTAGCGCAGGAATGCACGTTTGATTGAGGACAAGCTGCAAATAAATCTGTGTTTAGCAGTACACAGACACAAAACGATGATGTTTTTCCACTGAAGACCACTCACTTCTTTGGCATACAAGGCTGGGCCAGGATAAAGCAGGAGTTGTTCTTCTAGATGTGATTTACCAAATAATTATAGCTAAATACAGCTTTGAATTTGGCACTGATGAGTCTGATCTGTCAATAAAGCCTCACAGTCTGCCTTCGGGCTCCTTGTCTGTTTGCTGTAACTGACAGTAAACACGCAATGCAAATCAGATGGAAGGGAAACTTTATGTTTAAAATACTGAGAAAAATGATACACAACAAAGAGTGACAAATAATGTATGGAATCTTTGTCCTAACCAAATATTGCGTGAAAACATTGTTTTTTGATTTATCAGCTTGAACTATTTTCAAAAAGATTGACATAGGGCAAAAGACAAAGAACATCTCTGTGCTGGACCAGCAGTTTGGTCCCTATGTACACTTTTGATTTATTCTAGTTTCTACCTTCTTTTCAGACTTGCATTCATCCACTTTCTTTCAGCCTGAAAAACATAATTTTTTGTACAGTACTGTTTCTTCCTATTTTCACCTCAAAGTTGAATGAGGCATGTTAGAAGTGAAGCCAAAGGGGAAGCTTGCACACGTTCATCAGTATCACGGCTGTAATCAGATCGTTTTTATTGAGTCTGGACGGAAATAAAACAAACGTTATAAAGTGAATCAGGCGGGCTCTGGGATAAATTAAACTCAGACTTTTTCAGATGCTTAGACTTTAAACCTGTCTCTAATATCACTCAACAGACTGCGCTAGCTGTTATTCACCCATAAAGAGCTATAATAACAGGTATGGGACAGGGCCGTAAATTAGGTGCTGTCACTAAACTTTTCATGTGGTGCATTTAAGGACTTCTGTACAATGACAAAACCTAAAAGTGGTGATTGAAAAAAATACAGAGTAGTTATGTTTTTAGTAATCTCAGAGTATGTATTGAATAGTAACATGAATCTTTTCTGGATCGGATCAATAGATCCTTAGTTTGGTCTGTTGAAGGTCAGCCTTGGCAGTGTATCTTGATTTTACTGGACAAGATGTGCTATTGCAGAATTGCATATGATAGTCCCACAAAAGCAAAATCTGTTTTAACCGCGAGTTTAAAAACATCAACTGGTGTTGGATGTTGTTACTGTTGGAAAAGATAAAATAGCCTTACATCAACCTCAAGCAGTTGGTGTGAAAATAGCAGATCAGCCACAATTTTCACTGTTCAGTGTTAATTCTTTTCTTATTTCTTCTGTTACACTTTTCAAATATTTCCAATAATCGAAACATTAGACTAGTTAAAATATATATCGAATGTAAAATAAATATGTTTGTATATACAAACCCAATTGTAAGAAATTGGTACTTGTGATTTGAATCACAATAGACTTTAAACAACACACAGCATTAATCGCTCAAATCAAATGTTGCAAATGAGATCAGACATTTGGAATGAAAGAAATGTGTTCCAGGTCTATACATGGATACACAGATATGAATGTAAAACTAATGCAACATAATTAGATTTTATAGCCCACTCTCAGCCCACATGGTAATCTTAAAGGTGCTCTATGTACCTCTTTTGTTGGAGAGCCCTCTACCTATTTGAATGTGTTTATATTGTATTTTCTAGTCTAACAGCGAGAAGTCTTCTCTTGCCCTAGATCTGACTTGTAACTTGGCCTTATGGCATGTCCTGCTCTTCTGCTTTTCCATTTTGATAGAGGAATTAAATGCTGTAGTACATTCTGGGCAAAGCAATAACAACTCCATGGAGCAGGTGGTGGACCCTCAACCAGAAAAGTTACATAGTACACCTTTAATTTTTTTCCGCATCTTAAACTATTCTCCTTCTTACTCTGAATTAAGTTTGTGTTGGGCCAATGTCAGGATTCAAACTCAAAAACACATGGAGACGCACTGTAGGATCAGGTCACGGTCGGCTGGTTTAGGGAACCCCTGTGTCGCTGTAACACTATCTGTCTTCAGAGAAAGTTCTGGATTCAACCTCGCCCCGCTGCCAGGTACAACCCATACACCCCCCACCTATACCTCGCCCTGAACCCCCAGGGCCCGCTCTGAAGTCACTGCACTTACTCAATATATTATTATATAACAAATTATCTGGATTCGACTTATCTCATACAGTTTAAGCTGCAGCCAAGGATGTTTTCAGACATGTCAGCGATCAGTCAAAACAAGAACTCCGTCTGGCAATCATCTTCAAAAACCATGTGGCAAGAGACTAAAGGAAATAGTTTAGGTTGATTTTTGGACAATTTTCCTTCCTTCGTTCCAGTTTTTTCTTTGTACCTGTTTATGCATATTGAGAGTTTTAGCTTCCAGGCTGTTTACACTGCTGATTAGGGGGTTGTTTTGATGCTAAAAGAGAAGGAACGCGTGGCTTGACAAGCTCCAAATGTCGCTATAAAACATCTAATGCTGATGGTGACAGGTGATGAGGCGGGTTGTCCTGAACATGAAGAACATGCAAGGTGTGTGTGGGAGCCAGTGGGAGTGTCCAGGAACCAACCACAGTGTTTTAGATAATAGTCTTGTGAGGATGCTTTGATGTCACCGATTAGCAAGGCGGAACAGGTACAAGGGTGCATTACCAGCTATTAGCAGTTTTTTTTTTCAACATTCTGCTTCTGGGGGTTGTTTGTTCGGTTTTGTGTCCCTGTCAGTCAAGTTTGTCTAATCCTTTTTTAATTTCAAACCGTCAGATTCTCAAGCTATTATTCAATTTGTCATATAAACCTGGGATAACTTTTCATTATGCTTTATTTTTCTAACAATGCCTGGATACAAGAATAACAGCACCAGGCTATAGGTTTAAATCCACCGGTCTCTTCTTTTATTAAACATGGGATTTGGAGCCATATTTTCACTATGGATTACTGTTTCTCAAAATGGGGGTCAGGCTCCTGGTATCTTGTACAGTACAGATTTAATTATATATATATATATATATATATATAATGCCTGGAAAGTAAAGGCATCAGTGGTGCCTGTGGTGATCGGAGCACTCGGGGCTGTAACCCCCAAACTGGAAGAGTGGCTACAACAGATACCGGGAAAAACAATGGACATCTCAGTCCAGAAAAGTGCAGTACTGGGAACAGCAAAGATACTGCGCAGAACTCTCAAGCTCCCAGGCCTCTGGTAGAGGACCCGAGCTGAATGAGGGTGAGAGAGACCTACCACCGTGGAAGGTGAGAAACACATTTTTTTAAAATTTATTTATATTTTTTTATATATATTTATTTATTTATTTTTTATTTATTTATTTTTTATTTATATTTATATTTATATTTATAATAAAATGCTTGGTTTGATTTGGCATATTTAATTATACATGCTTGTGGTATACATTTCAGGAAGCAAATTAAAATTGTGAATAATATTTTAACAGGTCTGTCTACCTTTAATCGATTAAATGATTGATGATTTTACTTTAGATATTAGTTGCCTATTATTTCATTTAGATTATAAGGGTTTATATGGGACAACATCAAGCACGGAAAAGGAATGGAGTGAGTTTACTGAAGATTTATGAATGAATCATCTGTTTAATCTGCCTTTACATAGTACTTTTCTGTATAAATAATGTGGTTGCCTTGTTGGTGCAGAATGGGTCTGATATTTTTATTTTTATTTTTTATTTATTGACATTTATTTATGGTTAGATTGTAGAGATATTGAAAAAAGCTTTTGCTAGTTTCGCACCACTGTCCCATTTAGTCGATTAATCAATTAGGAGGGCATGTCTTTAGTCAACCAAGAATTACTGTTGTTGACTACAACCCTGCTTTTTAAGGTGGAAACACACCCATACCCTTTAATATACATTTTTATGCAATGAGGTGTTTATAGTATATATAAGTTTCAACCCTGCCCTGTTTTGAACGGCCTATACTTAGAAACAGTTGAGTCATAGTACCAACGTGCAGACTTAGTTTAAGACATTAAACCTCCTGGGTGGTTTTTAGATAAAAGATGCAGAAATAGAGGGGCGGCAGTTTGGGAGTGGGACAGCTAATCGGGGTTAATTGTCGGCTATTATTTTGACCCAGGGCATGAACAAGGTAAGAGGAGTCGAAGTGGGATTTAACCTATAACAGAAACTGGAGAAGAAAAGGAAAAGTGCAGAGATTACAACAGGGCAGCTCTAAATTGGCCTTAGGTGTGCACTAGGGAAACCCATGACATTGTGCAACACATATTTCTCACCTGCTTAAGAAAGGCATGTTTGGTCCATAATTAGAAGCGTGAATCACAGGCTGCCAACGTGTGTCACAGTGTATGAGGGTGGACAAAAAGGAAAAGGATGACGCAGGGTGAAGAAAGTTAGAAAATGTGAGTTATCTTAAGGAAAAAAAAAACAGTGGACAACTTGAAATACCCTAATGTTGAAAACCAGCTTTCAGCTCCCATTTTCTCAGTTTGAAACCAGAGACACAGGGCTCTAAAAGATATCCACTGTGACAGACCTCTACTCAAATACAGACAAAAACCGTGTTATGAACAAAAATGTGAATTTAATCCCCATATTCAATTATGGATCCAAACATTCTCACAGACACTCAGCCTGTAACATGAAACACCTACACAAACAAGAGCAAAAGTAAACAGCAGCGTCGGCTGTAAACATACAACTGATGCAAACACATTAATGTTTGTGATTGTAAAGAAAGCCACATGTCTCGCTTTTGGAGATCAGGAATGAACATGGGGGATTTTGCCTGACAGATCAGTGCATTTGCCTGATCGCTGGACCCTATTATTGGCTCCCCAAAATGAAGAAAATGAGCCGTATGCAAACTATGAACAGTGTTCCCCAACAGGACTACATTTCATTTGAATAAGGAGCACAAGCAGTAAGTTCTTGCAGTAAAGAAAGTGACATTTTAAACTTTTTAAAAGAAAAATATGAACTCTTAGTGAATTTACTGTATACATTATGCGTATGATTCTGATAAAATCTCTGTAATCTGAAAAAAAAAATTATTATTATTCATTATGCATAGTGCATAAAACTGGTTGGCAACAGTTTCTATCTGGAAATAAATGTTCAACAACTTGATCTATCTAAAATTGCCTCACTGTAGAGAGACTAATCAAAAACATATAGGATTTCCCATTAAATTTGTATAATCGTCATTAGAAGTTAAATAATCAGTCTTAGCGCTGTATTTTACACACTGTTATGATTTTAAATACCTCAAGAGTTTTATAATTAGGTCTTGGACACAGGAGAAGTAAGCGTCATCAAAGAGAGTTTTAATGAGTGTTTTTATTATCTTTCCTGTCTACAGTTCATTACACGCAGATGGTCATGCTATTGGCCGCTGCTGTGGCCTCAGCCCTGGACCCCAGCGAGAGGAGCTCCATAGAAAGTACCTATGAGCTGACCAAGTACCTGGAGTATCAACTGAAGGAGATCAAAGACGTATATGTGAGTATTTAACATAAATACTGCACCAAATACAACTCAATCACCACAGATTCCTAGTCTGACATCGTCCATGCTAAAAGTTAATAGTGTAAATCAGCACCAGCCTGCTGTAAGCCTAAGCTGGCCATATGGACCAAAGATGGCCTCTTAAAAAAGATCCAATTCCTCACTAATTAACACGTTTTGGTTTGAGTTCGATTTATTTATACAAACATGAAAGTAATACTCCTAATTTTCTAATGAAGAACATGGGTGCTTCCTGGCAACTGCAACAACACAACGGAAAGCACTTTTCCATTTGATTTTAATGAATGAGAACAGTGTGTTGAATTAATGTTAGCCCTAAAGGTGTTTGGGGATGTGTTTTAAAGCCTATAGGTGCAGGGCTTCATTAAAACATACTACTGTTGATAGTTAACTTTATGGCACCAGACTAGTCTTGCAATTATTCAATTTAATAACTGCATAGTGTATATTTTTATATGACCCTTTTTAAATAAACCCTTGAGCATGCTGATATTCCTGTGTTGCAAGTAAAAATAAAGATCACAAAATAACATAAAAAGTTTGGGTAAACATTGTAAATTAGACATACTCAAATTGGGTAAATTGGGTAAATTATCCAGTCATCTAATATTTCTGCCTTGCTTTTGACTGTCAATAGCAGTGTGTTTTTGTAGGATCTTTAGGAAAGTTTACATGGATCTACAATCATTATCCATAGTAGATCAATTTGAATAAATTAAAGTGAATGTTTCTGAGAGTCCTAAAATCAAATTAAATGTGTTTATATTTAATTAAATGTGTATTGGTTTTTTTATTATATAAAGTATATTGAAATATCTGCCCACAACTACAAATGCCAAAAACAACAAATCTAAGCCTGTCTGTCCATTCCAATAACAGTTTTGTTTTATTTTCTTCCACAGCTCACATACCTGGGCCCACCATTTAATGAGAAAGACTTCTCCCCTCCACGACCCAACAGCACCGCCCTTTCCCTGCCCAGCGCTGCCACTCGCCTGGAGCTTTGGCACGGTCTGGAGAACCAGGCTCGACTGGCACAAAACCAGAAAGCTTACTCCATTCTCTTGGCGGCCGTCAGGGAGCTAGCCCGGTCTACCCTCTGCCCCTCTCTCAAAACATCACTGTTACATTTCTGCACAGGACTTGACGGACTACTGGGGTCTATATCTGCACTGATGACAACACTGGGGTACGCAATTCCAGCCACATCTGCTAACATGAGGGTGATGAGTGGTGACACGCAGAGGGGCAGAGACCGACCTGCTCCCCTTATGAGTGCAGGTCTGTACCGATCCAGGGCCAGGGCGGAGTCAGGACAGCGTGGAAGCATGAGGCGGACTAGGACGAGGGTTGTTAGGGGCGACGAAGAGGATGCTGTGGACTTGATGAACACAAACAGTGAAGCCAGGAGAGCAGAGATACCTGGAGGGAGGACTGCTGGGCCAAAGGAGCGAGGAAAACGACGTGGAAAAAGGGAGGAGCCGGAGAGATGGGACTGGGATATTGAGAAAGACATGCAAAACGCAGGGGGAACAAAAAGAAAGCTGTTAAGTGTGACTGAGGAGCAAGAATTCAGCGTATCACCACCTGGAATTGAAATACAAACTAACATCAACTCAAACAACAACAATGCATTCAGTTACAATCTCAATGCACCATATGGAGACACACTCAGAAAAGAAGATGGTGTTTTTGCAGAGACAGGCCTTTCAGTTATGGTTACAAATGATGGTGAATCAAGTTCCTCTTCTTCCCAACATCACCGGTCACCACGCTCGCTCCTTCCTTCAACAATTCCACCTCCTCTTTCAACTCTTTCTCTGCTATACCAGTTTGGGACAGGAGAGGAGCACACCCTACTATCCCAGCCAGTCCCGCTGTCTTTACGAAAAGGGCTGTACTCACCTCCTCAGCGGTCATCTCCTCCGTCCTCTTCTCTATCGGTGCGACCCACAATGAATGACTTTGCACGGAAAGTAGAGGGTTTTTGGATACTGCGTGAACTGCAGAGCTGGTTGTGGCGATCAGCCAAGGACTTCAATCGCCTTAAAAAGAGACTCTGAGAAAGAGAAAGGAAAGTGTTGTATTAGACATTATTTGCACAAAATCAAATAAGACTGGATAAACTGCAAGAACACAGAAATTTCTGATTCCTTTCCGATCCACTGTGTAACATTTTAGCTAAAAAAAAGACTAAAATATAAACATGTTTTTTTTTTCTTTTCATTTGGGACTTTTTTTTTGCACTAAAAAGAGAGAAAAACAAAAACATAAGCAAGTTTGCATCTCCACAAACCTGACTCTTACTTGGCCCGAAGGAGGGCCTCCTCCTGCTTGTTTCCATGGAAATTATGTTCCTTTGCCAATAAATTTCCATAATATGCCATAAGAACATATCAGTCTCCATGAATGTGTAGTTTTAACAATTTCTATGGAATCATGCAGGTGATGTGATGATTCAAAGAGCGACAGAAATACAGCTGTTGGTGGCTGGCCACATGGACACACAAGGGTCAAGTGAGTGATAGGCAACCACACAGACAGGGCAGCCATTGAGAAAAATCTGATTCAGTGGCTTCTTAGTGTGAATCAGCAAACATTCACATTGTACCAAAGCAAGATGAGAAAATTGTGAATGGGTGCAAGACAAAAGAAAAGGAAATAGCCCGAGGATGAGGAGGGCAGTGATGAGGAGAGAGGAAGCAAAGGAAGACTGGAGGAGGCGTGAGTCAAGCGGGTACAAGGGCAGATGCTGAGTAATCCAGTCTGCCCGGGTGGTTACAGTAAGTCTACAACAGGGCTACACATGTAGTCCAGACAAAAGGTGGTCATAGTGGTATAAAATACACCATTGTGGTAAACCATAACTTTAAAAATATCATCATTTTCCATATTTGCTGTTTTTAAGGACACTCACGCAGATATAATTACACCAATTGTTTATTCCATATTTTCCACCTCACCATATTAAGTGTATATTTTTAATTTTACATGCTGCATTCTGTTGAAAATTACAGAAAGGTGTAAAGAAATTGTAAGATACATTAAAGTTAAAAGTGTGCTAAATAAATTAATGTTAAAATATTTCAAGCAAAAATACTACAGAGAACAATTAAATAGGACCAGCCATGAATAAAATATAATTGTTTTGACTTAAAGGTGCACTGTGTAACTTTTTTTAGAAGAGGGTACGCTACTTGCTTATCTCCATGGGGATGTTACAGTTAATACATTGCAGAATATTCCATGTAAAACTACATTAAATGACAAAGGTTACATAGTGCACCATTATTTATTCTTACTTAACATTAAATTACTAAATTGTTGACATTGATTTTATTCTCATGTACAATGTGTGAGAATGGAAATGGAGTTTCATAACTGCAACCTTATATTTAGAATTTCCTCTGTAGGAACCTGATTCGTTTAACAAGAAGTCTATTGTGTCTTTGCGATGTGCCATGAATTTTGTGGCTTTGTTGAATATACTGTATCTCTAAAGTATTTATTGAGAGAGATGTTTATTTATTATTTTTACTGTGTGAAAATACTCAAAGAATAAATCTTAGCTTTTCTACACAATGTCTTGTTACTACTCATTTGGGAACACATTATGAAATGGAAAAATGAATGGGAAGTCAATGTTTGAAATTTTATAGATGGGTTTAAGTCATTGGCACAGGGAGAGGAGTTTGGGGTCTTGGCTTTTTGGGGGAAACAAAGACTGGCTCATATTCATGCATTAAAATAAAGCCAGGGAGGTGGGGTGCAAAAGTTTATTATTTGTCTGTCCTGGTGAAAATTTATGATGTCCCATTTTGCCTTTCATCTTTGTCTAACCCTTCTGATTGATCTCTCCCCCTTTTAGTGCTTTCCCTTTGGGATCGCATTATCTCACGAAGCTCTTCTTCCAAAAACATTGCTGGGTGCTGTGACATTGAGGGATTTACATGAGCCAAACCAGTCCCAGGTACAAAGACACCCTGATAATCCCAGGACAACCACCTCAAATCTCTTCTGTCTTGTGTTAATGCACCCACCGCATCATGTCTGCTATGTGGTCACCTCTAGCTCTTTTATAAGATCTTTACTTATTGTCTTTTTTCTTCTTTGTTTGTCTTTATTGCTTTGGACTCTTTTTTACCATGTGCTCTACTGCCACAGGGCACATATTAAAGGATCAATGAGAATCTCCCTTTCCATCACCTCCGAGGTATACACCTGCACACAACCGCACAGCTTCCTCCTAAAAAAATAATCCTAAACGCACACATCCCGAGAAGCATTATACTGGTTTGAGAAGTGCACAACTTTAAAACATCAAACTACAGCAATACAAGTATCTAATAACACAAAATGGATCATGTTTATTATGAGCATGATTTTGTTTTGTACACTTTTGTATCATTTGTTTTGGCCTATTTGCTAATGTCATAATGCTTTGAGCAAATAAACTAAACTAATGGAGCAGGGGATAAGAGTTAAAACATCAAATTTTCTTGCACGTCAAATTTACTTGCAACTTTTCTGGTGCAGATCTGGTGCAGAATGTACGTATCTATATTATCCAGAACAAAAGTAGGTGATGCTACCAGGTCAAGATATTTTTGAGCATTAAAAACATCTGCAATTTAATAAATACATGTTTGATGAATGTAATACCGTACTGTGAAACATTACAGGCAATGTGGCACATCCTCCACCAGAAGTTAGGTGCACCTTTAAATATATTAAAACAAATGATGATGACATGGTCAGGTCTTGATTTAAAATAATTGAATATAATGAATTAATAACAATTGACTAGTCAAGTAAAACTCCCGTACTGGTACGATATAACCAAGTAAGTGCTGTAATATCACTTTAAGGATGATAGTAAGGGGAAGTAATCTGGAAAAATAAGTAAACATAATTTGCTTGCATTATTTTGTTAATAAATATTTAGTGTAATCCCTTTAGTCACACAGGAAGTGACTTGTATGAAGCGAGGTAGACTTTGTCAGCGATTACACATCATTACTTTCACTAAACAGGGCTAAGGGTTAACTCAGATCACTTATATACACACACTCAAGCATGAGACACTGTGTTTTTTACATTTAGAAAGCAGTCACTGAGAGGCCGCCAGTTGTCGACAAAGGCAGCTTGTGTGCTAGCTGCATGGATGACGACGGGCGTAATGCGTGCCCCTGTGTGGGCTTGCAAACACAGCACGTGTGTGAATCATTATCTCGATTGTGCCGCAGCTTCATTGGAATAAGACTTGTCATGCATTGCTATCTACCGACAATCACTCAGCACAAATCTGTCTGCTTTGCTTTGCCTGCTCTTGTTGTGTCTGTCAGCAGTGAACAGACAAATAGCTGTAACTAATAAGATACAGGAGAGAGGGGCCCTGTTAGTGGCCTAGGACCCAACTCTAGACACGTTTGATGAGAAAAGATAATGTGATTGACAAGCCATTGACATTATTGGCTTGTTAGGTGCATGAGGCAGCTGCTGAAAGAAGAACAGTTTGTCTCTGCTTTAAACCCACGGCACATGTGCTGTCTGTCTGACGGGCAGCCTGTGATCTCAGCCCCAGATGAGTCTGTGCAACTGTCATGCTACAAAACTTTTATTTGCTCTTTGCTGCGTTTCTTCCTCTTCCAGACTAACCCCATCTTTTTGTTGTCTTTTAAACGTTTGCCTTTTGGAGTAAATCCTCTCAACTTAAAGGTCAAGTGTGGGTAGCTATAAAGTTAAATGATTGCAGACAGTTTGCATCTAAACAAGAAATAAACATTGAGTCATGGCACAAAATATTCAATTCAAAATAATAGACGAGCTGTAATAAAGATTTTTTTTTTTGTTTATACACACAACCAGAATGATCACTATTTCACATGACTATTTCAAAGTAACTAAGAAGGCCCATCTCAAAGCAGCTATAATTCACACAGACACAGTGTTGTCAGGTTTCTCTCCTACTCTGTGTCTGGCCCTCTAAATTTGTCTTGTCTACTTTTCAGCATTAGTCCTCTGCCCCATTTGCCCTCCTTCTCCATGTCCATCCATCTTGTCCAACCACCCAGGTAGCCATTTTAAACCACTTTGTGTCATTTTCTCTCTTCTTACCCTGCATGTCCCCTGTTTTCTCTCCTCTACAATCGAACCCTTTCACGCTTCCCTCCAATTCCCCGGGCCACCCCCGCGCTCCTCTTTTTCCATCTGTCTATCTCTGTCTCCCTCCCTTCTCCGTTCTGCTCACCTGCAGCACATAAAAATTCCTCTTTTCTTTCTCCAGAGGATTGTTCGGTCGCTCAGGGATTTACTGCATTCCTCCATGTGCTCTTCTTGTACTCTGTATCTGTCTGCCCCATTTTAGCATCTTGGCAGTTCAACACAGCATTTGATTTAGCCCATCTTCCCCTCCTTTTGTCCTTTTAACACATTTGTATCCCTCCTTAACCCTTCTCTGTTTTCTTTCCTCATCCCTCCCTGTCGTTTAAAAATAACAATCTCTAATCCCAAGTCAGTTTTTTTCCATGACCAAACCCTCATTACTATTTTCCCCTTGCTGCTGCTGTACTTGCCCCACCTGGCCTCTCCCTGCTGGGTTTCTGCCACAATATGGGATGTCCCGCCTCCGCTCACGTCGCTGCAAGGTGCAGGGTTGGGCCACATCATTGGGGGGGCACTCCAACACCCAAGGCATAGGATGAGGTTGATTTATGGCCTAATCAATGACTGATCCGTGTGAGTAAAACCGCAGAGGAGTATGAGCTCTTTTATGTTTTCTCTGGGCTGTTGACTTTTGTAATTGAAAAAAAAAAAAAAAAAACACTGTCAGCTGTCAACTCCTGTTGTTCAGCTTCTCAACAAGTTTTCTAAAGCAATTAGTGGAATAGAGACAAAATAGTGTTAGTGATCTCATTTCAAGTTATTAGCTTGATTTTACATATACAAATATAAATAAATATATATATATGTGTGTGTGTGTGTGTATGTGTGGGTGTGTGTGTGTGTGTGTGTGAAAAAAATAACATAAAAATATATGTGAAAGGGGAGAAAAAAGAAGATTCATTCTAGTATTTTTAGTATTTGGTGTCCTGAGTCTTAATGCATTGAACAGAAGTGATCAGACCTTTTAGTTTTTATGTTTAATATTTTTGTCTCCCTGTTTCTTATTTTGTGTGTTGGTTGTGTTGTGAACAGTTTGGTGGACATAGAAAACAGGTGGTGGTGGCTACTTTAAAAAAGGAAAAGTAGAGCCAGATGACGGGCAGATGAGGGATGAAGGATGTTTGACGGCATCTAATATATTGAATAAGTGACAGACACTGGCACAAGCACAAACAGATGAAAAACACAAGAGGGCTGTGCTACATAGAACAGCAGGCAAGTGTATTCAAACGTAAGGTGATTCCCTGTACCTTTGTTGTCTGAGCCAAATCTTTCTAACACGAATCCAGTATTTAAGCACCTTCCAATACACATTTAAATTTTATGACAGGCTCCTGTGTTGCTTGTAAAATCACATATTTGATTAATAGGTGCACTGGAGTGTAAGAGTAAATTTGTATTTTTTTTTTTTCTTTTATTTTCCCTGGGGCCTTGGGTGAGAATCAATGAGGCGTTATACATATTGCCGTGTCGCGGTCTACACTACATGTTTGACAAGTCATGGTTGGTTAAGAGACTTAAATAACTGTTTTGGAGCAGCTGTCCAGCCAAAACCTGGATGTCTTGCAGCGCTTGCTCCTTCACAGCAAACTCAGAATGGGAGAATGGTGTGAAACGTAAATAGAAAGCTTTTAAACTGTCTGGGAGCCAAGAGACAAAGATTATGGAGGAACTGAACGTCACAGATGAGTCTTAACACATCTTTCTGTGTCAATTAGAAGCAAACGTGAACATATGTGTATATTCCCACTTTAATCTTAATCTAAACAGCCTCTGGCTTCTGTCTCCTAAATCCCTATATAATCTTGTGCGCATCAAGTCTTTTCAGGAAGACAAGGTTTGCTTTGGCGGCAGTGGCTCAGTTGGTAGAGTGCTCATCCACCCCGATTGATGGCAGTTTTAACCTCACCTGCACTAGTTGTGTCCTTAAGCAAGACACTTAAGCAAGGTTGGAGAAACCAGTGGCGCGGATTGACAGGCTCACTTCCATTGGTCATCCACAGCATCTGTGATACTGTGATACATCTGTGAGTCATACCTTACTATGGAGTGAATGAATAACGCACAAAATGGTCAAGTATCTTTGAGCATCTTGAATGCTAATACAAACAGATACATTTTTATTCATATTTTAAAAAGTGTTTTTTACTAGTACAGCTTTGCTATGTTGTTTTTCTCTTAATCATCTAGTGTCCTTGTTCTACACTGCACTATATAGTGACAACTATGTTCTTTTGCGGTTTTGGACCTGAAAGCTGTATTGAATACAAAGGGCATATCTACATACAGTTCTCTTATGAACCGTAAAGTAATGTGATCTCCTTTCTTCATACCGTTACGCTGTCTGATTTGTCTTTTTGGTTTGAGCACAATCAGACAAGACTGGACCGAAAAACAGACATGCTCACATTTGTCTGGGTGGACACAAACGGTTGATCAACGAGAAAGAATGCTTAATGCAAGACAAGGACATCGGGTTTTTCTGTTTTCAGGCCAGACTCATGGATGGATCTGCATGAGCTGGAATCACATCCCATTTGTGGCAAAGAGTTTGATGCATGACAGATTTGAACTCTTAACTTTTAAACTGACTGAACAAGGGCCAAACATGCAGACATTTTAACTTGTTAGACTGGGAAAGTGTGTTTTTAAATGGGAGAGTTTTGTAAAGACATTATTCTCACCTCATAATCAGTATCCTATGTGAAATTGCCTGTTAGCGTTGGGCATTCAAAAAGACTTAAGATCATGAATGTAAAACAGAGATGTATAGACACAGCTGCCATGCAAACCCTGCCATGCAAGAATGTTCTGCTGGGAGCAAAAAAATATCAAAGCCAACCCCAACAAGTTGTTTTGAATAAGTTAGTGCTTTCATGTGCAGTTTGCCGCTGTAGACAGAACAAAGATCAGATGCGCTGGTCAGTTTCAGCCTGACTGCACCGCACCGACAGTCAAAGCTAATCCCCCGGTACAAAGGGCTCAGTGGGAACTGAAATAACGAGTGACTAGAATTTGATTTTCTCCAACGTGCCACAACTTGATTGACATGTTGTACAATCAAATCAAAGTGCTGACAGCTGGGAATGATTTCTCACAAGTGTTGTGGTTTAGGGACGCAGAGTGAATGAATGGGAAAGCAAAATAAAGAGGAGTGCAGCAAAACAGACTTGAGTCTTAAATTAGGCCAAAGAGCTTTTTTCAGTACGTCACAGTAGAGTATTTCTTGGCGATTTGTTTTCCATTAGACTGACTATTGTCGTTTGTGTCTGTGGGCTGATCTAAGGAAACTGAAGGACCACAAAGATGCTGAGAAACACTTGTTACAGTGGCTTTTGTCTGGAGACTCATTGGTGTCTGTTTCCTCATATTGTTTTACATGTCACCTCCTGAATGTGAAGTCTCTTTTATCAGGCAATTCTGGGAGCTGTTATTACTCTGTAGACACATAATAAAACGGATACTTTTAAACCTGGGGATAGTTAACCTTGACCTCTTCACTTTTAAACTATAAAGGTATTACTCAGGAGGCTTGAATAAATGTGAGAAGTACAGAAACGTATTGGTCGGCTCACTGATAATATTTTCCTAACCGATGAGGGACCCATGTGAGCCTCTGTAAAGCTCATGGAGGACTTTCATTAAAGTATGCTTTTAAGTTAATGCTTGATCTTATCGTGCGCTGCTCTGAGTCTCTCTCGTCCTGCAGACTGTGTACACCACTGTCTTAGTCGTTATCACTGCGGATCTTTGTCCCACTGCCTCAGTCTATGGACTGGACTCACACACCTCTTCTCAGAGTTACTCTCGGCTGTAGACTCTCATTATCTCCTTCAACTCATTGTGGGCTGTGGCCTTAAAAGGAAGAAATAGAAGAATGCACCAGAAGGGCTGCACTGAGGACGTAGACCCTCTTCTCATCTTTTGTTTTCTCCTGAGCTGAGGTTGGTGTTACAGCAGCTGCCAGTCTCTTACTCCTGTCGCCATCTTCATGCTCTCTCTTCTCTCTACTCATCCATCATGCGCTGTCGCCTGCGGTCACAACACTGTCATGTAATTATTCCATATTCATGTAAATATGCTGTTCTATACCAGCCAGAATGTTTTTTATGCACACTCAGGGTTCCTTTGACTCTGGCTTTAGAGCTTCATGTCATAATTCAAGCCAGAGGTAGACGTCTGATTGGCCCACAGGCCCAACGGCACCACAGGATCCCTTTGATTTTACACTGTTCTCAGTGGTGGCTGTCAGTTCTCAGACAGCAGGAGGCCCATGGAAGAAAAATGTTAAATGTGTTAATTACTTTTAGGCACCTACTCGGCTCAAAGGGCACAAATGCACCATTAGCAATTTGAAGGATTCTTTCTATTATTGGCGTTGCTGTGTAGAGCGAACATCCAGTTCCAATTTGAGGAACCACAGTGGGAGTCTAACCCCTAACCACAGCACAGCTGGTGCCATGGCCTGCCTGTTGAGCTACAAAGCAGGAGTGTGCTCATAAACAGCATGAAGGCTAGTGGCAGCCAGTGCTTTCTGCCCTGAAGAAGATCCATGTGCCCCATGAAAGCAGGTCAAGTTGAACCTGAACTTCTGAAGGAACAGCTTTTCTCACTTATGAGGCTGATTGATATCATTATAATATATCTTTGTACATCTGTCTGTTGTACATCTGTATGTCTCAAAGGAAAGTAAAACACTGACATGTTTATTACCTTCTATGCAAATTGCAAATAGACCAAACTAGTATTAAGTAGTGTCAGTCACTAGACCTCCATGTAGTCCACCAGTTCCTCCACATCAGAGTCAGTTTAGGCAATTATATTCAATGTCTTCCAGCTCACATCATGCACTGATCACAGTATAGGGAAAATAGAAATTCATATGGTCTGGAAAGCCTTGCAATAAACTATTGTCTAGATAAAGTCTGCCTGTATTTGTGTCTGTCTGAGAGTCGCACATGCTGCTTGTACCTTGACTGCTTTAGATCTGCATATATCATGTTCAGTCTGCGTTCTGAACACATTCCTGAAGAGCTTTTTGGTTTGATTTCCAGAATCTATTTGTCTAAAAGTCTTGTTCAAAAAAGCTGCACCCACAAAAGTGAGCTGTATGATGCAGAGAGGAGAGTGAGTTTTTTGGGCAGAATTGGTGTAATTAAAACAAATGGTGAAAAAGTAAGACTGGTCAGAGTTATATGTACAGTTATATGTACAGTAATGTTTTCACATTAACTGCAGAGAGGATAAGGTTGGATGTATCAAAAAGAAGTGTAGACTGCTTTCTTTTAGAGTTTGAGAAAAAAGCTGGGATAGATTAGCGGGGAAAGCGCCTGCTCTGAATCTAACAACACTGTAAACCGTTTTGTTTTTACTCACAGTACAGTTTCCTAAATGATTCGCCAGTAATTAAAGAGGTTAAATGGCGCTTCCTCGTAAAGGAGCGCCTTGCTGTGTTTATGGGCCTCTGTTGCCCCCCTGTGGTCAGCAATGAGAGCTACTATTATCCCGTCATGAGCTGTGAGCTAAGCTTCACCACCTGTGTGTCGTTTGGGAGCTGAGAAGAATGATGTGTTATGGCCTTGTGCTAATCAAATCATGGGATTAGATATGTTTTATGTTTCAGGTACCGTGAGACGCACCCGCTCGCCTGCCAACCGACCAACTGTCCTCACACAATAATAAAAATTAAAACCATATTTTCTGTGTGTGCTTTTGCTTAGATGCCTGGACCTTATTTAAGTATTGAAGAATGATAATTAGGTCTAATCAGTGTGTCCTTCACTATGTCAAAATGGTAGCAGGGCTATAGGGTGTTTTAAGGTCAATAGAAAACTTACTGATGGCACTAAAGAACATTTATAATTAAAAAATAATTGTCACCCTGTGGGTTTATTTGGCCTTGTTACACACGCATAATACTGTTTCAGGTGCATCTTAATCAGTATCAATTTAAAATTAAATAAGAATTATTCAGAAATATACAACATTATATCTAAATGTGGAATTTATTCAAACTAGTAAAGCTCGCTGCACCTTCACCGTCTATTTAATTAATGAAGATATAAAGACTAAAGATATTTGTACAGAAAGTAAACTGATTTAAATAACGTTAACAAATTCAATGTGTCGTATTATTGTTTTGACATTTCAAATCTCAAAATTTGGCCACTGCTGGGAAAAGCATCAAATTTCTCTACGAGATAAAAAGTAAAGTCTGGATTATATTCAATTCCCCACATCTCTCCTGTAAGATGATGTTGACGCCTGTCAGTCTGCAAATGTTTCCAAAGCTGTTCCAAAAACTCCAGGGCTCTGCTATCATACCTGCCAAATATATGCAGTACAAAGTAGAAATAGACTGGAATGACAGCCAAACTTCCAAGGGGTAATGGCCCTGCCAAAATACATTCATGAAGAAAAGGCAAGAAGTAAGAGGTCCTTTGGTCAGTATTGTTGAATCTCAAATGATTTGTGGCATTGTATCAAGAAGCAAATATTATCCTGACCTGCCAAAGTCACCATGATAAGAATTTAAACTTAAACCATACTTGCATGTCATGCATTTTATTTTCAAAAAGATCAACAGACTTGAGTTATTTCATGAGAGGAGCCCAATAAAGCAATACAAATAATTAATACAAAAGCTTCATTAACATGAAATTTCCATGAGCATCCTTATAACATCTAACATCAATATAATGTTAGATGTTCAACTTTGTTCTATCATTAGTCAAATAAGGACTGGGATTGGGATATTTTTTTTTCTTTTTTATTCACCCAATAACAATAATCAGATTATATTTTTGTCAAAAATGTGGTAAAATTTGCCTGAAAATGTTATTAAATGAAAGAATGATCATAAATCCTTGCCACAAGTTCACCTTTGAAAAGAATAAACTCTTCAATGAGCCCTGCTACCTAGAGAGGCTGTACTCACATGTCCCACACCAACAGAGGGCCCTCTAGAGCCAATACCTGACGAGCGGCTGCAGGAGCCGTTTGCCTTGTCAGGAGCTCTGCAAGAAGTTGGAGGGAGGGAGAGCTCAGCACAATGATAAAGTAGCATGCCTTAAACGCCCAGGAGAGAGTATCAAACTATTTTCAAAATTGATTTATGTTTATTAAGTGCTAGTTTTCAACACCTGTCCGTAGAAGAAAATCTAGGACAAGACACATTAGTTACATGCAGATAAGAAATATTAAGCATTATTATATTTTCAGTGGGAGCATTTTTGGTTAGAAACATACAATAGTTTAAATTCACTTTTAAATGTGTGGCTATTTGTTTCCTATTTTAAATCAGCTGGTAAGAAGTTCCACAGTCTAGCCCCTCTGGCAGAGAAAGAGGACTGACCAAGAGTTGTCCTGTACATTGGGACAACATAATTACCACTACTAGCACTTCTTGTAGTTGCTCTGTGTGTGCAGTATGTGGCAAATTCTGAATTCAGTGGTACATCAGAGTTAAGACACTTACAAATAATATTTTTTTATATATATATATTTTTATAATTTAATATAATAATTTAAGAATATTTAAACTTTTCAAAGTTAAATAGGTTATGTTTCTTTAAAATTTCACAGTGGTGCCAATGTCTGGACTTTTTGTCAAGGACCTTAAGGGCCAATTTGTATAATGAACAGAGACTTTTCAATGTGGTTGAGGAGACCTGCGACCAAGAACTGATACAATAAGGTTGACACTCAAAAAGAAGGAAAAGGGAATTACAAGAGCATATTCAGGTCAATTTTTTTTTCTACCAATATAAAACAGCCAGAATAGACAATTTGATATAGGAACTTGCTTCCTCTAATCGGCCAGAGTCATTTTATTATAAGGATGATGAGCCTAGAAGGGCTACAAAAAAAAAAAAAAAAGTCAAGTCCCAAGATATTGGCCAATGCTGATAAGATAAACTCTGATCAACTCAACATGTGCAACCAACAGGGGTGCAAATTAGAAGACAGAGAGAAAAGGAGCTCACCTCCAGTTTAGACACTGGAATAGAATCTATTGATACAGTTTGAGAGATAACAACCAAAAACAAAACAGAGCTGCCTGATCATACAGAGAGAAGGTCTGGAGAGCGCTCTGAAGAGTGAGGAGCAGAGGGTAACAGCCAACATAAGGCCAACATAAACTTAAACCACCTTCAAATAATAAACAATAGATCCACATTCAACAAATTTAAATGCAAATCAATTCAGCATGTATCACAGTGTATGTGCAGTGTAATGAGACATACTAAGTGTTTTCAACTGCAATTTCATTTGTTCTGTCATGTGAGAAAAATTAAAACTTTACAAAATTTCAGATAAAAAAATTAGGCACAACTGATTTTGAATATATGACTTGGTCAAGGTTCAAGTTTCACACAAAATCAAACACAAAAGTTCTGAAATATTACTTTATACCCATGTCAAAGATTATACTGTTTGTTACAATTATATGTTTTTTGTGTTATGTTGTTATACTGATTTATTATCTAAACCATAACCAATATCCTAACTTCTTTACACAAGCGCAATTATAGTATAGCATAATAGATAGTTATTCAGACACTACATTAGCATGCACCTGGAGAAAACTAAATTACTGCCCCATTCTGAGGGGATTTATACAGTGTACAGTAAATGGTCTTGACTTAGGACTGCAGGGGTCAAAGGTGAAGCTTGGTGTCCACAGCTGGAGAGAAATTCCAACAGGATTATTCTGATGAAAGAACTAAAGTCTAGAGGTATCATCTGTACCCTTGCCGCTGAATAAAATGTTCATGAGTGGCTATTAGAGAGACCGATATAATGGCCATTGGCTGTCAATTTCCATCATTGTCAGACATTTTGTGGCTCACCACCTTGGTAATTGAAAGACATGAAGCCTTATTTGGACACTTTAATGCAAAGGGAACAGTACAAAATTGCACTACTGAAGTGAAACAAAGCTGCAGATGTCAAAATATAATTGCTGTGGATATTATTTTTACTAATCAAATATTTGGGGGAAAATATAAATAAAAATTGGCCCTACATTTTTGCCATCTGCCAGAGCTTATCGGCAATCAGCTGCTCTGGATTCTAAGCAATAGGCATCTGCCATGAAAAAAATAATACAGGTCAATCTCTAGTGGCTATGATGCATTTTGGGTCAAGGATGACCTTGCAAATTGAGATGGAAAACTCAAGTCCTTCTCCCTGTAGCGCCTGGTGGGGTGCGGATTTACCTTTGTGGAGCAAACACAGGGGGTTATGCCTAAGTAAGATTAATCGGATCTGGATCAATTTGAGCTGAGCTATCAAACCTACACAACCTCTGAAAATTGGAGTCAAAGGTCTTTGGAACAATCTAATAACCATTTAAGTCTTGCATTGCTTATATAGAGGCCTACTGTATATTTAAAAAATCAAATTCTAAATTTATGGCCGTTATGCCTTACATTTTACTATAACTGAAAATAATGAGTTACAAGACAGTGCCATGTGTGTTATTTGTTGTGGAAATGTGATCACAGGACCTGGATAGTAGGTGAGTAACAGAGCTATTTATGTTGACAGAAAAACACAGCCATATATAGTTTCTCATGCAACTGTTCCAGCTAGCTTTTTACTGTTAAGGCTTTTAAAATATGACCATAGACGACAAAACCACAAATACAAATAAACCACACCCTGCTTTCAAAGATTATCTTTTGGAAAACTGAGAGAACCCTATGATATTCAGGGGATGTTGATAGATGCTGGCATTCAAATCTTGATAGGACAATTGAACTAGGCCCCTGTAATAATACAAAAAAAAAAAAAAAAGTTGTGCCAGTGTTGTATGTTGTTGCATGTAAACATCACGTTGAATGCATTACTGGAGTCATTTGCTTTGGCTTTCTCACAACATCATGTGCTTTTAATCTTGCATATCCTTGAAATCCATGCATGTCCTCTTAACAGTGTAAACAAACAGAATCTAGATTTAGACCAAGTTATTCATTCATTCTTACATAATTTTACATATATTCCATGTGACAATCAGCAAATACTACTCAAGACTCAACCATATAACCTCAAGTTATCCTCACAAGACAGGCTATACTAGTGAGTGAGTGTAGTAGTGAATGGCAGCATGGCAGTGAGTGACTTGCCACTCTCCTCCCCTCAAACAGTCAAGAGGGAGGGCATTAGAAGTCAAATTAGGAAAAGAAGGGGGAGTTAGTAACGAAAGCTGAGAGGGAAAACTAGCAAGAGTAACAGCCCCAACTTCAGGAAACAACTAGTAGCAGGAAGAAAATACCTGAGTTTTATCCACTTTATCTTTAATTTAAAAAAAAAACAACAACAAAAAAAAAAAAAAACAATCAACAATTTGTGAACTAGAAACAACACATTTTAATGTTTTAATACAAACTGAACAACAAAAATAGGCCTGTCCAACATCAGCTGCTTCACACCCAGTCTTTGTTTGAGAAGTCATAAAACTACAGCACAAGTAAGTCAACTTTATTCTGTGTTTAATGTGTCGTATGATTGTGTTAATAAGCGTAGTATTACCTGAATGACATGCTTTTTGCGGGGGAGGCGGTGGATGGAAGGACCGGCTTACGGTAACACACACGTGGCATGAGGACATAGACAAACGTACATTTGTCTGTGGAAAATATATGTAATGTTGAATTATTTTATTAATTTCAAGTGTTTAGTTAGATTAAACTAGATACTGTTACCTTTCCGTGAACATCTAGAGTAAACATCAATCTGAGAGTGATAATAACGATAATCTCAAAAGAGCGGGCAGTTTTCGGAAATTAGTTTACAACAGTTACACGATGCTAATCTTAAAATAACACTGAACCGATACCGTTATTGTTCACTTATAAATTGACTACATAAGTTAGATTTTTTCACAATTGTAAGCACAATAAAGCTGTTAATTGAAAAGTTTATACAAAATGTTCACTGTTTTAGCTAATCGATTAAGAGGAGCGTAGTCACGTTTTACGTTTGGGGCGTTCACTGTTCGTGGGAGCACGTAACACAGGGAGAGGGTAGCGTGAATTTAAAACATTGTCCTTCTTCCATAAACATTTATATTTGTTTGTTGAAAAATAACAGTAATCCAAAAACATGGAAAATACATCTCATAAGCAAGCATTTAGTTAATTAAATTTTGTTAATCTGTTAGTTTTATGTGTGTCCGTGTTTAAATGTAATCTATTCGGATGGTTTTCTGTGCCAACATCTGTTACAGTATGTCCAATCTATTGGTTTCTCAAATAGGAAGGTGTCTAGAAATGTAGATACAATGTGGTAATGCACGTGAACGCGGCTCCAAACTTGCTCCAGGACGCACGGGGGTTGTGGCTGTCTGAGGCCGCCCCCCGACGCTGGAAATAGGACCCAAGACTGAGGTCATACCCGGGGAGAGACAGCTGCTTGTAGACTGAGCACAGCATCGTTATCATGGGGCTGCGTTGTAGGACTCTTTAGAGAACAGAGGCCCCAACTGCGTGTCGTTTATTTTTATACAAAGTTGTGAGAATAAAGAGTTTACCCTGGGACTCTTTATGGCCTGGTGAGGTTGATAAATACAGGTCTCATGGGCAGAAAATCAGCTTTAAAGTGCGTGAGAGACAGAGAAGTCACTCAGCTAGTTTGCTTTTCAATATAAACAACACCCATTTTTACTTTATTATAGGTGGATTGAGTAGCCAAAATTGTAGTGTAACCTTACTTCATAATATTATTACTAAAACAGAAGTACAAAATAGTGGTCAAAGAAATTTGCCTACTCACTTAAGAGGAAAAAAGTATTTGGGAAAAGTACTACTCAAGTAAGAGTAACTTAGTTTGAATTATGTTTTATTTAAAGTTAGGAAGAACTAAACATTAAATAATGCACAAAATGTGGTATTTTCAAAGGATAAACACACAAATTAAATCATATCTGAAGGAGTGGTGCAAATGTTCAAATCATTTAATACTGTCAACAGGACATCAAGAAGAACCAAGTATTTTACTCAAGTAAGAGTACTGTTATTTCACTAAAAATATTACTTAAGTAGGAGTACTGCTACTAGAAAAGTACTCAAGTGTACAGTTTCTTCAAAAAGCTACCTACAGCTGTACAGTACAATAAAAATATAATAACCTATCTTCAACTCAGGTCACACCTGTCATTGGCAACATTGCATCATTTACCAGCTGCTGTGTTCAGGTATTTCAGAAACCATTGCCCTTATAGGCCAGATTTCTCCAGTCCAGACATCACCTGCTCATCCCACCTGGGTTTTATGACACGGGCTCACAAGTCACAATGACCTGCCAGCCATAAAAAGGAATAGGCCTTTATGTTCAAAGGTGTTTTTGTTTTGTTGACTTTCCTGTCCCAACACTAGTGTTTTGCATCATGTTCTTGTCTGTTGTGAGTGCTGGCACTAGTTTTGTGCACTGGGCAATTAATTGGTAAAGTAGGAAGGGAATCGCCACGAGGGATGTGGGAGATAAGCAGGAGATAGCAGCAGCTTGGGTATTGTCTTTAACGTAAAAGGATTCTAGGATTTTATAGCTGGTCATTCAGTGTATGTGCCCATTATAATAGATCCGTGGTGCGCCATAGTTTACACTAGAGGCTTGTTTTGATTGTGACCTTATATGCTCTTGAATATGATACGTTTGTGTGGATGATAACAAATACTACACATGCGTGTTGATGGTGGTCACAGTAACACAGCAACCCTATCTATGTGACCTTTACACGCAACATATGCTCCAGAATGACCTACAATAATTTTATGATATCTGCTGATCAACACTTATGAGCATATATTTATACTCTGATAAGGATCATTGGATATTATGATATTTATATATATTCCATCCATGCAAATACATATCAACCAACACATTAACATCAAGGTAACTGTTGGATTGGAAAATATTAGCCTATATTTTATTTGTCCTGTTCTTATATTGGCAAAAGCCATAACAAACCATGACAGAGACATTTTTTTTTTTAAGTAAGAGTTTAAATTTAAATTTTTGCGTGTCCCACCCGCAAATATTCTTTATCCCTTTGTGAACAATGTAATTAACATTATTGTTTTTTTATTGGGAGGGTGAGGAAATGAGGGCTCTTCTTGGTTGGGTGCATTCTGTTGGGGAGAGTCCTAAGTGGATTTTCACAATGAGGTCTCAATGACAGACAAATCCCTCTTTTCAACCCCAGTTTCAGCTCAAAAGCTGCTCACTGGAGTATGTATAATTCTATTAAGCCACACGGCTCATGAGCACCTACAGAGCCATGGGCACACGCAAAGGTACATCAGACCTATTAGGTCATTGCTGCCCTACCAATGGGGACATTCTTATTAAGACTAACTAGAAGATTTTCCTGTTGGGACAGAGACAGATTATAAACTCCAAGTGACCCCTTTCCCTCAGACTAACTTTTGGCCTCACAGCCAAATGGGACAGCCAAATGTGACCTTTGAGGTGAGTGTCAGTGTCACTCTCACCGAGCTGTAGTGCCCTATGCACTGTATGTTTGCTTTCCAATTAGTTATAACATCCAAATAATGGCATTGTTGGGTCACAGGAGTTTTACATCACACTTTGATTTGATGCACAATTGTGAAAAATGTTTTATAGAATGAGTGAAATGTTATGTTTACTGCTTCCTTTTTAATGTTCCTCATTTGTTCCAACAGAGCTGCTATGGCTCCTTCTCTGGTCCAGGCCTACAAGAGGCGCTGGTGGATGGCAGTGACAGCGGTGCTGGAGAACCTGCTGTGCTCAGCTGTGCTTCTGGGCTGGGGCTCCCTGCTCATCATGTTAAAAAAGGAAGGTTTCTACTCTCACCTCTGCCTAGGTATTGTCCCTTAGTATTGGTGTTGTATGTTATGGACATCCTCCAGAGTATCACATAGCATTCTTGTTTCTGTACAGACAATCAGACTGTGCATTTGGGTAATGACTCTGCTGGAGTATGGCGCACATGTGTAGACCAGGAGGAGATGCTAAACCTGGGCTTCACAATAGGCTCTTTCCTGCTCAGTGCCACTACCCTGCCTCTTGGCATTCTCATGGATAGGTTTGGCCCACGCCCTATTCGTCTTGTGGGCAGGTAAATTCTTGTGAAGTTGTGATTTTCTTCACGTACCTATCATATCACTATTAAAATGCTTTGCATTGTTGAGTTGCAGTTATTAAAAAGTAAAATAAACCATGTTCAGGTTACTGGTACAAGTACATTCCTAAAAGGGGTGTGTAATGAGTCAGTGTAAGTTATTGTGAAGGTGAAGGTGAGGTGAAGCTAAGCTCTTACAGTAGTAAGCTTTAGTAGGCTGTGATAGTATGTGTTGAGGTTACATTCCAAAAATGTTAGTTCAGAAATTTTACTATACAAGTATAAACATGTCATAAGGCGTGCAAGGATAACATGCAGTCCGAGAAACTATTAATGAACAAGTCGCCAAAGGTCGATACACATTGTATAAGTAAGAGATTTTTTGTTTTGGTTTTCAGCTCTTGTTTTGGACTGTCTTGTGTTATGATGGCTGCGTCCACCTATGACCCTGTTAGTAAGTATCACTTGAGCTCAATGCACAGTTGAATGTCCTTCATTAAAATTGCTCTGTGATCATGAAAAAGGGGTAAAAATAGCCTTTTATATTTGTTTGCAGAGTTGTCAGCACTTATTTTTTTGGCTCTCTCTCTAAATGGCTTTGGGGGCATCTGTTTGACCTTCACTTCTCTGACGGTGAGAAATTCAAATTGTATTTTTTAAAATAACAACAATTGTATCTTGTCTGTTTTTTCATTTGCTTGAGTAGAGTCCAGATTTATCACACATTACTGGCAGATTGTGACATAAAGTAAAATCTTTTTCTGTCTGTGTTATAAGATTACATAACTTTCTATGCATTCTAAGAAACTGTTTCTGGAACAATGGCTAGAGTTTATTATTTGAAATATTGAGGTTCTCAGCTGCAGTCTGTTTACTTGTTAGGCATGTGCTGCTGTGTGGCAGCTGGTCACAGCATTATCAACTATAGGGTCCTTCTGTGTCCTGCCAAGTATTTCAATTGTACTTTTGGTTGGCACAAACATGTTTACATATGCACATGACCACCCAAATGGAAAATGTGTTTCTATTTGTGTTTCCGCCAATGAAAATTCAGGCTTGGTCACACACCCTCAAGAAAGTCCTGCCCACTCTCCTCTATCTAAAATATTGATGGTCACCTTCTCTTGCTTTGCTGTCACAGTTGTTTTCCTGTTTTGTTGTTCCAGAAGTTTTTGAAGAACACTAACTTCACACAAAATTATTCATTTAGGTCCTCCAAGCAAAAAATCAGTCTTGTGTGCTAGACAGAAATGTGTTCAGTAGAACTTTTTAGTTACCTTCATGCTGAAAGTTAATCCAGTATTTACATATTTCTTGAAACATACCCTTAATGTAAACAATGCACATTATGTTATAGTGTTCTTATGCTCAAGCACACAAAAGAGGAAGTCAGTTTAGAATCCAAAGATCAAAAAGAAAATAAAAACTGTAATAATTATTCAGCAACATCTTAAGGAGGCTAAAAGGTTGTACTCAAACTTATTAGTTGGTTTTTCAAACTTATACGGATACCATAACTAAGGAAGGTCAGAGGGACCAGAAGATCATGGTGATAAAAGTAAATAAGAGTGAGACAGTGCTGGAGTTTTTTTTTTTTTTTTTTTTTTTACAGAAGAACAGTGATAAAAATAAACAAACCTTAAATGCCCAGAAGCTACATTTCCATGTATAATGTAAAAGGGAATCAGAGCTGAGGTGCAGTGTGAGACCGGTTTAGTGTTTCTTAAGTGAGTTCGATAGACTGAATACATCTTGAATTTAAAGTAACAAAGCAAAGTAAGGCATAACATTACTAATAATTATTTTTAAAAATCATATGACTATCAGCTGAGTTGAGCTGAGTTTTTAGAATTTATGATACAATTTAATCCATTTAACTTAATGACTAGTGCTTTAATTAGGCTTACATCACCCAAGTAAGTGAGCACAGCAGGTATAAAGCCTGTACAAATTTAAAATGACCAAAAGAAAACTTTCTGACTCTCACTTGCCCTAGCGTCACATGTTATAGTTCTCGTCTCTATGTTAATATTTGCATCCATAACATGTGTTGAATATCTATGTGTGAAATATGTCTTTTATGAGCTCCCTTAGAAACACAATCATGGGAATGACACCATCTGTTGTAGACACGCAGTGGCACATGCACACTCCTCCCATACACAGACTCACTGTGACTGTTTGCCATCTGAATGTAAACTTCAGGTGACATTTCACTCTGCCATCTTTAGCTTTAGAGAGAGAAGGGCAAAACATGCTTAGAGCAGGCTCTTGAGTCTGGTGATGACAACTTTTGATTCTAAGAAACAGTCTAAGAGCATTTTCCTGGAGGCTTTTCCATCCTTAATCCACACATTGAATTTCCCAAAACATCCTCAGGAAAGACTTGTTTTCTTGTTTAACCCTCAGAAATTCAGTTTCAGCACAAAATGACCTTGAGTGCCTCTTTGGATTCTGTCAGCCACAAACTGTCATCACTGTCTTATCTACTTGGCCAGTGTGGCCAAAGGTAAATTTTACTGGCTCCTTTAAAGATGCAAGATACTTCACTATTTTTTCTCTCATTTCAGAAAGACTCATGATATTCAATTTTTTTGCAATTGAATTGCAAGAAAATAAAATAAAATAAAATATACAGTTACACATATTAGATGTAATTGCTTTGATTAGATTTTTCCACAGTGTAGTGTGGCAGTAAACTTATCTGTCTTCATGGGGACAAACAGGTGACAGTAACAGGCAAACTTAGAGGTCAGATCTGTGGAGAGGAGATCCCACAGGATGGATGTTTTTCAAGGGATTTTTGGGATATTGAAAACTAGAGGTTAAGTTTAGTGCCATTGCCATGTGGATTATTCTGTGTAATAATCTCCATGGAGTCAAGCAGGTGACAGGTGTGGATATCCCATGAAAAACGTTCCCTAGTGCACCTTTATTTTTTTTCATATGACTTAAACCAGTGTATCTGCAGTAAAGATAAAGAAATTATAAGGTAGTTTTGGAAACCTAAAAAGATTAGTTGGTGCAAGAGTTTGCAAAACATACATACCCACCACCACAATCCCACACATGTGATTTTATATTGACCCATTTAAGATTGTTATTAAAAACACTAAGTGCACTGACCACACAATTGGTCATTGTGATAATGCTAAGCTTCTTACTGTAAATAGGCTAACCTAATATACAATGTGTTAGTGCCTGGTGCGGTGCCCATGCTTTGAGTAATGTATACTAGAGTAGTCATTTCTAATCTTGAGAAATTGTTGAAATGGCAGAAATAAGGACCATGTGTTGTGTTTAAGTAAGGCTTTGTCAAGTTTGAACTGTGAGGTCATGCTGCAAATTGGGTCACGACTTTGTTCCTTGTGTCCTCATGACATGGAAACTAATATTTGTTTAATGAGGCTGCTGTGTTGTGGCAAATACAAGTTAATGAGTGCATGCTCAGTGGGAAGGAACTGCTCAGGTTTTATAGGTTGACCTATTGTGGCAGCAGCAGGCTGCCCTCTGTCGGGCCAAAGCATAACACTATCATTTATACACTGTGGTTCATTGTTGCCATTATAAACTTTGTCTTCTTTTGCAGCTTCCTAACATGTTTGGGGCTCTTAGCTCCACAGTTATGTCTTTGATGATTGGCTCTTATGCCTCCTCTGCTGTAACCTTCCCTGGAGTAAAGGTACTGTGCAAAAATGATAAAGACTATTGGTGGCACTGGGCATTAGATAATATGAAAATTATTAGAACAATAATACAATTTTGCCAATGCATTTGTGCTGTTTTTCAGTTGATATATGATGCACAAGTGACCTTCCATGTGATTATGTGGGTGTGGGCAGGACTTGCTGGTTTTGTCTTTTTCAATTGTTTCTTGAATTGGCCCATAGAAGGATTTCCAACACCTGATGAAGTGGACTACAGGTGATATACTCTCTCCTTCTAAACTAGTTTTATTTATGTATTTATTTTTCTTACAAAATAACAAACTGTATCAAACGCCTGATTAACAGCAAGATTCTTACAAAAAAAGAGCTTCCACGATCAGACACAAAGGCAGATGAACAGAAACTACAAGAGAAGAACGGAGATGTGCACCATCATTCTGCAGGGAAATTGGCCACAAGTCCTGAACCTGCAGCCAGTGCGTTTACAAACCAAAACACATCAAAGAAATGCTATACTGGTGTACTTAAAACCTAAAATCTTCTTTCAGAAAATGTGCCCTTCCGCCGTTCTGTCTTCTCACCCATTTTCCTCTGGAGTCTTGTCACAATGGGGATGTCTCAGCTACGCATTATCTTCTTCATGGGTGCAATGAATAAGATGCTCGAGTTTATGGTAACCCATGGAGATCAATGTAAGTGTCCAAAATATAATGTGTAATGAATTAGCAACTAAACAAGTAGATATATTTGTATGTTAATGCTTTTATTTTTATAGCATCTGATCTCATAACCGAGGCAGCGCAAAAAGGTGAGCATCACAGTTGAAACTGTTGTCCTTTTTGACAATATTGTATATAATTTTGTAATAATTTTAATAATTGTATATAAGCTCTTATACAAGCTGAAGTGATCCATTTCTTTTAGTGAGTTTCTACTCCTCCATCTTTGGTACTCTGCAGCTGCTTTGTCTTGCTACTTGTCCATTAATTGGTTACATTATGGACTGGAAGATGAAAGAGTGTGTCGATGAGAAAGAGACTCCTGAAAAGAGGTACTTAAATTCAGTGAGAGATTGCCTGAACAGTACTGTGATTTACTACATCGTGTTATACTTTCAGTAAAAGCTGCGGGCCTAAGAGAGATCGTAAAATCCAGAAAATTACCAATGCCATGAGAGCTTTCATCATTACCAACCTGCTTCTGATTGCTTTTGGATTCTGTTGTCTCATTGACAATCTCCCTCTCCAAGTAATACAACAAAACACTACTACTACTACTACAAAAAATCTTATTCTTCTTTAAAAAATAAAAAAATGTTTATTCTTCTTTTATAGATCCTGACATTCATTCTTCATACTATGGTTCGAGGATTTATTCACTCGTGCTGTGGAGGTCTCTATGCTGCTGTGTAAGTAAAATAGATAAATACATAAAATATATAAGGTGTAATGCAAAATAAATTATTTTAAATTAAATTATAAGTAGTTCAGTAGTTGTTACCTTTATTATTTATAACCTTATAACCAGAAATACAGAATTAAATGGTATAAATGCATACTTGTGTGCATTTCTGATTAGAATTTGTATGTAGTGTGTGTGTATGGTGACTTTTCTCTTTTGTCTCCCATAGATACCCGTCCAACCATTTTGGGACCCTGACTGGTCTCCAGTCCATGATTAGCGCAGTGGTTGCTCTGCTGCAACAGCCACTCTTTATTGCAATGCTCGGGCCACTGGCTGGAAATCCATACTGGGTATGTAAAGTATACTGCAGAAACCAGCAATGGAAAAGAGCCACTACTTTAGTGTTCTCTCATAAATGTGATGGACCAAGGAAAGAGGAAAAGGAGTTTGTAATTATTGTTTCTACTTTTTTAGATAAACCTTGGCCTGTTAATCTTCTCCCTGGCTGGGTTCCTGTTACCCGCTTACCTGTTTTACCATAGACGACATCTGTTGAAGGAAAAAGAAGCCAGAGAGAAGCAGTTGGACCAAGAGATGCAGGCACTGAACGAAACGGTGGCCAACGGCCACAAGCCCCACACCAACGGCTTTGCAGCAGTAGACGCATAAAGCTTCCAACAGTTGGTGGGTGAAGAAAACATAGGATTCATCACGTGCGCCTAAATGTATTTTTACAGGGGTGCATCAATTTTATTTCATAGTTTTAAAGCATAACTAATGCTTTTGTATCTGCTACAGTGTGTTGTTCACTTCCACTGTTGTGACTAGTGAGCATGTTTATTTATTTTATTTTGTTTCAGGAGCCAAATTAGAGTGATTTAAAGCCATATATTTCACTCATCCTAGCCTGACCTTTATGGCAAACTATGGATGTCATGTTACTTGAAAATACCCCCCAACATAACATGAAACCAAAGAACTATGAATATATTAATCTAAATGTATTCAGTAATGTACTTTGTGCAAGTTAGTTACTTAGTTTTGAGTGTTTTTGTTGGTAATGTACCACAAGCCAGACTTTGCAAACCTAGACCATCAATACAAATATAGATTTTTATGTCATAAACATGCTAAAAGCTCTGGGGGGCATGCATTGACTGGTTGTGTAGACACCAGACATCATCTACCTCCTAAATATCAGTGTTGTTTCATTTGTCCACCCAATGTTTCATATTTGTAAATATTATTCTAATCATCTTCCCATTTACATTGTTATATTGTTTGTCATTTTAACAGGTAAGACTGTAGAAAATGTATAAATTTGACTTATTTCAAGTGCAGCAGTTAATATTCAACACTTTTATACTTAGTTATACACAAAAAAATGGGGGCAAGTCTTTTCAAGTTTTTTTTTTTTAGAATTAAAAGGGAAGCATTTGTTTTGGCAACACAAATGTGACTTTGTAGTTTTAACATTTTGATGAAGAACAATTGGCACCAAGTTCAGCTTGTGCTCTTTGTAAATATTAGTTGTCGCTTTTGTACGCTTGCTTTTAGTACCTTTATGGTATTTATTTTTTGTAAATCAATTTAGCAATGAAACATGTTTGGTTTTGTGTGTCTGTATTTTAATATTTCAAGTCGAGATGTTTCGGTTGTCACTGTACCTTAGTACTTTGTCACTACTGTGTCTAAATAGTTAATTTCTACTTGTACAATTGTTGTCAAATACAGCATTACACGCTAAAGGAAGCTTTGTAGGGTTCAGTAGAACATTTCTATAAAACTTTAATTCAATGCCCAATGCATTTTCCACATTAAAATAAGCATCTGCCTGAAAACGCTGTGTGAATCTTGCTGATATACCCAGCATTTAAAGAATAGGAAATAACAATAATTAAGTTTATTTTTCTATTTCAGTCAAAATTCTAACAAAATTCTAGGGGACATATACAAGGGACTTGCACACTTGCATCATAGCAGATACTTGGGATCCTCTCCATTCATACTCACACTTCATCCATGCAGACTTTGCTTTGTTACAATGCATCCTTTGTATTTATAATACATTTATTTGTAAAACACATACACTTTCTCTTATAAAAATGCAGAGTCACACTATACATATGTACACAGTAGTTGTTTTATCTGAGACTGCTGCTGTTTGGCTGTGAGCCTGTGAGGCCGGGGTGGTCAGGGCTGTGACGATTCTGAAAACAAATATGAATAAAAAATTAAAAAGTTTCTGCAGAATGTCCACGAAAATAAACACTAAAGAGAAAACACATAGGTCCTTATTTTGTGCTCTAAAAATCCCTGCTTTTTGTCACCTCTATGGTCCCATATGAAGAAGAATCAGAATTTAGTGCCCAGTGTCATTGGTTTGGTCTTGGCATATATTTAGGTGTCATTCTTGACAGTGAGCTTAGCTTTGAGCCACACATTGGGTCTGTCACTAAAGCGGTTTCTTATCATCTAAAAAATATTGCCAGAGCAGAGACATTAACAAATGCTTTTATTACAAAAGCGTTGCTTACTGTAATGCTCTCTTTTCTGGTCTTCCAAAAGAATACTACAGCTCCACTGCAGCTACTACAAAACTCTACAGCATGGCTGCTGATGAGGAAGAGAGAGTATATCACACCAATAATAAAGTCTTTGCACTGGCTTCCTGTGAGCTTCAGGACAGATTTTAAAGCACTTATATTGGTTTATAAAGCTAGTTTTAGTCGTATTTATTTATGTAATCTGCCTTAATCATATGACACCACTGCAAGTGTTCATATTTTTTAAAGTAAACTCAAAACTTATCTTTTTAATTACAATTTTTACCTGTTTTAAATTCATTGATTATTACTGCTTTACTTAATTTTTTATCTAATTTTAAAACTAATTTTGATTGATTTATATAAAATATATGCACCATTAAAAACATATGATTGTAATCTAAAATCAATGGATCCGATTACAAAACATACCTTCTTCTTTTTCTTATCTTTCTTCTTTTTCTTGCGGTCAGGATCATCATCCCTTTTCTTTTTCTTCTTTTTGGGATCAGAGTCAGATGGAGTTTCTATAAAGCCCAAAAGTAAGACCTGTTTAAGGACACATATTCCATGTACATATACTGCCTAATTTTGACACTTGTATAACATCATGCCTTGTGGTAGTGGGTCCTGTACTCTATGGTGTTTGTGCTTGTGTTTGCTCTTCTTCTTTGGTGGCTGTATATGCATTAGGCGGTATTGTTCTGGAAGCTGCGAAAACAGAACAGTGTCAACATGAAAATACATGCTCTGCACATCATTTGACAAACTTTTGATTTTCTTATTAGTACCGGTCCTGTGTGGAGTCTGAAGCCCGTGAGAAGAGCACCAGTCAATGGGCTGAAAGAGTTTCCACACACTGGAGGTTTATCTATCAAAGACCTCAAAGAGCTGCCATCTTGTGTACCCGGACAGTCAATCATACCTATAAGACAACAAATGCAATTAATAACTAATAGTTAGAATACATTAAAAACAAAGGCTCATTCCATGAAGCATACAATTATTAACATAGAATAAACACATGTTACAGTAATAGCCTCATGTCATGTTTAAAAGAATAATTGCAGCCTCTGGTGGTGACATTGCAGACTGTAACGTATACATTTAAAGTGAATGTTTGTGTTTGTAAATCTACAAATTTTTATTTAAGAAAAAAAAATCAATTATCATTTTCTGACTCGTGGGTAAAAGATTGAGATTGAAACCTAGTCTGCAATTAACCAAAGGAATTCTTTGAGAGGATGCCATGTCACATAAAGTCCCTTTAACTATAATATTTCGTTGCCCTTCAGCTAAAAAGCAATACATATGATTGGCAGATTACCTGGTAATTCTGGTAGAAAGTTGCTCAGTTTCTCTTTCACCTTTTTCCCACAGAATTTGTTGTACGCGTGCTCCAGGTTGTAGTGCGTTATGAGATTAGAGTTTCCAGTCAATTCGTTTCCAACTAAATAAAAACAGACATGCCTCAGTGTTTTTAAATTGACAAAACCATTTAAATATGCATACCCAAGTGATGACCATCCAGATACATAACATAAGAGTTTGATATGATGAATAAAAAAACTGAAAAATACAAGTGAAACAAACAGGTGCCTTATAGTATTGGAATAAATGTTTACATATTTCCGCATGGACCCGTTGAAGTACTGTACTACTGTATCTGATGACTTCCTAATGCCAACCTCTGCTATGCTAGCAAGCTAGCAATTGTTTACAAACTGCTCGGCAAGATGTGATTGAGTTTCACCAATCAAACACCAGCAATGTATTGCCAAAATGCAAAATTTGTTATTCAGTTGTTAAGAACCAAACGTTACCTGGTAGATCCCGCAGTAAATAAAAGGGCTCATTCGAGGCTCCGGGCTTTCGTAGAAGAGGCCCCTCATCCCCGATCTGTGGTGGCATTTGACCCGGCATAGACACTTGGCTTTGCGGCAGAGGCGGCGGAGGCTTCCCCGGTCCAAATCCCAAAGCTGCGGAGCCTTGAGATCCCTGAGCTTCACTTTGGCCGAATAGAGTTGAAAACATTTCTGTCATATCTAAAGAATCCGTTTACTATGAAAAGAACACTCACAGACAGCATCTGATCTACAGAAAAACACACCGCAGCTTCCGCTCTCGACTCTTTGTGGCACTGTTTTCTTCACCGTATTGCTGCTTGTAAAGACGCACGACGCTACCGTAATGTTGGCAATAATATTGAATCCAGTCTATAATAATGTTGGAGCAGGAGAAATATTTATTTGCATGAAAGCAAAAGTAAAATCAACAAACACAGATTTACATTGCATTACAATTCACAGAATGAACTTTACACATCAACATTAGGACTGAGGGCAGATGCCAGTTTTTCAAAATCTGTCACAGATACCTGGGGAGAAGGAACATTATGTTACAATAATAGTATGGCAGTACAATTTTACTTTTAATAAATAAATAATAAAAAAATTATCATGAATCAAGGACATGGTAAGCCATCCATGCACATAAAATAAGATAATTACAATAACGGCCATTAGAATCTAGACCCAATACACCTATGTATTTGGAGTGTGAGTCTAATGGGACTATGATCTGGCATACTTCAGAGTAATATGTTTTGATAATTGGCTTTTCTTAATTAAGAGAGTGTTATTGATTCATTCCTGCTTCCTGTTACGTTCCTGTATTATCCTGCATTTGAGGCTTGAGTTGAGTTGAGTCTTCTTGTTTTCTAGGACCTCCCTAGTCGAGCAATACTTGATGATTAACAATTCACATAATGTAGTATCTGTTATCATGATGTCATAATCTATTATCATATTTTGATGTAATACTAAATACCAGAAATAAGCTTATGTTGAAACAATTGATGCATCAAGAGAAAAAACAAAACAAACAAAACACCTCTAATGTAGATGTTCTCTAACCAACAACCTCTCTCTCACTATACAGACTTACCTTCAAGTCTTCCACAGCTGCTGAAATATGGTGGTCAGTCTGACAAAGAAGCTCTCTCCCTGCCAGGACTTTTTCTGCTAGGGCAACATTTTCAGCTTGGATTTTTTTAAGCTCTAGTTTCATGTAGGCTTCCTGTTTTTGATAGTACGGCATCAGAAAACTGCAAAGGTCCTGTTCAGGTACACCAGAGGGACGCCTAAGGAACAAAGATGATGCATTTAATAAAAAAAAATACAATAAAAAATTGCATGTTCATATAGGAAAACTACATAATGTCAGACAATGTACCATGCAGGATCTGTTTTACTCTTGGCAGCATTCTCCAGTTTATCCAGTTCATTGAGTTTAGTCTCTAAGCCTCCTTCTTCAATTAATCTGATAATGTCATCCTTTAAAACACAATACAAACCATATTTAACAAAACAAAAATGTAGTGTAGCTGTGTATGTTATAACGCTGCATATATCGTTTTGTTGACATACCTGAATGGCTCCCTTCAGTTCTTCGATAAACTGTTTATATATGTTTTCCATACGCTGTGGGTTTTTCTTGTAAAGTGGCCGAAAGGTACTAGTGAATCTGTTAAAACTGGATGAGAAAACAAAGAGACAGTTATAGCTTTAATCTTTACACAATGAAACCTCCAAGTAGTGTTGTTTAACATGAAATGCTATGTGGTTATAAGCTAAATGAATGTGTTTTCATGGAGATTTCATGGAGTTAATGCTTTACCTCTAATGTTACACAATATGGCACTAAACATTTATTCAATCACAGGTGTTTTCATTGCTAAGGTTCACCCCATCATAGGGTGACCAGATTTTCAAAATAAAAACCTTGGACATCCCTTGTTTGGGATGTTTGGGGATAATAAAATTGTGAAATGAGTGCGTAATTAAGGAAAATTGTTCTTCACTCCGCTTAATGTGAGTCAGTACAGTCATATTTTCTTTGTGTTATGGTCATTTTTAAGCAGTTTTTCTGTATTTTACTGAAACAAATACAATGTATACCTCTCTACTGTTGGCAGGGATCAGATTGGTCAAAAATGGACACCTGGGACATTTCTTGAATGAAACTAGGACAAATCACTAGTTTTAGATAAATGTGAGTCACAGGGCTCAAAACTGGGATAGTCCCGGGTAAATATGGACGTCTGGTCACCCCGCCTCATCACCTCACCACATATCTGATCTGCAATAGTTTACTGCCATAAGCCCTCCATCAGAAAAGTTACACAACAGTAGTGCACCTTCAAATTACAATTGATCTTTTACATTCAACTACAACTGAATACTGGTTTATAAATAAGACAAACTGAAGATAATTTCAACTCATAAAATGCATCCATGTCACATTTTACCTGGCAAGTTCAACAAAATTCTCCAAGCTTTTTTGCATCACTTTCTCGAAGAGTTTTATTCGGCTAAATCGAGCTTCTACTTCGTGGTCCGTCGTCGTACTACTCCCGGTTTGAGATTTAGACTTTTTACTTGACGTTTTTTGAGCTTTACTTATTTTCTGATTCTTAGTTTCATCCTCGGTTTCTTCGCTGAAATTGTCGTCTTTTTGCTCCATTTTCACCACACGTTTCTGTTGTTTATGTTTTGCTTTGCCCGCCAGAAGTACGGGTGGAGGATTGGCCAAAAAAAAAGACGTCTGTACAAATGGCGCATGCGCAGTTTACTCACGCACCAACCACACGCCACTTGTTCCTTCAGCTGTCACTTCTCACTCTCGCTTCGACTTGTGGTTTCTGCAAGTATGGGCCTCATCACGGGATTTTTTGCTTTTCTCTACCATTTTCCACAAATTTACAAATGGCTCCTCAAGCCGTATTATATCATTTCGTTTCTTATGACCGTTGCATTTATTGCCGTGCGAAAAGCGCCAGGACTTTGCGAACACCTGGCTTCACAACGAGAAGACAGCAACTCCTGCGACTTGGACTGGGTGAGCATGGTGGGATAGGGTTCCCTACATGTGGAGTTATTGCCATATATGGTGTTCCCTTTGTTTCATAAAATTTCCATAGCAGTTAATATAACTTTATATTTTTCAATTGTATCTGGCTGTAGAGAGAATGGGAGATTCTAATGTTCCTCTGTGCCATTGTGATGATGAAAAACAGGAGAGCCAGTAAGTAAATCCCAGTACTCATTCATTAGTGTAAACCTTAGTTCTGTGTTTGTTTTGGCTTAAAACAATGAAGAAAGGTAGCTCTACACAGGGGTAAGGGGGGGTTAACAGTTCTATGGGTTCTATGGGTTTAACCATTTCAGTTTAACAGATAAGGGTCAATTACAGTTTTTTTTATATATATATATAGCAAAGATGCAACAAGATTGAAGTTGACAAATTATGTATTTTTGTGGTTTAGATTTTAAACTGTAGGGACAATACATATTCCAATTACAGTGTGTAAAGCCAGATTACAGCAAAAATGTGAATCTATCTGAATACCAAAAGTATGTGATACACAATTCTGAATTACATGACACAATCACAGTAATACAGTAATCACATAATAGCTGAGTTTTAAAAAAACAACTAGTAACTACTGTTTTGCATACACTCCACCTGACCATTTGTTACCAGCCTATTCTTCCCTTTCTTTTGTCAGTTACTCTGGAGCAGCACATTGGAAACATTTTCCTTTTCAGCAAAGTAGCAAATGTCATTTTATTCTTCAGGCTCGACATTCGACTTGGGATCCTTTACGTCGTACTCTGTCTTGGTCAGTCACATTACATTACATTTTAGTGTCTTTCTCATGCTAAGATTTAAAAAAGCATTTGAAAAAGTATTTTACTTCCATTATAGGGCTATGCAAGGTCCGAACTAGGACAAATCAGGTCTAAAATAGCATTAAAACATTATTTAAGTAGAAGAAGCCTGAAACCCTTGCAAACTTTCTAACTACTACTAATCTTGAGAATTTAAGAGATTCAAACATAGTTAATCAATTCTAATAGAGATATAAGAATTGTATTGTTGTACTGTCTTCATTTCAATCCCACAGCATTTGTGATGACATGTAAGCCTCCTCTATACATGGGCCCAGAATATATTAAATACTTCAATGACAAGACCATAGATGTAAGTGAAATATATTTAAAGCCCTGTATTACTGTTAAAAGCAACTAGCTTTGTTTGGATCTGTTTTAGGAGGAGCTTCAGCAGGATGGTCGGGTGACATGGATTGTTGAATTCTATGCAAACTGGTCATCCGACTGCCAGTCATTTGCACCTGTTTTTGCCGATCTTTCCCTCAAGTAGGAAATTATTTCTTTATCTGTTTTACAATATTACTTATTACTTATATTAATCTTAATAATTTGTGCAGATACAACTGTGCTGGACTTCAGTTTGGCAAAGTGGATATTGGACGCTATGGAGAGGTTTCTCAGAAGTTCGTTTTCTATTATTTGCATTTTGTTGTTGTTGTTGTTGTTGTTATTGTAATTTTCTAAGGTGATAGCATATTGACAGCTGCTTTATATTGAACAGGTACAGGGTTAGCACATCACCCTTGGCAAAGCAGCTTCCAACACTGGTGCTTTTCCAAGGCGGTCGGGAGATCATGAGACGCCCAATGGTTGACAGCAAAGGAAGAGCTATATCTTGGACTTTTAATGAGGTGAAGTTAAGAAAATACATACATTATATTTGCTTTATTCAGTAGTGTTAATGCAATGTTTCCTTTTCCCAGGAAAACATTATCAGGGAATTTAACCTAAATGAAATCTTCCAAAAATGTAAAAAGCTTAACAAAAGTCGTGGGTTGAAAGAAGATGTACCAAATAGTTTTGAGCCAGAAGAAGACAGTACTGAGTTTGAAACAGGAAACCAGACTGAAAGTTCAGAGAGTAAGAAGTACAAGTGAAGGAGAATGTGAAGTTAAATCTAGGATGTTGAGAAATGTTATCAGCATTATTTATGAATGTGTTATTGGGCCTTTAAATTACAAATATCAGAAGTTGAACAAGGTGGTAACACATGTATGCTTGAAGAGCTTTGCTGCTTTACACATAATTGTATGGGTTCAAATCCAGCAATCAGCTTGAACATTTATTCACCAGAATTAAAAGATATCTATTCTTATGTTGACTCTTGGTCCTGCTGCACTTTTGTTGTCAGACATTTCTTCATTCACTGATGACATTTTACTCCAGGAGTGGCAATATGACTGGAATCCAGAATAGGCCACAGCATCTGGCCAAATGGTCAATGGTGACATGAGAGCAAATATTAGAATAATATTGCACCTCCATCCAGTCTTTAAGTCTGTTAATTGCTGCTAAGCATTTGGGCCACTGGAGGTGTCATTTAAAACATGTATTTGAATCCACAAGCAGTTCATACTCGCGTGGAAAGGACTTCAGATGGAAGGTCACTGATGTAAAAGGGAATTGATCTGCCTGTCAGGAACTGGGATTCTTCATTGGTAAAGGTGTTACAGGCTATATTTGTCACTTCTAAAACACAGATTAGGAACTAGTCAAACTTAAAATACCAAATAATACAATAAATTTGATTTATTAAAAGTCCTATATTATACAAGACTCCTCTGAGCTTTTAGCCATGAAACCTCATCAAAAACATAACAGTTGTGTTTTGTTTCATTCACACATGTTTGAGTTACTACATCTCCAAAGCTCACAATGCTCTGACCCACCTTGTGATGTCGTGAAGTGGACGTTTTCAAGTTAATAGCTACATTTTACCTTTAGTTCAGTAGAGTTTGGAAAATGGAATTATCCAAATTATTCTAGCATTTATTTATTTTATTTACATATTTATTTTTCCATTTAAATAGAGAACCAGGAACAAAGTGGCAAGTCCATGATATTTATTTGCAGGGTGTTTGTCTAACTGTGTAATAAATCAGTTTGGTTTTTTTAACAGAAAAAGAATTTATGTGTCCAAATGCCCAAAATACTGGCCAGGAATCATTCAGAAAGCAATTTGGCATTTTATTTGGACATATAATAACCTATATAGGACTAGGCTATAAATTGTGACTGTGTCTCTATATTCTGATATTGTGGGAGACCAAATAGGTCAGGCCTCACAAGATTTTATTTTATCTGTGATTTATCAGTTCACTTGATGTACACATATTTCAATGTGATTGAATCTCCTGACCTCCTAACCTGGGGATGTGAGTAAAGTTCTACGACTAATGGATTTCATAATTGTTAGATGGGTTTGTGATTATTGAATAAAGCATTTTGCTTGTTAAATTAAACTTAAAATAGTATGGATGGTCATGCAATGTCAAAAGCTGCAGCATACACTACAGCTGTAACCTCTACAAAATACACAAAACATCTATGGTCAAATATCTATAATAAAGAATAGGAAAGGTTTAAATTTGATGTTACAAGGAGATAACAAGGGTTGTGTAGTAATACATTTCAGTGGTCAGGTTGTTACCGTGTGTGTTAGCAGAACAGCTAAATCACAAGGCAAAAACCACCTAAGCTTTGTCAATGTACTCCATGCAGTTTAAACACATTTGCACATTCATTGTTCTAGTGTGCGGATCAGTGTTGTGATTTATTTTAAGTTTATTAAAATTTTACATAAAATCTGCATTCCACTGTGAAAATGTAATAAATTATAATTAAAATTTTAAACTGATAAATTACAATATTGCACTGACAGATATAAATAGCTTCATATACACAGATATTATGTCTGTGTTGGCCACCTTCATTGGAAAGCACTGTAGTCAAGAATAAAATGAAGGCTCACAAGTGTTCAGGGCTGGAACACACTCTGGAGGCTAATGAAAAACAATTAGTCCTTGTAACAATAGTGCCTACTTCTTAATAAAATCATAAAATTGGTAAAGGTAGTCAGTATAGTATAAGATGGTGATGGAAATATTTTTATGCAATATAAAACCTCAATAAATAAATCATTAATAGCCTACTGTGTCATGTAATTGCTTAACATGCTTTAAAATACTGCACAAAGAAGCTAAATAAGGGGCAATGTGTAGGTAGCAGATGTTTAATGATTTGAACATGTTGCCTGAAAAGATATATTTGATGAGTTGTTTACTCAAGTTTGATTATCCAAATGCCAAAACTGAATAAAATGTTTCAGTGGAACATCAAAGACCCGTTATTATCATTGTGACCTTTTTATTTTGAGACATCATTTAAAAAAATTCATAAGGCCATTTTGGAAATGTATTTGTTACACATTTGTGGAACACAGTCATCACAGCGTACAATTGCAATATCAATGTTTTTTCATACAAGAATAACACAGGTTTTGTTTTATTTCCACACAATGGCTTCTTGTGCCTTTAGTGAAGGGTCCACCCATACAAGAACAAATGGGCATCCGACAATATTCTTACCACTATGCATTCAGAACAAAGAAAAGTTACATGCTCATGAAACCTATGAAGCCAGGGGAGATCAAAGACCTAAAACACAGTTAATTGGCATAAAAGATACGTAGGTGCTTCAAGGTTTTCCTCTCCCTGGACTTGTGCTGCTAATAGCTAGCTTTTACATTCTACTGCGAACACTGTAGTGGGCAAATAAAACAATAAATAATGCCCAGCTCTAAGCCTCACCAACCCTATATTCATTTTAAAGCATTACCAGTGTAGAAAATAACTGTACCTATTAGAACATGAAAACAACCAAAGAATTAGGCAATCAAACTATTAATAGGAAAATGGTACATCAAAAAGCATAAGGAAACATAAAAGTACAGATTATTTCAACTATGTAAAGCAAAATGGCCAGTTCCTACTAATGGAAAAGAGTGACTTTGATTTAACTTCTATAAATTTAAAATATTATCAAATCTTCTTGAAATAATAATTTAACTAAAATAAAATTAGGTCCAGTATTATAAACAATTTAATTATTTTTCAAAATAAATAAGACATTACCCTTACTACCATTTTTGGCTGGCCTTACAAAAACTGCAGCTAGTGTTGGGATCAACAAATAACAATGATTTTAAAGCTTCAAATTCATTTTGCATAATGTCTCTAGCGTCAGCATCACAAACATACATTCCATAAGTTGCTTGTGCTAAAATTTAAATTTCTTTGTGGTTATAAAAACTAGTCTCTATTTCCACAATAAAAATTCAAAAGATCACCATAACATGAATACCAGCAAAACTGGGCTGATGCAGCCATCATTATTTTACAGGCAATTGATTATAAATCACTTTCTATCTTACACAAGATGTCATTCTTTAAACGTCATAACACACTTTCTGTCCCAAGAAGCAGATGTCATACATGTAAAAAATACTATTAAAAACAATTACAAAACTAAATAATGATGATGTGATAGCTGGACTCTTTGATCCTTTACAGAAATAAATGCTTTGTGGTCCATTCACTCACACAGAAAAAAATGACAGTTACTGGAAAAGATTGTGGTGGTGATTGGTCAACAGTCATCATCTTCTAAAGATTTCCATTTGTTTTCTTTTGATGTTTTCTTTACATCCACTTATTAAAGGCCATCCTCAGCTAATGTACTGCATAAACTCCTGTGTGGATCAAACCACTGTGAACATCAGTCAGTGGTTCCAAAACATCTTGCTGTGATAAAGGTCCTTCGTTCAAATTCTTGGAACAACTGGCATCATGACAAGTGATATCACAAATACTGCATTACAGTCAGTACCAGACGCACCAGTGGAAAACAGTCCTTCTGAGGCACTCACCAAATGAATAATATCCAGCTCAGTACAAAGCAGATGAACAGTTTAAACCGTCAGATCTAAACTGATATCTCATAGGTGGTCCCTCCAACGCCTGTGACCTTCTTCACTCCAGGCTTAGATGAGGTGTGATTGGTCATGACCGAACGCGAGCTGGATCATAGAACATCAAAAGAAGAGGGATAAGAGTTTTACCAGAGGGGAAGGAGTCAGTCTTAGACATAAATAAAACCATGTTTTGTTGTCAATGAGTGTATATCAAACAATTAAGTATATCAAACAATGAAGGAAAATACGTTCATGCTATTGACCAAGAGAGACAAAATGCATGCTGTTAGACAACTGCAACACAGCCTGACATTGTTGAGGTAGAAAGCAAAGACTCACAAATCAAGGAGGAAGAGCAGGGCTGACTCAGACAAAGGAGGAAGAAGAGAAACATTAGAGACAGGAGAAGCAGGCTGACTGAAGTAGAAACAAGTCACTACTCACAGTGGAGCTTGGTGTCCTCCTGCAGTGCCCCCTGTGTGACGAGGCTTGGGCTGATGATGCCCAGCCTCGCTACTAGAGGGCTGGGACTTGGTGAGGGAGAGGCTGCGCGGCGGTGGAGATACAGGAGGATCTAATGAACGAACCCCTGGCGAAGAAGAAGAGGTGGAAGGCGTACGGAGGGCTCGAGAGTCCTGGTGACGATGCATTAGTGGGTGGGCTTCTGGAAGCCCAGAGGAGGAGGGAGGGGTGGGGCTGACCGCACGCAGGTAAGCCCTGTGGGGGGAGGAGAAAGTGGCAGAGCCCTGGAGCAGCTGGCCTTCCCTCTGCTGGGCTATTTGAGCTGAGAGGAAAGGTGACGTGTAGCCCTGCAGAGGGCTTCCAGGGGACACCATCTCAGGCTGGCCTCTGAGTGTGACCCCAGTCAAATGAAATGGAGCATGAGGTTTCTGTGGCGACAGCTCGTGAGCAGCAGACTCAAACTCCGGGCTCTCAGAAGGGGTCAGGAGGCTGTCGTAGGATAGGCTGCCGTTCCGAGGAGTCTGATTGGCCAGGCTTTTGTAGCTGGTGTCTGTGGTGCCTTCTGACTGAAGTGTGGCTAGAGGGTTGTGCGCTGTGTGAGCAGAGCGTATACTGGAGGAGTGAGAGCCAGTGGACAGGACCAGAGACGATGGGTAGGAGGTGTAGGAGCGCCCAGTCAGGGAGTAGCCAGACACCCCACCAGCAGGGACGCCAGAGCTCCCAGGACCCTCACCTCTGTCCCCTCCCCCTCTGCGCACACCTGCACCTCCCCCCACCACTGTAGCCCCATCCAGGCTGCTTGGCTCAGAGCGGTAGCTTGGATGACGACTGGACTGGAGGATAGTTGTGGAAGGAGAGTCCATACTTTCACCACGAATTATCTGAAAGTAAGAATCCAGAATAAAACATATGAAGAGACAAGGCAACATTACTTACTTAAGATTTTAATTTAAATTTTCCTTTGATTAGGTTGTAACATAGAATGTGGTGGTGGGGAAACTGAATGTGTGATTGATCATTCATAAGATTGTTGCATTTGTTTCATTGACTGGATTTTAACATGTACTGGCACTGCATGCCAAAAGACTGAGCAGGGAGACATACATGGGAGTACAACTACTGTCCAAAACTACAGAAGTTTCACATTCCAGTCAATGCAGTCTTGGTGGGAAAGGACAGATCAACTCCAACAGACAGTCAAAGGGGTCAGCACACAGATGACACTGGCTGTAACTTACTGATCAATCGATGGCCACTGAATGATTTATTTAAATAAAAGCAAAAAGAGGAGGCAGTAGGTTAACCACAATTTAAAAGAAAAAGTCAACAAACTTGTACATAAATCACATATTTGTAAATAAACTTTAAGGGGAAAATTATTTTGGCTGAATTTGTGGGAACAAGTAAAATTATTCAACAATGCAATCCTGAAATTTGTATGTAATTCTGGAGTTCGGGGCGTACCTTGTTGTGCTGAGTATTGTGATTCCTCCCTGGGCTGTTGCATGCAGGTCTATACTTGAACATTGAAGGAGTGGGAGGCGCTTCTGTCAACAAACTACTCTCTGCAAAGAAAGGTTAGCAAAATATACAAATATGCAAGGCAAATTAAATTCATTCAAGACAACTAAATGTATAAACCAGGTAATCTCACCCTCTGTGTCAGCACGGGGAAGGCCAGGGTACCGAAAATCAGGTTTTGGTGGAGGTGGAGGTTCGGCATCTGCTGACTGACTTTCTATGGGATCTAAACTACTTTTAGACTAAAACACACAGACACAACCAAATTACTTAAACAGTAAATGTACATGGCTGCATTGGTTGTCCACTGACAACACATACCCGGGAACTATGCCTGTCATTCTGTATGCCATTGTCCAGGACTTTTGCCTCTAGTTGGGCTTCAGTAAGAGATGGCCTAAGAAAAGGAGGTTGTATTTCCAGTTCTTGAGGACTATGCCAGCGACCCAAATATCTATGGTGAACAAAAACATTCAAGACACCAGACATATACCATATACCATATTCTGTACATTGGAGTTCATTATCATTAAAATAAGTCACACATCAAATCCCTAGGAGGCCAATGGCAAACTTTTTCTATTATTTTCCAGGTCTTTTTAAAAAAAAATAGTGAATACACACCTTGGAGCTTGAGATCTGCAGAGAACATAGGTAATGTTTCTCACACATCCATTCGTAAAAGGATTAACGCCTCCTCGAAACTTTCCAGTCACCTAAAAAAAAAAAAAAAGAACCATTAAGTATACAGTGACATTTTTTTAACAAATAAAGTGGAGAATGTTGTTTACCTGTTCATTTGTAGTTCTCCCACGAGCCACCAGAACAATATGGAATCCAGTCAAGCCTGCGACTGGCACAAAAAATAATCCAGCTACACACATCACAGCCATACTGGAGAAAAATGTTAAGGAAAAGCTTACCACAAATATGTTATTACTAAATAACATTTGCATGATTTAATACTTCAAATAAAAGGATACGTGACAGCTGAATGTGGTGTATACAGCTCATGGCGATGATGTAAAATGTAAACCAACCCAAAGCAAAAAACATCTATGATATGTGTAGTAAGTGAAAGCAAAAATAGAAAAAAATATCTATAGTTTCGTCGCCCAATGCAGTTGTTAACCCAAGGACAGTGGTGATCAAAATCCTAGAACATAAACAAAGACAAAAGTATTGTTATAACATCTATAATTTACATTTACAAATCATCACTTAAAAATACATTATTTGAGGTTGTGACTCAGTACCTCAACACAGTTGTCACACACTGAACAGTGTGAACACCTTGGAGGACGATAAAAGCGGCAAGTTGAACACCATTTCATGCGAACCTGAATGCCCTTTATCTCTACAGTCTTATAGAGCGGTGCTCGGAAGTCATCCTCTTTATCCTCATCTTCTTCCGCTATAACAGATAAAGGCACATGAAAACAATAGGAATAAAAAATATATATATACAACAGCACCCTTTGATCAGATTGATTGTGTAGATAAAACTCATTTAAGTCTTCACACATGAATTTACATGTATTTAATTACCTCTGGGGAAAATGCCAGGATCCATAAAAGTGGCCATGCAGAAGTTTGCAAGGGTGAAAAGAAACATTACAGCAACATATATGGGAACAACAGAAGATATGTGTTCCGATAACCATGGACACCTGCGGATTGAATGAAACAATCACAAATCAAAAACAGAAAACAGATTACTGTAAATGGCAAAACAGGGCAATAACAGTGAGCACTTACGTAAAACAGAAAAAGAGAGTGGTGGACCCAACAAGGAATAACGTGGCAGCCGAAACGGGAACATATCGGCTGGGACGAAATGGACGGGGAGGAGCTGAAGCAGGACCTCCGACCCCTCCCCCAATACCCCCACCACTGAAGCCTGGCATCAGAGATGGAGGCAAAGATGGGAAGAAGCAAAGGTAGAAATCTAACGTCTACCTGGAGTGAAGGTGAACTTCACTGCTCAAAATGATTATTACAGTCTGTGTGATGACAAGTCATCATGGCAAAACAATGCAAATAATATATTTTAAAAATAGATATATTTTAAAATCATAATGCTATATAATTTGCAGCAATTTTTAAACACTGGATCATATTTTTACCGGGGGTGATACAAAAATACGTGTATGTGGTATATTTTTTGTTGTATGGCTTAATGTAACTATTTGGTGCAGCAATAAATTTAACAAAAATGGCTGTTTACTGGCATCAAGTGCAACCATCAAACTACTGCACTGGAACACAAAAGAATAGATAATTGTTCTCTATCCATGGCAAAACCTGTGGTCGTGTTACAAATTCAAATAAAACAAACTTGTAGGGAGGTAGTGAATAAATAGCCAACAGAAGCACAACAACACAAGAGGCAAAAGAGTGCAACAGCTGATGATGAACTTCTGTGATTGTCCCAAGAATAACTTATCTAGGCACTGGGTGGGAGGAAGGGGCTGTGGATGGTGGCGAGAAGACAGTTCCCAAATTCAAATATGGGCGGGTCAAGTAAAAGTAAATAAAAATAAAAATGATGAGCCAGTTAAAAAATAAGAATAAAACTGTATTTACATAAAAAAGATAAAATTGTGAAACTGGGCCACTGTGGAGCATCCACAGGATTAGAGTCTATGTTAAAACAGAATCAACTCATTCCGTAACAGCAACTGAAAGGAGCCACAGGAATAACACTGGCCACATCGAGACAAGGTGATGTTTTACACAACCACATTGTGTGTAGACACATGTCTCTTATTGTGAATTCTTCTTTGGAAGCCATGGAGTAGTCGATCATGTCATCTGTTGCATAGTTCACCCTTATTTTCCGCCAGATTTCATTCCATAGTGTTTGGGTTTATACAAGTTCCCCCTGTAGAAAAACAATAAGTATATATTTTTTTTGTAATCTCATGGAAGAAATTTCCTTTTAAAATTAAATCAAGTGGAACAGTCTTTGTGCATTTCAATTTCACTCATAAATTTAAAACATCATATTCAAACAAAATTCAAATGCAATGCCAATACTTCACAATTTATTTTGTGTAGTTCTAGTACTCCAGTCACTAGGTCTGCTGCCGATACACAGCTGTTAAATGAATGACCCAGGTGGTCAAATGTAACACACCTCTTTCTCATACTAGAAACTGAAGATACTCAAGGGACCTGGATCAGTGACAAGACTAGACTTTCGTGACTAATTTTACTGTCTCTTTGATAGGTGTCGAGAAAGCACTGGAAGCTGATCCTAACAGTGTAATATGAGAGCTGCGACACACCCCACCCCTCAACAATCACCAACAAATATTGAAGCGTGGCCGAGGCAAAATGTCACTTGTTAATCATCTCATGTACCTCACGACAATCTGTCCCTATGGATCATAATCCTCTCCACCTCGAGTCTTGTCTGCAACCGTACGTCTGCAGGCACGTTGCCGATAAACCCCGCTTAAGCGACTAACATTTTGACTCAATCAAGTTGTATGGATTTGTGAAAGAAGCCTGAAGTTTTGGTTCGCGATGGCATTGTACAGTAGAGCCAAGCCATCGCTACGGTTCAATTTAGTGCTGACATCTGCCACAGTCCGATCATACCACAACGAACATCTGCAAATAATGTAACTACAAGAGCCACTAGCAGTGTTCTGGGTTTAATGTTGGTTATGTAATTGAGCCGCTAATACACACTTTGCTCGATGCTCAATTAAAACTTACCTTGCATGAAAAGTTTTTTGCGACGCTTATCAGTCTTCCACCACTGAAGTTAGCTAAACTGACTAGCATGGGAGACTGAACCTTAATAGACAGCCTTTCTGTGGCAAATTACTCTTCGAGATAAATTATAATCCGTTTTGCGTACATCGCTGGGAACAGACGAAAGAAGTTTGGTTTACCTAATATCGATCAAATGGGTTGTTTTGGCTTCAGGGTGTTGGTCGTTTCGGTCATCCTTGAGTTAGCAGCAAACAAACTCGTTAGCTCGGTTAGCTAGGCCGACATCGGAATCCAGGAAGTAGCACGTCATCACTCAGGTGGGTCAGCAGCCAATCAGAGTCCGGGGTGAGGGCTCCGTTTACAGGAGAAAAGACCATAACAATTTAGACTTAGACAAACATTATTGATCCACAAGGGAAATTATTTGGACACAGTAGATCTCTCATCACTACATAATATAATAACAAAGAATAAAAAATATAAATGGTAATAATACATTTTAAATAAGTAGCAAAAAAAGATAGCAAGAGACAGGTGTCAAATAATAAGACAATTATATAAATGTAAACGTACAAGTCAAAAGAAAATAGATAAGTAATAAATATAAAATCACAGCTTCATACAAGAGGTTATAGGAAGACAGTGCAACAATGATATGATGACTGACAGGACACAGGGTTATTGTTGTACAGTTGTTTGGAGTATGGTATGTATCTATGTAGGAGCCTGTTGGAGAATGAGCTCCTCTCTCCCTATATAGTCTGGTGCAGTGGGTGAGTAGGAGTATCCATGTATGATGGAGAGCAGTTTGTTCAGTGTCCTCCTGTCCCTCACTATGACAAATATCTCCAAGTCTTTATTTATCATTTACAATACTGTCATCGGTAAACCTAGTTTCTGCAGTTCAGTCAGTTCTGCATTTTATTGCTGCTTACAGAACAAACAGTTGAAGTAGAACACTCTTGTAAAACAGGAATTTTGAATTGTACCTCACAGTTTTCCTTTGTACATATGCAATATGTTATGCATAGCCATAAAAACATACTGCTGTAATAGTAGTTGGAAGAATTTTAACATTTCTGAATAATTATTTTATAAAAGAAAAAAAAAAGGCTAGTTATGTTACCCGGATTGCGGTCACTGGGACCGCACCCTGGAGCCAGGCCTGGGGTGGGTGGTCGAAAGGCGAGCATCTGGTGGCCTTTCCCCACAGGGCCAGGCCAGGCAGAGCCCAAAAGAGCTCCATGTCCAGAGATCTCTGGAGTGCCCGGAGGAAACCCATCCAGACACGAGGAGAAACATGCAAACTCCACACAGAAAGGTCCGGGCAAACCAGGGATTGAACCCGGAACTTCTTGCTGTGAGGCATAAGTGCTAGCCACTCAGCCACCGTGCCACCTTGTTCTGTTACTGGACTTCTGTGCTAGTCACAGTTTGTTCATAATTAATTTCATGTTCGAGCACAAAGGGTGTCCATCAGTGCACGTGGCACCAGGATGCCCTAGGGCCGAGGTCAGTGATCGACTTTGCCGTTGTGTCATCTGACCTCCAGCTACGTATTTTGGACACTCAGGTGAAGAGAGGGGCTGAGCTGTCATCCAATCACCACCTGGTTGTGAGTTGGGTCCAGGAAAGGAATACTTTGAGGACCTCCTCCTACTTTGAGGACCTTCCCCACACTCCTCAGCCTCCCTGGTAAGGTCTATGCCAGGGTACTGGAGAGGAAAATCCGGCCAATAGTCGAACCTCGGATCCAGGAGGAGCAGTGTGGTTTTCATCCTGGCCGTGGAACACTGGACCAGTTCTACACTCTCCATCGGGTGCTCGAGGGTTCATGGGAGTTTGCCCAACCAGTCCACACGTGCTTTGTGGATTTGGAGAAGGCATATGACCGTGTCCCTCGTGGTGTCCTGTTGGGGGTGCTCTGGGAGTATGGAATTCGGTGCCCTTCACTAAGGGCTGTCCAGTCTCTGTATGACTGGAGCAGGAGCTGTGTTCGTATTGCCGGCAGTAAGTCAGACCTGTTCCCGGCATGTTGGACTCAGCCAGCGCTGCCATTTGTCACCGATTCTGTTCGTTGTATTTATGGACAGAATTTCTAGGCGCAGTCAGGGGCTGGAGGGGGTCCGATTTGGGCACCACAGGATCTTATCTCTGATGTTCGCAGATGATGTTGTCCTGTTGGCTTCATCAAAGCAGGACCTACAATATGCACTGGGCGGTTTACAGTCGAGTGTGAAGTGGCTGGGATGAGGATCAGCTCTTCCAAGTTAAAGGCCATGGTTCTCGACTGGAAAAAGGTGGCTTGCTCTCTTTAGGTGGGTGGAGAGGCCCTGCCTCAAGTGGAGGAGTTCAAGTATCTCAGGGTCTTTCTCACGACTCAAGGGAGGATGGAGCGTGAGATTGACAGGTGGATTGTTGCAGCAACTGCAGTGATGCGGTTGTTTTATCAGACCGTTGTGGGGAAGAGATTCACCGGTCAATCTTCATTCCTACCCTCACCTATGGTCATGAGCTCTGGGTAATGACCGAAAGGACAAGTGGTCGAAATGAGTTTCCTCCACAGGGTGACTGGGCTCTCCTTTAGAGATAGGGGCCCGGAGTAGAGCTGCTGCTGCTCCTCCACGTCGAGAGGAGCCAGCTGAGGTGACTCGGGCATCTGTTCCAGATGCCTCGTGGGCGTCTCCCCAGGGAGGTGTTCCAGGCATGTCCCACCGGAAGGACTCCCCATGGAAGACCCAGGACACGCTGGGGGGACTATGTTTCTTGATTGGCCTCGGAATGCCTCGGGGTCTCCCAGGAGGAGCTGGAGGACGTGTCTGGGGTGAGGGAAGTCTGGGAGTCCCTGCTTAGACTGCTGCCTCCACAACCCGGCCTCGGAAAAGCGGAAGAAAATGGATGAAATAATTATTTGCAGTGTATCAGGTTTATTTATTTAAAAGGGACAATGTACATTAATAACATTTCTGTAAATGCACTATTTTCTGGCATTTAATTTTTTTTTTTTATTCATTAGGAAAAACGTTTAAATTGTGCCAAATTCAAAACGCAAACACATGCCAGCTAATTACAGCATTTATAATAAAGTTATAATCGCTAAAAAAAAACAAAAAACCATAGGATAGCATAGCAAAATATTAAATATTTTCACCCAGATAACAGTTACTACTTCATGTCCATGAATCTAATGTCCATTATCAGCAGTGTGTGTCTTGGTAGAGGTCGAGGAGCTGGGGAGAGCACTTTCATCACCTGAGCTTGGGTGTCCACATTTGTCACAACAATAAAACCGCACACAGGGGTCTCAACTATACCCTTCCTTACCCCGTCCTCTCCATCGTCTGCACTACTTACACTTAACACGTGATATGTAAGATCTCTACCTGGAGTTACTGGTACCAACTTTAACTGTGTATCATCTTGAGACATTCCTAAGGGCAAGCATGAGTCCGGGATTGATGGTGCTCCAATTTTGTAGATACGGACATCAGAGAAGCGCACTTCATAAGAGAATGGATAGAAGGTAACACCACGGAAGCCATAAAAGTATTCACGGATCTTCTCATCACGAGCATCGCGTCGGCACTCCTTGGATCGCTCCACAACTCCCCCAGACTTGGGAAGGAGCACAACTCTGACAAAGTGGGGAAGGTCTCTCTTCAGCTCATTGTAGAGTCTCTCGTGGTCAAGTACCAACACCACGTCAACTTCAAAGGCAGATGCACAGTGGACTAGAGCCTGGTAGCCAGAGCCTTTAACCCATCCACAGGTGTTTATTATGCATCCTCCCACACTCGCCTTTCTGTTCACCTCGCAGCGTTGTGAAAATACCTCAGCTAGGCAAGATGTTAGCTGCAATGTAAATTGAAAAATAGGTTATGTATTTCAGAGACAAAAATTATATATGCCCACTGTCTTACCTTGTTGTAAAGTTTGATGTTTGTTCCTGGGGTAGTTGAGCCAAAGTGGTATACCAGTGGCGCCTGAACTGAAAAACCCTCTTCAACATCAGCCGGTCTTTCAATGCATAGTGCAGAAACTGTTCCAGGGACAGACACCTGAGGAAAATTTTATATATATAATATCCAAATGCGTTTTGCTGCATTGAATTTGTTTATCATAGATATTTAGTCAAACATATTTACCCCACTTTGACCAACATCCAGCTCTACAAACGTTGGCCTTCTTCCCACTCTTACAGCATAGCTGAGTAGCAAACGACAGACTGTTGACTTGCCCACATCTGTAGGGCCCACAACCATTACCTGAAAAATAGACACAAATCAATCAGTGCTATGAAACACCCACCCTTTTATTCCATTAAAATATACAAAATTACCCTTGGCCCCCTCTCATTGTCCTTTTCTGCTTGTTTTCTCATCTGTTCTAGTGCAGCGTGGGTGTTTAGGTAAAGCAACATTGGGGTGTCCTTAGAGACATAAGCCACCTGTGTAATAGAGAGATGGTTAGAACTACCCAAACTTTTTTTTTTTTTTTTTTAAATTGGCTTACTCACCTCTGGTTTCCCATACAGATTTACACTACAGCCTTGCCAAGTAAACACAGCGATCTTAGCACCAGGACCAAATGTGTATTTTTTGTTTCGATTCAGTTCTGATCCAAACACCTCTGCCATGCCAGACAGTAGCTCTAGCTCAACCTGTTCAGCTCCATCACCGGCTTCCACCTCGAATCTGAGCTCAGTCTCCTTTTCCAGGTCAAATCTGGTGCCGACTTTTCCAGGTGGAACATCCTCAGTTGGCTTTTCTAAAACCTCCGTCGCCATCACTGTAGCTTTAAAACAAGTAATATCCCATTAACAAAAAGCTGACTTCATACAGAACAAGAAAATCACATTATCAGTTTAACATTATCAGTTAGTTCGCATCAACAACACAACTACCTTAGACAAGTTAAATCCTACCTCCCATTACTCAATATAAAGTTATTATTAAACCATTATACACTATGTTTCGGGGAAAAATATTTTACTTACAACTTTATTAGTAAATACCTTTGAAATCTTCCAAGTCGTGCTTTATTTGAATGGAAATGCTGGCGCTTTACGGTCGCGTGATTATGACGTAATAATTAGACGTCCAATAGAATCTTGCCCATATGCAGCTGTAACATGGAAAATTCCAGCAGACTGGATAAAATGAGGCAGTGATGGTGGTAAACGAGTTTTATTAGGAGTTTTATGAACTTCCACGGTAAAAAAGAAAAAAAAACAAATTTAATTAAAAAAAATTTAAAAAAGGGCAAACAAAATGCGCTCTTTCTCAGATATCCCACTAGGTGACAGTCTTGTTCCAAGTAATCAGCAGCTGAAGCGGTTTCATCAGAAGAAAGACTGAGAAGATCTCTTTGGTCTGTCTTCGTCATGCGGCTTCAACTGCCATATCTCTTGGAAAAACATAAATCTACAATATACAAAAAAGAGATTTTATATAGCAGGTTTTGAACAATTTGGACTGCACATAATGAATTAACATCATACAATGTACATTGCATATTTGTTTCTGGATATCCATTATTTTATATTAATCTTAATGTAATACTGAATTAATACTGAATCAGGAGTTCCTTAGTTTGTAATGTCTTTTACATTTGAAAGCAAATTTACACAGGGACAAAAAAATTAATAAGGTTATTGGCTGGAAGACGGCAAACCTTCACTTCGCATCTAATCAGACTTCAGGGCCTCCTCTAAAGAAGAAACCACAACACTTGGTTCAGGAAACTTCAGCTTTCGAGGTGGTCCCTTCTTTAATCCGGTCCATAATATTTTTTCTAGTAAAAGAAACCATATTAAATATATTAAGGTAAAACTAAATAATACCAAACAGCAACTACTATAGCTAGCAGCAAGTACTTGCTAAATATGTTGGGGGAAACATAACATAATACCATTTTACCTTTGTCTCCATTCATCCAGGTAATCTCAAAACTATTCCTGCGAGGTTTTTGTGGGTTGAGAAGCACAGTGAGATCAGGGCGTGCATTGAGAAGTGCAGACTTCACCTCCTGTGCATTTCGCCCATACACTCTTCAGCTTTTGCTGCAACAAATAACATGATTTTTTTTTTCAAAGCGTTATGGCAAATTCACTACAGAATTACAATTTTGGTTTCATAGAAGTGGAGGTGAGGGGTATTTATCCAGTGAATTAAAATATCAGGATAAATTATCACGGTCGGGCACCTGGGTGTTCAGAACTCATGTGACTGCTTTGTATTGCCTTTTATGGTTGACACACACAGCAGCCCATATGTAAGAATGGTAAGAATGGCATGATTGGGGATTGTAAAACAATCGCTAAGTGACCTAATCTGAACCACTATGAAGAACTGGGACAATTTGTGACAGGTAACTTGAAATGATTCATTTCTTGTATATCAGTAGTAGATGTCAAAACACTGACAATAATAGTCTCCAGCTTTAGCAACGTTTAGTTAGTTTAACAGCATTTGTCAAAGTGCCAAAAGGTGCGACCGTCAACAACCTGAATCCTCATAAAAGCATGAGCACTTCAAAAAGAAATGTCTCACCATACAACACAACCAAAACGGACCTGAACAAAGACTGTTTAGTCATTTTGAGCCTCACAACAGTTTCTGTTGCTTTGATCTATTGTTGTGTTTAATTTAGGGTTACTTGTGGGAATATCTATGGAGAATTTGATGAGTTTGGTGAAGTTGCCCATTATTGTCCATTTTAGTTTGTCCATTAAGGGGCCATTTGTGAACTCATAAAAACTGTGACTGGCAAGCTAAATTCACCAAAACTGCACAAAAAATGTTATGCCTACCATGAGGGCCACTTAAAAGTGCACTGCATCACTTTTCTGGGAGGAGTTCACTTCCTGCATGCCTCCACGGAGAGCCTTTTGCTTTGTCAGTAATGTTGCACAATATAACATTAAAAGTAATAATTTTTCATGTATTTAATTACCGTGGTTTATTGCTGAAAAACGTACATTATTACAGTAACAAGGCAGTGAGCTCATGAAGACAAGTAGGTGGAGCACCCTCCACTTGAAAAGTTCCATGGTGCATCTGTTATTGGTGAACGGAGACCCCACAACGACATACAGTATTTTACATTTAAACCCATGTACAGTGTGCTGTGCTCACCAGTGCTCTATCACCACTCTCTCTCCCTCTTGCTGCAAGGCATTCTCTCCTTTTTCGGTGTCGCCCACAGAGGCTTCCTCTGCCTGGACCTCAGCAGCTTTGCGTTTCACTCCTCGACGACCTATTTACACAACACAAAGTGATAAAATTAATAAAAACAGTAGTATACGACGAAACCACGCGAATAACTTAAATTTACAAACCTGTTTTGGAAGCCATTCTGATTACAAAACTTTCGCGCTGACTATTCTTCTTCTGCAGATTTTAGTACGTCGCATTACTGCCATCTAGTGACAATGTGCCATTCTTGAAAATAGGCCAGCTGGATTTCCGACTACTTACAGGCTTTAACATCGTTTATTGGTTCTGGTAATTTAGTTTTTTGTCAGAATGATTTCCACAGGTTTCATGATACAGGACAAGAAATTAGGACACTTCAAGCTGGTTTATGGCTTGCTTATGGTCCAGCGTCAAATCTACGGACATGTTCCGCACGGCTCCGCGACGCACTTGATAGTAATCAGAAAGCGTGCGTGTGTACGTGCACAATGGCCAAAACGTAAATACGCGCAAACACGATGACTGGTTCATCCACATTGACTATATGGACAGCTGATTAAAAACTGTTCAGAACAGTTTGGTACAAAAATGTATGCGAAGAATCCTAAAGTGACTGTTTATTGTCCTAGTAAATAAGCCAAATAAATGCAAATGAAACACGTAGCTCTGCAGATTCAATTCTGTGTCAGAACAAGAAGTCTCAGCTGAGCAGAGATTGACGCGGCCAGACCATAAACTAGTCTTAAGCAGCGATAGCCCAATCGGGCGGCAGTGGTTCAGCTGGTCCTCTGACCAATGGTTCGAATCCCACTGACATGAACTTAGAGTGATCAGGTCCACTGACTCATACGTAAATGATTTGATGAGGTTTGACAGGCTAGATAAATATCTTTGTGTCCCTGGGCAAGATATGTAACCCTCTTGACCCAGTGTCTGTGTACACTGTCATTTAGCCTATATGCGTACTCAGCCTTATGTTTTTAGTGTCTGTGTGTGCGTGTGTATGTGCGTCCGTGCGCGTGCGTGCGTGTGTGTGTCTATGCGTACGTGGATGAGACGGTGACTGTGACTGTATGTGTGTGGGTTGTATGATAGGGTCAGGCAGTTGTGAGGGAAGGGCGGCTGAGTGAAAGGGCATGTGGGATTGTTTTTAATGACTGTAAAGCACTTTGTGTTACATTTTTGTATGAAAAATGTTCAGAAATAAAGTTTGATTTAATAAAGTGATATGTGAATGTGTGTGAATGGGTGAAGGGTTACTTGATGTAAAGCACTTTGAGTGCATTGAAGATAGAAAAGCACTGAGCTACTATTTATATGACCATTTATTTAGAAGTTAGGACAAAGGGCGAAAACTGGTGGCATTTTATAGCCTATACATAGGCCTGTCTGGGATAGAAATTCAGGCTCAGTCACTATTAAATTTAGGTCGGTATGGTGGCGGTCATGGCTAGCACTCTCACATTCAGTAAGAAAGTTCTGGGTTCAATTCTGGGGTGGTGCAGGGCCATTCTGTGTGGAGTTTATGTGTTCTCCCTGTACCTATGTAGGTTTCCTCCAAGTGCTCTGGTTTCACCTACCACTAAAAACATGTACCCTGTAGGGCCAGAACTCCTAAAAAAGAGATTATTAATCTCAGCAGGACGATCCTGGTTAAATAAAAGTCAATAAAAAATTAAGCAAGAGCAGGGGGATTAAAATATATATAAATATAGGTTTATACAAAATATAATACATTCAAAAAAAGGTACACAAAATGATATTACCAAACAGCTTTGTTGTCATTTTCAAAACAAGCTTTTGCCCACACTTGCCTCACCATACCATAGGATTGCTTGGATAAACTGGCAGATGGGCTACTAAATCAGCCATGCATCTTTTCCATGATTGTAAAATATGGCTTTGCAATCTGCTGAAGCATATTTTTAGTTTTAGCGGCTAATTCGCTGAAGTACTGATTTTAACAAATGACATGTGCAGCTATAGGCCCTCACCCCCTCTTTTAATAAATTAGAACCAAAAATGACGCCAGCATAAATAAGGCTTTTAAAACACAAGATACAGTAACCTATGATTTTTTAAATTCCTCTTAAAAATACAATGACACACACAAGAACACATTTTCAGTTAGGTTAATACACATTTAATAAACTGTCAAATTTAGTGAGACAGTATTTTCAACCATATAGCATGCTTAAATATTTTCATTTAAACATTCATAATGCACAAATTCAGTTGGATTAACAGCACAATTAATTATTTGTATTGCAGTTGAGCCTATAATAAACAGAATAGTGAAATTACATGCATTCAGTGTGAATGGTGATGTTTTTATACCAGATTATCCCCTGCCCTTTTTGCTTTTTGTGTGTTACAGGTTCACGGCTCCAGAGGCTCAGATTTCTTCATGCCGGACAATGGGAGACCAGTCAGTGTAAGAGTGATGCAAATGCTGACCATTAATTATAGATTTGTTTGGGCAGCTGTAACTGTTGAATAGTCATTTTACTAATATTAATACTGCTAATACCAAGACTTAAACTAATATTGATGTATTTTTCTATAAAATGGCTTCATCCGGCTGTTGGCTGTCACTGCCATGTGTGAAATAGACGTCACTAAACACACAATGACCAACACTGTGCCAACACAAGCCTAAAAAGGTAAACAAGAGAAAACTGGATGACGCTTTAGGAACAAAGACTGAGTGACATCTGATGAACACCCACATCTGAGGCAATCAAAAACAGACACAAAATAACAAAGAGAAAATAGAAGATGAAGTTGGGAATGAGTGGGCACAGTATGTCATAACCTATCCCTGAAGTAGGTCTCTGTATGGTATGTTCTGAGGATTTAAAAAAAAAAACAACAACCGGAAAGCACACAACCACCCAAGTCATTAAAAGAAAAAAAAAAAAGAAAGAAAAAAACAGTATACAAAAATATATTTGTCTCTCTCTTTATCTGATCAGTGTGATGAATGAAGGTGTAGGCTATACCTTTATATTTAATGATAAAAAAAGAAAAGCTTCAGAAATATTAATGCACAGATTTTGGACATGCTAAAAGGTTTGCATCTATATAAAATTTGTATTTTTTCACTTTGCGTAGTATAAAAGTGGTGTGTGTGTGAGTGAATGGTGATGCCCGGAGGGAACGATGGCGCAGACTGGCAGCCTGTCTAACACCCAGGGCAACTGTGGCTGCAATAGTAGTGGAGTGAATGATGACTACAGTGTTGCCCTTTGAGAGGCTTTGTCGAGCCTAGTGTAAGGCATTATTATAAATATTAACCATGAGCTCCAAGGATCAAAATTCTGCTTTACATATATTTGGGCTGTATCACTGGCCCAAGCTAATAAGCATATTGAAACCACACAAATCTCCCTCTTCATCATCCCCATCACCTCACTGTTAAATCTGTTGAGGGGGTGTTGGGTTCTGGGACAAATTGTCACAGTTTCTCCCTGGCTTCTGCCCCATTCCGCCCCATCCCTGAATCATATCAGCTTGTGTTTGTCAGCCTTTAATCAACACATTTCTAACCCCACAACACCATATTTATACATGTCGTATTATAATGAGCCTGGAAAAATATTGTGAGGTAACATAAAAACAAAACCCGCACGCTCAAAGACTGTCACTGGGCCTGTGTTTGGTATTCATGGGTTTCAGGCAAGTTGAGAACAAAATGAATAAAATAAATAAATAAATCTGATTATTGAGGTCACAATATAACTGTAAGAACTAAAAAATAATAGACAATTTTAGAAGCAAAATTAAGCCTTTTTAAATTCAATCTATCTATTCAATGTGTAGTCCACGAAGTACACCTCATTGGATAGTACTTTTTATTTACTACATTTTCATAGTACTTCTCCTTATGTCAGATTAACTTTTTTTCACTCATAAAGTTTAATTACACGGAGCTGATCACATACTTGAGAAATAATAGTGTTAGAGTGTGAAGAAAATTAGGGATTTTACTGTAGGTCATGTTAGCCAATAATCATGACTAATCATAAATCATGATGTTTCTTCTCACAATATTCACAAAATAAAATAATTTTTTATATAGTATAAAAATCTAGTACCTCATAAAACACACACAATTGAATTTATTTTATGTTTTATTAATAAAAACACTTCAAATTAAATAGAACAAGGTCACAGTATCACAGTCATGATACAGCTTTGTGATATAAGGGTCCTATAACCTTTCGCTAATGCATATACAATCAATGGAACCTGGCTCTAGATATTTTACTGAATCATTAAAATATCAGATTTTTACAAAAATAAAACAAGGATTAATATCACAATAATGTGTGTTTTTTTTAAAAATTTAGGTTAGACTCTTCTTCTTCTTTCACACAGTCATCATTACACACTCACTCATTACAGTCATTACAAATCCAAAGGTTACTAAGTATTTTGGAGCTTTGGTATTGTTGATTCTTGGTGATAAAGGTGACAATTAGATATATGAGGAATTAAAGCAAACATTGTAAGAGAGATGAGGATTTGTTAAATGTGGCTCCTTCCACCAAGTTGTTGATTATTAAACAACACCACTACTTTGTGTTCACTTTCAGAAGTGAAATATGAGTGAGGACCATATGTTTACATTGTTATGGAGTGCAATGAAAAGGTCAAAACATGACGCTAAAAAAGAACATTCAATACTTATCTTGTTCCACCTTAACAAGTTACCTTCTAGTCTAAAATGCATAAGATGCTATATTTATATACATGCATGTTATTTCTAAACAATTAGATTAACATATTAACATATTTAAAAAATATGAAAATATTAAAATGCTGGTATATCAACAACGCCTGCATTGTTTTACATCTGCCACAGATTCAATGTTCATCTTGGCTAACTGTTTCGGCTCTTGTAGTCTCTTATTCTGGTCCAAAATGCCTTTTTAGCACATGCCTGTACTTTCTATTGCAGTGAATGCAGTTTTGCGTTACATCTCATATAACTCATCATTCTTACTCTCACCTTTTGTTTACAAGATCATATGTGCCAACATTCACAGGTGACAGTTTAGAGCAGTGACACTTCAGTATGGAGTGAAAGAGTGGTTCAGCCAAAAACTAAATGCAGTGAGATGGCCACTAAAGACAGAGTGAGAAGATGGAGAAAGGATGGGACCCTGGTTAGAGTGGAGGATGAATAGAAGGCTGAGTTATCAAAACCTGGTGGGCACTCCAGTTCATAGCAGCGAATAGAGGCATCTTCATTGCCATAATTAGCCCAGTATTCCTCTGGGTCAAGCTTAGGCAGCGCTGCCTCATCCTCTGACATCTCATACTTAGCTGGCACAGACTCAAAGGGGGTTTTGGGAGGGGACTGGGCTTTAGGGAAGGTCTTCACTGTCTCAGAGTTTTTCTGATACAGCGATTTGGATGAAGATGCAGGCTTGTTTTTGGAGAACCACCAGCGGGTCTTGGTGCTGAATGTGGTAGTGGTGGTACCTGCCATAGAGCCAGGATCAGGTACAGGGCAAAGGGCAAAGTCCAGCTCACGGAGGAACCTGAGATCTTGACCACGTCGCTGTGACGGTGAGGTGCACACAACCTCAGAGGAAGAGATTCTGGATTTACGAAACCACTCCCACAAAGGCTGGGCCTCACAGCCACATGACCAGGGGTTACCATTGAGGCGGAGGAACTGTATGCCTTGAACATCCCTCATGGTCTGTCCTGGCAGCTCAGCCAGGGAGTTATTGAACAAGTACAAGATGGTCAGGCGGCCCAAGTCCATGAAGGACTTGCGGTGCACCTGACGGATGCGGTTGTCATGGAGTAGGAGGCGATCAAGGTTGACCAAGCCTCTGAAGACATTTTCAGACAAAGCACGAATGCGGTTTCCATGCAGAAAGAGATGAGTGAGGTTAACCAGGTCTGAGAACAGGTCATCCTGAAGGAAGTGAAGTTGATTCTCCTGGAGGTAGAACACAGCAAATTAAACACTACTTGAACCTACAAAATTTACCCTACATAATGTATTTTCAGTTTAGTTTTTGTAATCATTAGGTTTTAATGTTATATACCCATTTTGCAGAAAGTCAGGTTACTTCTATAGTTTAATGCTTTATTCATTCACTCTCCATGCTTAGCTACCATGGGGCTGACTGATAGAAACATGGCTGATATGAATAACTCACGCACTACCTTCATATATGGGTAAAGTATTGCCACCCCAGCTAAGTTTTTTATTTATTCTGAATATTGTACTGTTAACATTCAGTAGTCATAATGCCTTGAAAATAAATATGTTATAAAATTGTATAATACTTTTGTATAATTTATACAGTGTAAGATATGGGCCTACTTTGTGCTTGTGAGGTGGATATTTAGTGTACCTGTAGATAAAGGAACTGGAGACTATACAGCTTGTGAAAGAGGTCGTGGGGGAGAGTGGCCAGCTTGCAGCGATGCATGTGCAGGCTCTGCAACTTCTCCAGTCCTCTGAAGGCACCCCCCTCCAAATGCCGCAGAGAGGGGTTATTTCCCAGGTCCAGCTCCTCCAGAACCCGCAGGTTACTGAAAGCCCCAGCCTCAATCCACGTGATGTCATTGCCATACAACCAAAGCACCTGCATAAAGAGAGATTTATGTGTTGGTTCTATTATAATAACTTTGCAGATTTAGAAGATACTTATTGAGAAACCTTTAAGGATATCCCAGAATATATTAAAATATACTGTATATTTGAACAGTATTCTCACCTGTGTTTCAAAGCCAAAGGAGTCAGCGCGAAGTTCAGTGATTCGGTTGTTTTGTAGGAAAACACGCTGAGAGTCATAGGGGACATCTGATGGGACTGTGATGAGATTCTGAGACTGGCAGCTGACCGTCATGGGCGAGGGGTAACAGACACAAAGCTTGGGGCATGCTGTCACCCTGCCCGACTTCACCACCACCAGCCACAGTATCAGCCATAGTATCAGTCCACCTGAGGTTACACAAGAGAGGCCACAGTTTAAGTCAGGTCAGCAAAACCACAGTAGGTTCATATAGCAGCATTACTTCAATTATGTAGTATTGCATTGTTAAATCAATAAGAGCAATTCTTTATAATAATAACCCCTGACTTGTTAATGTTCACTGAACTTCATGGCTCTTTTATAATTAATACCTGACATTACCCCATTGATATCTGCATGATCAGCTTACAATGAAAGTTCATTATATAACTATCAGTTTGAAACAAATATATATAAGACATATTTTAATGTAGGGGCACAGGTGCTGCACTGCATAAAATTAACCCTGAGTTCCGTTTCCCACGCAAACTACACCAAAAGGATGTTGTGATGGAGTTTGCCATTCAAGCACCACGCGTAAAACAGGTAAACGGAGCCTCATCAGTTTCAGGTTGTCATCAATAATTCTTGAGCTTCTTGGTACAGCTCGAATGGCTACACACAGAAAGGACCACCGCAGGAAAAGTACATGTTTTAAATAATAATGAACTTCCCATTCATCGACTGTGCGCAAGATTTTCCAACGGCCTCACCCCCTGACCCCAAAACAAGCCGGACTATTAGCGGAGCGAGACAACCAGTCTTAAGTGCAACGAGACACCTAAGGTAAATCTTATTTAAGGGTAGGACGATATCGAATAAATTAACGCATTACGCTTTGCAGCAACTGTGCGTAAAAGCACCAAAAATGTTAGAAGTGGGCAGATAGTAAAAGTACAGTGGTCAAGTTTATGAACTGTAGACTGGTAATGACTCTTCACATTTGCCTGCCAATTTAACAGTTGTATATTTATATTTTCTTTATGTGTTACATTCAGTAATACACTATTTTGTGCTTAATAGCACCACAGTACAACAGACATACATAAACATTGCAAACAACCAAAAACGGCGACATGCTGCAAGTTCAACTTACCTTTAAAGTTGGTGTATGTGCGTCTAATGGTCCAACGTGTCTCCATCTCGAGCCAAAGTCAAAAGCGAGTTAGCCTGCGCAGCGTGGAGGTGCCTGCTTGCTGCTATCTCTGCTCTGCTTTGGTGATCGAGGTACTGCGGCGGCTCGCAGTGACGCCCATAAGCCCGGTACACGCTTTTATAGTCTGCAAATCGCGCCCACAGCCGTGGGCAGCGGAGGCTCAGAGATACGTCACTAGAAAGGAGGAGAGACATCTCGGAAGAACGGTCCAGAAAAGCAGTTGTCATTACCATATGCATCTGATCACTGTCGCTTTCAGTCACATTATGCCCGTACATTTTAATCAGTCGTGCCTCATCTTCACACTATAATTAACAACAGTGTGGTCTTGTTTTGAAATGTCCAGTGCCATATGCCATCATATTACGCATCTGAGGAAGAAGCCAAATTAGTCTATAACGTGGGCTGTGAGGAGAACTGAACCCAAGGCATAAAATCTTGGAACACTCATTTAGCCTTTGAAGCAAGAATACTATGTGTGAAGTACAAATTTAGTATGGAAAGGAGCTAAAGAATGCCCATATTTCTAAAAGAAGTCAAGGAAAATTGCACTAATGGGTGAACGTGTTTGAGGTTTTAAGGAAACATGTAAACAAAAAGTTAAAAGGTGAGCCTGTCGGAAGTCTCAGTTGCGTAGAGTGCAGTGGTGAAATTTTAAGTAAGTAGATACTCAAATAAAAGTAAGTCTCACATGAAAAAAATCTACCTAAGTGCCTAAAAAGTACTCGTTTAAAATCGTATTTAAATTGTGCTGAATTTTGTTCAGTAGAAACAAGTATATATATATATATATATATATATATATATATATATATATATATATATATATTTTTTTTTTTTTTCTAGTTGTTTTTATTTGATATTTTTTGTTTGCTCAAACTATGAACGTGTTCAAAATAAACCTCTCAGCCTTTTCAGCAAGTCTCAAACAATAATAACAATTTTCAGTCCTTCTCAAAGATAGTGGAGTAGAAAGTACAGATACCTGCTCTCAAATGTAGTAAAGTATAAGTAAAAAAGTATCCACTTAAAAATGTACTCAAACTAGACCTACAGATAAATAACATTTGTACTTACGTACATTAGGCTACTTTACTACTTTCACTTTTTTATGTTCCATCACTGAAACTATATGCACTTTTGCCTAGTTTGCCTAGTTTGTACACATTTGTACACATTTGTAGGATTCTTAAATACTTATTGGTCAAATGCCTTGTTACAGTACTCAACGCATACAGATATCATAATTTTGTTAATGCTAATCATGTTCAAGTATTATGACTCTATCCTTTGTGGTAAACATATGGGCCTGAGTGGGTTAGAAAGGAGGGTGTGCTCATCAGTCATTAGTGGATACCAAAAGCTCCAGGTCAATGCCAATTACAATGAAACCCGCTTCATCTGTTCATCAGAATCAAGAATCACTTGGAGCTGCCTGGTGGAGGGTCATCTGCCTCCTCAAGCTGTGAACAGAGCAGATCAGACCACACTGTCCTGGGTGTGAAGGCGAGGGAGGCATTACAAACCTCTATAGGGATTTGATGGGACATAAGGTCATCCGCGTGATTATTCACACAGTTTGCCTAAGAGAAACTGGAGGCAGACTACTCGTGTTCAGTTATTGATTGATGAGTTGCAGAGAAAGTGGGCTATTCTAACAAATGGCAAAAAACAAATTAAAGCTAATGAAAATAATAAATAATATTGATGGTAAGAAAGTGAGAGGGTTGACTCAGTTAACATTACCCTGGTGTCAGTGTGAATCAGTGTAAACTCCACACTCACAAGCAAAAGTCACAGTGAGAGGCAGGTTCATCAAAGACTGACATTTGATACTGTGCGTGCTTTCATGCTTTCAAACAATCATCATTTTCATAAATCATCTTCTACTCATGTTTAATGTACATCTTCTTTACACACTTTTTAAACTTCTATTTTATCTGTTGTATATGGCATAATCCAAATGAATACTATAAACAAAGGAAACAAGCAAAAACTAGTTTAAACTGCTTTAGAGTAGGACTGCAACCAACCATTTTTGTAGTAGCCAACTATTCAGTGATTATTATTATTATTATTATTTTGATTTTGATTTTTTTTATTTAGATCAGGCATGTCCAAACCAAGGCCTGTGGGCCAAATGTGGCAGACACATTTTTCTTGACCCTCAGGCTTCCAGGTGAATTGGCCCAAATTAGCTTGCCTCAATTAAAAATTGACTTTTTATTGCAAGTTTTTTGAAAATCTACCTTGATAAAGCTAATATTTAATATGTAATATTTAGTGTGTTGTTTTAAGGATCTTAGCATGAATAAAGACTGATGGCTCATTTTTAATCTTAATCTTAACTTAATCAAATAGTTATAATTATAACACCAACAATTATAATCAATAATAATAATTAAAGTAGTCAGTGATTATTTTAATAGTTGATTAGTAACAATTATTTTCATTGCCCCGAATAAGAAGCAGGACAAACTGTTAAACACAGGCCTGTAATAATGGCATGACCCCATGACCACACACATAACTTAACAGTTCCTCTTGATGCACCCTCTCCTTCTGGCTGTCTCTAATTCTGCTTATATTTTTAAATGAGTGACAGGCAGAGCTGTGATTCTCATGACGCAAATGCAAAAGCTGTCACTGCGCATGCACACAGCGAACACAGACACACACACATTAGCTCCTTCAGCTCCATAAGGATGAAAGTATGGGAGATGCAACAAGCTTTCAAGGCTCACAGTGAAGTGGGGTGAGAGAAGGGCTGTTGTGGGGGAGTGCCTAAGCTATATACAGACACATATTTATGCTAGAACTATATAACTTGTGATATTGTGAAAAATAAATAAAACCCTCAAACAGATTTTCCTTCAACTTCCATGTGATAAACAGAGAAGTTTCGAAGTGTCTCCTGTATAAATTATCTGTGTAATATATAGCTTGTTTCTATTAACTTGAGCCTCAAAGCATCTATCCACTGACTTGGCTCAAAGGGTTTTAATAAAATAACAATGTAATCAAATAAAAAATATAATAGTATAAATAAAGATACTATGAACATAAATACAATGTGTTTATAGCTCATCAAGAGCTGCCTGTTTTGAGTTATTTACTGTTCACCTTCAGTTGTGCTAAAAAAGTGACAGTACTGTACTGACCTCTTGTGTCAGAAAAATGTACAGCACACTAAATCTGAGAATTCAAATATTTAAGTAAACATAACAATATGGCACGTATTCAGATGCATGTATTCATTGTTTGTGAAGTCCAAAACACATAGTTTAAGATTTGATAGCAACCCATTTCTAAGCATTGACAAGTTGCAAACGGCAAGTATATTCAATATCAGAATCAGATTTTTTTATTTAAAAAAAAAAATAAAAATGCACACATTTTTTGGACAGATTTGCCACTCCAAGTTTAATTCATACAATAACAGGCATATTATGGTCAACAAGGGCGAGAAAGGCGACTTTGTAACTAATCCCATTGAGTGGGAGGTTCACACACAGACCACATTTGTTTAAATTGGGACTTAAAATTTTCAAGAAGAAAAACAGCAGGAAATTTGTGGTTCACTCTGCAACTTTGGCCACGGAGTGCATCACATCTCAAGATAAGGTAAGACATTTAAGGTTTTGAGTTTTAAATACCTGGTTTAGTGTTGCTTGTGTGACACTATGTATAATATGCAAGCTTATGAAACTGTATAGCATTTGTTTCTCTGTGTATATTCTGAAACAAAAACTAACAATACTTAATAAAAACAGTAATATGTTGAGTAATGGCTAAGTTAAAAATTATATCAACAGTGATGAATTATTACACTAAATTATGCTAGCCAGTGTTCAACATCCCGTTAGAGTTCAAAATGGTTCTTTAATAACTATTAAGACTGCATATCATAGACTGTATTTCATTGATAAAACAAAGCTGCAAGAATAAGGCCATTTGCTCAGGTGGATGCCTGAAGGGATTAGGTGGTCTGAAATCCCCCAGTGGCACATGAGAAGGTGAACAGTACCTGTGGAGGTGGGCACTGGCCATGAAGGCTGCTTTGTCCTGGGCTGGGTGTTTTATGGGGGCCTTGTAGAATCAGGTAAAGAGGCTGCATAAGGAACAACTGCTTATATATATATATATATATATATATATATATATATATATATATATATATATATATATATATATATATATATATATATATATATATATATATATATATATATATATTTATACACACACACACGTCAAAAGATTTTTGTTAAAAGAGTTGCATTAACTGAATGTCAAAATAGAATAAACTGTTTTAGATTGTCACTAATAATGAACTTTATCTTTATTCATATATATTTTACATTCTCTCAAAGTCTTCAATCACCAAGTATACAATAGTCAACTACTAAAATAATTGTTAGTTAGCCATACTGTCAAACAAATAATTCAATCTTATCAGCTGATACAACCAATACAGAAACCACTGCATATTACAGAGGATTCAGAACATTATTTCTGCAGCTTCCAATCAAAAAAAAAAAAAAAAAAAAAAAAATCCTGATTTAAAAAAAATACTCCTGATAAAAAAGTTTTGGTTTGGACATATGTCAGTAAATCTGTTTCATATTTCCAAAGTTTAGGCCGTAACAAATATTTGGGAAAATATAGAGAGCATGTTCAGAACCGTTTCTATTAATAAAAAAGTGATAACTGTTTTTAATCTTAGTAAAATAACTGTTAAAGAGTGAGTAATACAAGACTGAGTAAAGGGCAGTCTTGGAGCTGGGTGTTGTTGTGAAGGCGTTAAAGTAAAATGCCCAGCATCAGCATTAAGATAACAGAGCACAGATAAAGAGGGGCTTATATAAATGTGTTATGACTATTTATCACTTCACTGTCTGACAGGAACTCTCAATAAAGGGCAAGGTGAGTTCATATTTGCTAGGATTTGATTGAAATTGAATATCACAAAAAATCAATTCTTATGTTAATCTGAAGCAATAATACATGACCGATGTTTGCATGTTACAGCAAAATAACTAAATTTTGCTAAATCAAGATAATGTTTGATAGCTCAGTGGGTAAAAAAGTTTGACTGTAAATAAATGTACTGATTACAAAAGGGGAAAAAGTGGAAACATTAATAGTGAGTTTTGACAGTATACCTTCATCAGATATCATTGTCCCACCCACTCTTTTAAAACACTTACCTGCCCTTTTCTAGTGTCTGCTCATCTGCGCTTGGGACAGCAGTGGCAGAAAGCAGAATGGGGTGTGAGCGTGTGGTCAAGTCCTTTCTCTTAAGCATCTCCAGGAGAAAGCCCTTTGAAACTGATGGAGAGGAGTCAACATTTAACAGATGCCTGACCACTTTGGATTTGGTGGCTCTTGGAGTTGGAAGCACATTGGGAGCTGGGGTCTACGTTCTGTCTGGTGAAGTGGCAAGGGACACCTCTGGACCGAGTATCATCATTTGTTTTTTCATTGCTGCCTTGGCATCTATATTCGCTGGACTTTGCTATGCGGAGTTTGGGTCCCGGGTACCCCTAACTGGTTCAGCCTACCTGTACAGCTATGTGACTGTGGGAGAGCTGTTGGCTTTCATTACAGGATGGAATCTGCTTCTTTCGTATGTAATAGGCAAGTACAACGACAATTTCACTCTACAGTAAAGTTTCAGTTGCAGAAGTAACACTTTGTCACAATATTACAGTCATTATAACCAAAGTTAATGTGTAAATGAGTGCTTTAAAGTTATAAGATACCTGTAAAAGTCACAATGCTTTTAAAAACAACGTTGACTGATAAGTAACAAATTGGGCTGACTAAGAGCAGACCATAAATGATCAACAAGGTGCTAAAATGCTCTTGAACTTTTACCTGCTGTGGAAGCATTTTCCAAATGGCCTTGAATGTGCCAGCAGGACCAGGTCTCTCAGAGGACCCAGACTTTTAATTCTAAATAAAGAAAAACACCAAGGAGGGGGAAATTTGGATGAGATAGTCTCTAAATTGACCTCACCATCAGAGCAATCTTCCTTACCACAGTTTGGAAACCAGTGTTTTCTAAAAATGAAACAGCCACATTTTTATACCTCTATTTGTTTTAAATTAAATTGATTTATTGTTTATAATTGATTGAGGATGTGTTCAGGGACATCTAGCGTGGCGTTGGCATGGAGCGGGACATTTGATGACCTCATTGGAGGGCACATGTCCAATTTTTTTGAAGAAAACGCAGCCATGAACCTTCCTGGTTTGGCTCCTTATCCCGATATCTTTGCCGCTGTTCTTATTATATTGCTATCAGGTATGACTACAAGAGCCATTTATGACACCCTTCAACAACAGTGAGTCATAAATTTATTGTGCATATTTGTTCCCTATAGGACTTCTGGCCTTTGGGGTGAAAGAGTCAACGACCATCAATAAGATTTTTACAGCAATCAACATCCTAGTGCTGCTCTTTGTGTCGATATCTGGGTTTATCAAAGGAGACATTAAAAACTGGCAGATCAGTAAAGACATCCTGCTAAACTACACAACACAAAAGTAATTAAAGAAAACGTATACAACAAATTGTACCATATGAAACGTACACAACGCACTGGTTTATATAAATATAGTGTGATTAATTTTTACATTTTCAGTTTAATTATCTACATTATTACATATTATAAGCTTATATTTTCCAAATTTGCACAGTGTTGTATAAAGTAAAAGTCAATGTTTCTTCAACTATTTAAATGAAACATTTTTTGTGCCCTACAGCAACCTGTCCACCACAGCCTTCGGGGGTGGAGGGTTTTTCCCGTACGGCTTCACAGGGACTTTGGCTGGGGCAGCTACATGTTTCTATGCCTTTGTTGGTTTTGACTGTATTGCTACAACAGGTAAGAGAGTACAAAGTTCTGTTTTTGATCAGATAAATAAAAACAATATAATTCATCACTTGCAAACATGCTTTATTAGTTAATTAAACAGCTCAATGTTTAGGTGTGTCAAACTACATATTTTTTGTTTAAAATTTGAAGCTCTCACGGTGAAAAGGAACATTGTAACTGGAAATAGGCAAAGGCCATGATGATGCTGGTGCAAACCTATACATTATAAGTAAAGATGATTTGTTTTCTTTCAGGTGAGGAAGTGAAAAACCCTCAGAAGTCTGTCCCTGTGGGCATTGTTGCCTCTCTGCTCATCTGTTTCTTGGCTTACTTTGCTGTGTCCGCGGCTCTCACTCTAATGATGCCTTACTACATGCTCGACCGCAAGAGTCCACTGCCTGTGGCCTTTGAGTACATCGGCTGGGGTCCGGCCAGATACGTTGTAGCAGTGGGATCTCTGTGTGCTCTGTCCACCAGGTTGGTGCAACAATTTTGTAGATCTAGCTGAATATATTATGAAAACATAACATTTCCAAAATTTTTCCTTTAGTCTCTTGGGGTCTATGTTTCCAATGCCACGCGTGTTGTTTGCCATGGCCAGAGACGGTTTGCTCTTCCACCCACTCACCAAAGTCACAGCCAAAGGAAGTCCAGCTATTGCAACTATAGCATCTGGAGTAGTAGCAGGTATTCTCACATTATTCTGAATAATACATTTCTCTCATTACTAAAAACATGTTGTTTTTTCATTAGCTCTCATGGCGCTTTTGTTTGACTTGAACGCTTTGGTAGAGATGATGTCCATTGGCACACTGTTTGCTTACACACTGGTCGCTATATGCATACTAATACTGAGGTAACTGTTTGTTACCTATATAGAATAATTAAAGAAAATTGTATTATTAATTTTGATAATTTTATATAAGGTATCAAGAGTCTCAAAACCAAGAATCCAGACCTGAATTCAAGTATTCATTCCTCAAACCGCCATCAGCTCCAAATTCAAAAACCTCTAAAGCAGTCACACTCTTGACCATCAGTGCTGGTAAGAAAGTTACATTTTTGAACAGTTGCTTCCTATTTCGAAAAATGTTCATTTGATTTTCCATTTCTCTGTCTCTGTAGTGCTTTGTATTACTGCACTCTGCATCTTACTGACTCAAGCTCTTGATGCCATATTGAGCACAGAACCGTGGAGTTTGGCATTGGTCTGCATCTTTGCCTTTATCCTACTGTTGCTAATATTTTTCATTTGGAGGCATCCACAGAATCCAACCAAAGCAACTTTTATGGTACAGAATATAAACAGATTTCCGTATGCAAGTACAGCACCCACAACTCTCAAAAAAGCTTTATGACCTTATGTCTTTTGTCCATCAGGTGCCTCTTGTCCCTGCTCTCCCTTTGCTGAGTACATTCATCAATGTTTACTTGATGGTGCAATTAGGTGCAGATACGTGGTTAAGATACGCTATATGGATGTTAGTAGGTAAGATCTATGACCGCAATTATGTGGTTATTCTGTCATAAAAATCACCATAAAATATATTATGAATTTAGACTAAAAGCTTTTACCTTGAGTGGAGAGTAATTGTTGATTCATTGTCGTCCCACTATAGGATTACTCATCTATTTTCTCTATGGGATGTGGTTCAGTGTCCAGAGAAGACGCAGCACACCTGGACACGTACAGATAGAGACTGTTAGTGGAATAACAGAGAAAGACATTATAAAAGAAGAGAGATTCTAAAGTTTTAATGTATTTTTGTATGTTTAATGTAATATATTATAATTAGATTCTTAAATGTTCATGTTGTTGGTGTGTGACATGTGCTTGTACTCAGCTTAACAAACAAATGAGCCACAGGTCTTTTCCAGTACATTTGTTTTTATGGCAGAGTGATGTTGTGTAAAAACAGGATTTAGTAATGTCTCCACCCTAAGTATAGGAATAGGATTATTGATCTAAAGAGCTATGTTTGTAGGTTTTATGTACAAATGTATTTATGTGCAAACATAAAATGCTTCTACCAGTGCACCACCATTGATGATTGTCACACAATACAAAATCACATATATTATTTGTATATTTAAATATAATTATTGAAGACTACATATGATATAATGTGTACATAGACATTTCTATTGAATCATGAGTGTAACTGTAAATATGAATGAACTATAAATGTTTGCTTATGTAAAATGTATTAAAAGAACACTTTATACACAACATTGAATTGGTTAGTAAGTTCTTGTAAAAAAAAATCAAAAAACTTTTGATGCACGGCCAGAAGGTCTGGCTGAGTGAAGGGACAAAGAAAGCTTTCACAACAGCTTACCTTACATTGTGTTTAACCTATAGCTTAAAGTTTTGCAGTTTGCGGTTATTTCAACTTCTCTGCAATGATAAATATTCCTAAAACAATGTTAGAATCATTGTAATTTACAGCAAATTCCAGTTCAGGTATATTAACATAGTCTGGCTCCTCGAGGGTTATTGAGGCTTCAGCTCTTTCAGTCTAGCAGCTAAGCAAACAGGCAGGGTCCACACAGAGGGGCCGCAGATTCTGGGCTCTCATTGGTCAAGATAAGCTTGAAAGACCCTATTGAACCAGGGTGGAGGAATTTGGGCTCCTAATGCCACTCAGAAAGGGGAATGTATGTGACTTTGGTCAACAGCTGATCCTCACTTTGCAAGCGCTGCCCTCCACTTACTTTGTTCCCTTCTACTTTTACAGGACAATCCTAGCTGTGCATAGGGCTACATAATCTCCAGATCAAGTCATGAGTATGGTAAAGGGTTTTAGGTCAAAATGCAGGCTGGCGTTGGGCACACTTCTCATTTGTGCTGTAATCTTTGAATTAGGTAAGTAGCTTTCTTTACACTTATTTTTGAATGAGTGAAAAGCAAAACTTTGAGCCATTTCAATCACAAAGTAACCAATTAAATCAGATGCTTATAATAACATGAAGATTATTCACTGAGTTGTTGATGGTATTTAGTGTACTGTGAAGAAGCAGAGATGATTCCAGGGAAAAAAGCCAAGACCAGCAAACTCAAATCAACCACAACAAAGCCCAAGGTTACAGCTCCACGTGCCATACCGCCTCAGTCCATCCTCACTCAGGTGCCACATTCCTGAAGCAATTACTATTTTTAATGTTATGTTTTTTATGTTTCTATATTTTTTTTAAATTAAACTGTATTTGTTTGTTCAAATTCAGGTGGTGAAGAAAGGGAGGTTTGAGAGGGTTGGGGAGACAATCAGTGTGCAGTCTGGACACACCCTGGAGCTGAGGTGCAGGGGTAAACCTGTGCAGTGGACTGTCCCGCCATATTTGGAGGAGGATCATGAGGGGAGGCTCAAGTAAGGAATTTGTTTAAGTATTTTCATCTATTGATTTTGTGTTTTATGGTGCATGTATGAAATCGATTCTTGCCATAATTAGTTAATTACAGGCAGATACAGAGAAACCTATAAAATAAAATAAAAGCTTGATAATTTAATAATAGAGTGAAACTGAAAGATCGGCCTGTATTTTCTGTCCAGAACTTCCCAGCATGAGAAGTATGGAGTCCTGACATTAGTCAACACCTACTGGGGCTGACACTGGAGAGTTCACATGTTTTCCAATGTTCTGTGAAGACACTGACTGCAGAAAGGAATACAGCAAAGCAGCTAAAGTCTTTGTTTTCTTTCCGGGTACAACCTAATAACGTTATCTCTGCTTGCATGTCTAGTTTTGTGCTTTATTTTACCACCAGCTTGATAGGAAATCTTTCAGCACGAACTAATTATCTTATCATAGTTTGTCCTTCTTGTTCCATGCATTAACTAGATCCTCAAGAACTGTTTGTGCCCTCCTCTGATTACTATGAAGTAATCCAGCTCAGGACCAACTGGCCCACAGTGCTACCCTGTCAGGTGACCTCACCCAAGGCAAAGGTGACCCTCCATCGGGAGTACCCCCCATCAGAAGTACCAGTCGACGGCTCAGAGATCTCATTCGATGTTAAAAAAGGGTTCACAATTCATCGACCCAGGCCTTATCACGCTGGAGAAGTATATTGTGTGGCCAGTCTGGGAAACCTGAGGCAAAGCTCTATCAAATACATGCTCATCTATGTCAACTGTGAGTCACATTATTATTTCCTGCTGTTGCAAATAAAGAGTATTCATTGAGTAGAATTGAGCTATATGATAGGTAGGAGTGCCAATGCTATAATTAGGGCATGCCGATATGGCTTGAAATTAAAATACTGATTTATTAACACACTAGACGATTACATTTTTAATAGTTTTTTTTTTTTTATCAAAGTAAGGGCAGGGACAGAGGAAGCTCAGTATAGGTTCATTCTTATCATATCCTATTATTTAAGAAATTGTAAACTGCCTTTAATAACATTCGTATAGATATGTAATCTAATCTTAATAGTTTAAATTAGACTGTGTCCATTTTTAATTGCACAATAAACCTGCGTTACAAGCAAGAAAGTCAAGAGCAATCCTGTTTCATAATAAACCTCGATTTTGAATTTTTTTCAAATTATTTTGATTAATTGCCCAGCCCTAGCTATAATATTTTTTTTATTTTCTATTCATTATTGAAGGCTATATATTGCCTAAATATATTGTAAAGGGCAAATGTTTCATGTTATCATAAAAATATAACTGTGGCTAATCAAGAAGACTTATTTTTCTCTTACAACTAGATCAAAAATATTATATTGTGAATTAGAAGAATAATTATTCTACAATATTGGCTGTTTATAACTTTACTAAATGTTTTGTTTCTGTTAGACCCAAGAGCCCCACCAGCTCCTGTGATCCAGGCCTCATCCAGCTCAGTGACTCTAGGGGACAATCTAAGAGTTACCTGCACCGTGATGGGAGAATGGGGTGTGGCCATTGACATCACATGGGAATACCCAGGGCAGCAGGTCAGCATAATCAGTTAAAAGGTGTAAGTTTAGTTGCAGTCATCAAATAGCTCACTTATTACTTGTTAATGTTAATGCCATGTCAGTAGATCATGTATTATCTTTCTTTAGGACTATTGTTTAAGCTAATTTACATTAGATACAGTATGGTGAGAGCAGCTAAAATGAATATAGCTGAAAGTTTTTTTGTGTGTGTGTCGTAATACAGTGAGTTCCAGGGTTTAGTACAGGGGTGTCAAACTCATTTTGGTCTGGGGGCCATATCCAACCTACTCTGATCCCAAAGGGGCCGGACCAGAAAACTCATGTCATAAACCCCATAAATAACAATAAGTTCAAATATTTGTGCAGAGAAACACAAACCTATTACAGAAATCTTTTTTAATTGATGAACTCTTTCTTTGACTAAATATTATAATATTATGAACAACCTGAAACTTTAAGAAAAATGTAATTTCAACACAATGTTTTAACATGAACTTGTATGTAAATAGGAATAAGTCCATTTTTGTTGTAAAATCCTGCACTCGGCTCCACTTTTCTCATTTTTGACATTTTTCTGATAAGGGTGTCACGGTCAACAGTCAAAACGATAGTCCTTTAAGAGCGTTTGGAAAGAGACAAGTCTTCATTTGTGCTGCTCTGGTGGGAGGGGCACAGAGACGCTGGAGACGCTGCTGTGATAAACACCACAGAAAATTAACAAGATTTTAATAGAAAATATCATTAAAATATTTTAGTAGAAAATCAGCCGAGGGCCAGATTAAAGGTCTTGGAGGGCCGGATCTGGCCCCCGGGCCGTATGTTTGACACCTGTGGTTTAGTAGGTCATAGAAATGATCAGATTTAACATTTTTAAACATTTATGGATTTTCCTTGAATATTTCATGGTAAAGTACAATGTTATCAGCTGGAAAAAACTGTCTCATGACATGATCACATTCTATAATGTGAAAACAACTAATAACCAATAGTCACCTTGTTCATGCTTTTTAGATTGGGAGGCCTCAGTACACCCAGGACAGCGTCGCTCCAGCGGCGGGGCCAAACACACAGCAGTCACAGTCTGTCCTCTTGGTGGATGAAGTGAGAGATGTGGACCAAGGAACTTACACCTGCACCGCGCAAAACCTGCAAGGATCCAAGTCTGCGTCAACAAGTGTCAAAGTCCTCCCAAAAGCTAACCCCAAACCTAAAGCAAAGAAACCTTAAGCTTGTAAAATTTCTGCACGTGAAATCAGTTCTTCCTTTTCACATTTCCAACAAATCCTGAAAATTTCATCAAAATCGGTCCATAAGTTTTTGAGTTATGTTTGCTAACAGACAAACAAACAAACAGACAAACAAACAAACAAACAAACAGACAAACACCGGCAAAAACATAACCTCCTTGGCGGAGGTAATAACATGGTCCAAAGACTCAAAACCATTGCAGGACAAACCCCATGTTTCTATCTGGAGTACAGACTGCCCTCTTGTGTTAAAATGGAGCGGCACGTCTAACTGAAGACTGATTCACGTTTGACAAAGAAAAATGCATACATAAAAATGAATAAACAACGCAATATCATCAAGCTACCATAAATAAACCGTCACAATACCTAATTAAATGCTTTAGATGATTTCTTTTACACCTATGACAATCAGATGTTCGATGCTATATAACTCATCAGTTGCTATTCTTGGAGGTATAAAAGGGCTGTAGTAGTGGGGCATTAATGTTCACCATTCTGGGATAAATCTATGCAATTTGTTAAAGATGGACTATGGAACTTTTCTGAAGGAGGGACCGCCACCTTGTCTCCATGGGAATGGCATTGCTTTGCATGTATTACAAGTCAAAATTTTAAATGACTTTTCAAGCAAAAGCGTAATCTCTCCATGACATCAAAAAGGTTACTCAGTGCACCTTTAACACCTTTAATTTTGACTTGTACATATACATATATAACAGTTTTATTTGACACGTCTCTTGCTCTTACTATTTTTTGATAATTATTTAAAATGTTATTACCATGTGTATTTTTTACCCTTTATTATTGAATTATTTTGTGATATGTGAGCTACACATAGGTCTCCATAAACAGTTGATAGTCAAGGTCAGTTAAATACAATCAATTCAATCATTGTGTCCTTAGGCAAGACACTTCACCCACATTGCCTAGTATGAAGGTGGTGTGTGTGTGAGTGATGGTGGTGGTCGGAGGGACCGATGGCGCCGTGTCACGGCAGCCGCGCCTCTGTCAGTGTGCCCCAGGGCAGCTGTGGCTACAATAGTAGCTTACCATCACCAGGGTATAGAGTGAATGAATAATGCTGTATGAATGAATGCTGAATGAATAATGCTGAATAATGCTGTGTAAAGCGTCTTTGGGGACAGAAAATGTCTGTGAAAGCGCTATATAAATACAGACTTACTTACTTACTACCACTGTTGGGCAAGTTACTTTGAAACTGTAATGCGTTATTTATTACCTATTACTGTCATTTCAAAGTAATTCGTTACATTACAATATTACTGCATTTAAAATGTAAGGCATTACTATTGCATTACTTTAAGTTACTCTCACCAAAATAACTTTTGCGCTGTATATGGACTGAACCAGGACTAAACCAGGTCTAAACCAGGACTAAACCAGAGCTGAACCAGGACTAAACCAGAAGTGAACTAGGACTAAACTAGAACTGAACTAGGACTAAAACAGGACTCACTGTAGGGACGGGCTCGAAGGTGACCGCAGGAGAAAGGAGCGGCTCTGCTCCGCACTTCACGGAGGTAAGAGCGGCTGTCGCCCGATCGCTCTTTATGGACCCTGCTGCTCGGGCTCGCGGCCCTGATTTCAGCAACTATATGCAGGTACCCGAGCCGGTGCAAGAGTCTGTTACAGCGGTAACTTCTACCTTCCTTCAGCGTGTCCAGAAGTCCAACTTTTTGTGTGATGGTTGCATCTTCCTCTGCCTTTTGGGTGCGAGCGCAGGAGCCTTTGTCAGTGCAGAACGTTTCGTCGACGTTGTGGGTTTCGTCGGGGAGAAAACTTGCAACCGTACAGCACTTCAGAATCACACTGCTAGAGACTGAACATGTATTTAAATTTGGCAGCTGAACACATTCTGTACTGTACTGTACAGGAGACAGGAGTCCCTTGGCCAGTCAGGACGCAGCGGGAGGAACGCAATACGCATTCATACAATGTAAAAAAAAAAAAAATAAATAGGGCATGCAAAATTGCACAAAAAAATAAATAAATTAATTACAAAAAAATCTGCGAGACAGCGAAAAGTGAACTGCGATAGAGGGAGGGACGAGTGTAAACCAGGTCTAAACCAGAACTGACCCAGGTCTAAACCAGGTCTAAACCAGAACTGACCCAGGTCTAAACCAGGTCTAAACAGCGTGGAGTTCTTTGTCAGTCCTTTCGCCCGCGGTTACCTGAAGGTTTATGAGGGCGCATCTCCGGCGTTTCACTGCTGCTGATATCGAGGTGATTTTAGCGAATTTGTATGAAGAAAAACCCACCACTTAAATCCAGGTTAAAAAAAAACAACACTGTAACGCGCATTTGTACCGAGTAAAATATTACTATTTTTTCCCCTGTAAGGCCTTACATTACTGCGTTACAGCAAAAAGTAATGCAATTACTGTAATTCGTTACTTTTATAACGCGTTACTCCCAACACTGCTTACTACTGTGTCCAGATAATTTCCCTTGTGAATCAGTAAAGTTTGTCGAAGTCTAAAATAACTCCTTTGCTTTGTCCACTAGAGGTCCCTCTTTCTCATGTCTCCACGTCGGTCCAGTTGATTGGGGCACATGTGTGTCTCGTCTCTCTTTCTCCCTCTCTCTCTCAGCCGGACTGTTCAAACTACCAGGAGGGAAAAGAAACAGCCTCACTGCACTCTCTGCTCCACCGCAGCCAGTTAGTCTGTCAGCTCTAGTGCACCGGAAAAACAAACTTGTGGAAAATATCTCGCACAGCCACGTAAACGCCTATTTGTTTCCTTTTAACGCCGAGACGCAAACTGCTGCAAAGTTGAGCTGACCAAGAAATGTCCTGCGCTGCAATATGGTAAGCACCGCATGCTTTTGATTTGAATCCCTCTGTTTGACCTTTGTATCACAATCATACACTATGGGTAGGGTGACCAGACGTCCCTGTTTACCCGGGACAGTCCCAGTTTTGAGCCCTGTGTCCCCTGCCCCAGTGGATTTATCCAAACCCAATGATTTGTCCCAGTTTTATATAAGAAATGTCCCAGATGTCCCTATTTTTTGACAAATTTGATACCTGCCAACAGTAAAGAGCATAAATTGTAATTTGTTTAGGGAAAATACAAAAAATCTACTTAAAAACGACCAAAACACAAAGAAGTTAATCATGGATGGTCTCTGCATAACAATTTTCCTTAATAACGCACTCGTTTCACAATTTTATTATTACAAACCACTGAAAAACTGACGATGTCCGAGTTTTTTATTTTGAAATTCTGGTCACCCTAACTATGGGTAATCGTCAATGCATAAAATATTTAAATAATCTAAAATAAAATAAAATGGTATCATATACTATAGGTGGATTATGTCAGTTTGTGTATCTTTGGCATTTGCATGTGCTTTAATGGCATAAATTTAAATCACTTACTTTCCCATTTGTTAATCCCAGTCAGTGCACGGCAGTGGTGATCCATTTGCTCTATGTTTCTTTGGTGGAGTGTTTGGCTTGTGTGTTGTCAGTGTTTGGGTTGGATCTCTCACTCCACGTCCTGGGACAAAAGCTGAGTTACTGAGTGAGAATGAGCCCAAGTGTGTGGGATACAAACTGGGTGGAGGGGGACACCATGCATGCACCATCTCAAGTTTTGGGGGACTGCCAGGCTGTCGTCGTGGAGACCAGAGGCCGCACATGTGACCTCTGACCTGGGGACTCTCGGAAGAGTTCTTTGAGTGCAGTGGTTATGGGATAGTAGTGACGCAAGTGAAGGGGCAGGTTTGACAATGGACAGACAATTGGTATGTGAACTGCAACTGCTGTAGGCACCCGCACCGTAACAATTCTTATAATCTCAACTACACTTGTGGGCTAATTGAAAGAGACCATACTGCTGTCTTTATTCTATTTGCATGACAGGTCAGTGGCTATCTCTGAGACTTAACTTAAGTGCTGTTTTGGGTTCAAGTCACTGCACAAAAATGTGGCCCCTATTCATTCCATCACTCTATACAGTTCTCTTTTATAACCTATTGAGGAAACACTGCACCACAAGCAGTATAGGCTGGTCTGACTGAAGACACCTTTTAAATGCCCATTATTACACACAATGAATGACCTCACATGTGGCTGCTGATGCGTGTCATCTTGGCAAGTGCAGTGTTTATATAATTACAAATCAGTTACTGACCCTGGCATTATTAAAGTGGAATAACAACCACTGGAGCGTCCTGAAGGAGATACATTATGCTGGCAAGTGGATTGTTAAAAGTTGTTGGTGGGAGATATATAAAAATAGATAAGATAAATAAATAGAAACGAATTAGAATATTGAATATATTGTCTATATCTAAAATTACTAAGAAGGACCTCACAGTAATTGATTAATCAATTTTTTCTGCATTTCTGCCCTTTTGCACTTCACATTTCCATATGTTCTGCTAAATCTGAGCCTCAACCAAGACATATACTGGCACATTTTAGTACATATCTGAAACATTGTAAAGATATTGCCTGAGTATCTATAATAGAAATAGAATCATAACATTTTTATTAATAGCACCCACCCTTAGCATTGTAGGCTAAGGGTGGGTGTAGGTATACAAAGGTTAGAAAGGAAATTAAGTTTACTGCTTGTGTAAATACTGACTTGTTACTGTCCCTTAGGCTGACCAGTCTCTCAGTGGTATGGGACAGCTGATGTAATGTCCATCTTCAGCTGTTTGTCTGGGATCCCATGGGTTCACTCTCTCCTGTGTCTCCGTGCATATGTTTGTTGCCTATCATGGGGCAGGGCCAGTTCATGACACTGTAATTGTGCTGACTGTTACACAGCTGCTGGACAGGAATCTACATGCTACTGCATTTGTCTTAATTTACTCTCCTTTCAAATTTGCCTTAAGGGAACATAAACAATAAGTCTAGGTTAGTAAAATCAGCTGTAGCAGAATAGAATATTTCAAACTTGATTTTGATACAGAGACTTTAATGATTTTGACACTTCAATTATGATTTAAAAAAATGTTTTATTCAGCAGAATGGAATTTTGTACTTGTTATGATTTCTTTAAATTTTTTGACTACCCTATCTAGTTGACTTTATGTCCTCTACACTGTGAACTGCAGAGGCTAATCAAACATTAATCATCCTTCCTCCTCTCTCCCTCACATCCCATTATTCCACAGATTTTTCATCATTTGGCCCCTGAATCTTAATCTGATTCTGTAACACTTTTCTCAGTCCATTTATCTGAATGGATTTTTATCAGAGGACCTTTTGCGACTTTTACATCAGATTTATTAAAACTGTAATTATGTACTCTGCATCAGCTATTGTTGTATTATAAGTTATAGTAGTAGCTGCTAATACTAATGTCAAGACAGTCAAGCGATTTTATATTTATATTGTATTTTTTCACTGTAAAATGATATCTCATGTTTTTAACTATTGATTACTTTTTTACTATTCTTTGTAGTCTGCTATTAATAATTGTTTTATTAGTAGTTTTCCTTTGTTAAATGTATTGAGACCTCCTTATTGAGACCATTGCAGGATCTAATAATAAGCCCCTCTGACATTGATTGATGCTGCACACATTGACCTGGGTGATGTTGTGTGGCTGAAACACTTAACGCTGTAGTTTTATGAGACAACATACACACCCAAGTTAATCATCATCTGGTGGGTGTCTTCCTAGGATGACAGATTTTGAAACTATTTTAAACTTGCCTATTCTTCTCGTTGATTCACTTATATCACAAAATTATAGAAATCAGACATTTAAGTCACAAGAGAAGAATAATCTAATAAAACAGAACAAAATAGTAAATACATCCTGTATTTTCCAGTGTATAGCTGATTTAAGTATCAAGATGTATTCAAAAGTGAAGGGGGTATTCAAAATTAGAGTATAAAAAGATTTAGTAAAAAATAAATTAAAGGAAAACACACATTAACTCTTTAAATTACATAGTTGTTTGTGTGAATTTGTGTAGCATCTGCCTTATTTCAGATTTTTTTTACCCTGTCCTCTGACCTTGAGAGAGAGAGAGGTCTCAGTTTGCAGCAGACCCCATGCCGTGGCCTGTGTCCTAAAGCTTTAGATACGGAAATAGACGCTCGGAGCAGCTAACTCTGGCTACATCTCATGCTGGGACCATTGTCTTGTTAACGAACATTTTGTGTTTTTACCATGTGACTGAGCTGAGCCTTATCATTTGCATGTTTTTATTGATCCGTCTTATCTTCCTGGAGGAGCGGCCGCACTGACAAGGTTCAAATATATACCAAGGGCAGCCGTGTGCTTCTTGTCTTGTGGTGAATTGTGCCTTTGCAAAGTGCTCAAGGCTTTTATCTGTCTCTATTATTTGGGGTGGAGAGCAGCAGCAGGACTGAACAAAAGGGCCAGAGTGAAGGTCCTTTTCTGAGTGGGCTGGCAGTTTATTTATATCCCAAGCAGCCACTCATCAATGCTCTTCTGCATCAGCATTTGGGCTAGCTGCTTTGCTTTTGCCAATACCATACCAACCTCATTTATAAAGCACTTTAGAGGGCCCATATTACACTATTTTCTGATCTTTGTTATAACATTGTTTCCTCATGACAAACATACCTGGAGTTGTGTTTTGTTTCTTTCACACATGTTAAACACATAAATTCTGTATATTTAGGCTGAGTTCTTAGACTGAAAACACTCTGTTCCACCTTGCAGAGTTGTGTGGTAATACAGGGAGTGCTCCACTATATTTTTAAACTCCATACATTAGAATTATTTGGACAGAATTTCCCATCTGTACTGAAGGTAAAAGGAGGTGTTAACTTGAAAACTACCACTTCATGACATCAGAAGGTGTAACAGAGCATTTTAAGATCTGGAAATATAAACAGACTACCGGTAATAATGAAAGATTATTCAAACATATGTGAATGAAACAAAACATAACTCCATGTATGCTTTGATGAGGTAATGCCGTTCTGACATGGTTTAAAGCTCACAATACAAGCTCAGTGTTGTGCAATATAAGACCTTTAAAATCTGAACAGTGTACTTAGTGCTGTACATAATATATACAAGTGCATATGCCACAAGTTAGTGCATATTTGATGTCTAAACTATTGATTGAACGGGCCCTGGTGAAGTTCATTTGGTTTCAGTTTTCACTAGACAGCTCAGTACAGTACAGATCATACCCCATTTTAGACTTTTTATATTTAAAGTGTACTCTATTCATTATTTATTCTGTTTATTTCTGGAGCAATGTGTCTCAAATGTCCAATCACAGGTGGCTGACTGACCTTGAATAGGATTCTCTTTTCAAAACTTGACCGCCAGCATGCCTCCGATATCTCTTTCCTGTATTGCTTTTGTCCTTAAAGAGGATCAAGCAGAGGAAATGAGTCTAGCCCTGGTTATTGTCTTGTCTAGGTGACTGGTAAGACAGGTACTATCTGTGAATGTATGCTATTTTAAATCTGTGCATCTGCCAGGATTATCTGAAACCGCCTCTCACACATTCCCAACTGTCAGGAATTGTCAGTGAGCGAGGAGTCTGCTGCAATGGAGAATCTAAGGAATCTTGAGCTGGCACCTGTGTAAGTGTTAAAATAGACCACCTTCCTTTGACATCCTCTCTTTTCATTTTTCAAATTTAAAAATCGCTGCATAGAGGCAAAAGTGCACTGCAAAACCACATTCTTATTGTGGAATGCCTTTAATAGTTTGCCAGTTTCAATATTATTCACCTTTGTTTGGAAACTGCCTTTATGAGCTGAGATTCCTGAATGCCCACCCATCAGTACCAGCTTCACAAAGTCATTGCACCAAGGACATGAAATCAGACCCTGTGCCTTCATCACGTGGTGTGGAAAGAAGAAAAGAAAGTCTCTTTTAGTGAAGGAGCTTGAAACAATGTCTTCTCTTGTCTCCCACTACTCATCTGAAGATCGCCTGTTATGCAACTTGATATGAAGCAGGACCCATCTAAGCGACTTATACATGAACTATTGTCCAGACAGTCCCCTGTGTCTTTCTCCCTCTGTGCTCCTGCTGATTGTCTTTGAACTCAAGTCTAATCCGTTAATATTGACTTATTATCCAGGAAATAAAACCCACTACTTTTGGTATTTGTGCAATGAACCTGCCTATTTTTCATCCCTTGGGGGTCAGGAGTGATCATCTTAAGTTTTTTACAAATCCATGTCTTTTGTCCGTAGAACTCGGCAAACAAGTCTAACCACAGAGGGCTTAAAGGCACAACAAAGAGATGTGAAAAGGAAAGTAGGGGACCAAAAGAGAGTATAGGGTGAATGGGAAAGTACCTGGCTGTGATGTTGTAATGCTTTCTGCCCGCATCCTTTTTAGCAACACAAATACTGTTGTCTTTCAGTGTGCTTGGTCAGTTTGTTTTGGGTGACAAGATTTCACATAGTGGCCCATAGCAGGACAGTGTCTGGAAACAAGCACCTCCCCAAATGCCACTCTCAGCTCGAGAAACAGGAAACGTGTGGCATGATAATGAGACGAATTGAAGACAGAATGACAGCGTAAGCATGGGATAAGCAGCGCACTGTTGGAAGTGGACAGAAAAATTACAGGTAAATTTAAATTGTGATTATTATGATTATTATGTTATTAATATTGATGCATGGCTTAAAAGCGTGTTAGAAACTGAAAAAAAAGACAATTTAACCATAAACTTTTCTTTATAGGGTAGCATATCAATTTATGTCAGGGAATAAATTTGTATGGGCCTTTTAATGTTTAATATATTATTATTGGTTAGCTAATAAAGAATATAGTGGACCCACAAGCTTTGAACATTGTCTTGTGATACCTAAGCTGAATGTAAGTGATATCTCTGAGATCACTTAAGAAGCTGCAGAACTCGTCTTCACATCTGACTAAATGACCATGGGAAAGTTGTACTCGTGCTTTTCTATAGTCAAAAGTCAGGACAGTATTTTGTAGAGTTTGGCACAGTGCTGGTGTTGCAGAGAGTGCACTAAAGCAGGATGGTTGCTAATTGCTTTGCCCATGAAGAATGCTTGTTTGCAGTGGATGCATTTGAATTAGTTTTTAACCTAATCATCCCTCCCGGCTGGTTTGCCTCACACTGTGCTGCCTCCCCTTTTCACTCCCAGCAGCATTGAGCAAATCTGCTAATTAACTTGAAATTACTGAATGTCCCAAAATAGAGCAGCATGGTGCTCACAGAATAAAGGTAATAATATGCTCAGACAAACTGCTTTTCAAAATAACAATTCTTTCTATTGAATTTTTCCTCTTTTGAAATTCGCTGGTGCGTGGTTGTATGGTCTATTTGCTACATTGGAATTCCCCTCAGGACTATTAATGGCTCACTACTGCATAACAAGATTTAAGAGCTTCCTTGTTGTTTAACTATTCTTAATTTTCTAATTATGTTTTAGAAGTTGTATGTTCTCCAGCTTCTGGCCACAAACCGTGGCAAAGTTTTACAATGGCACAAGGTAAATGGCAGCGCTGCATATGTTGGACCTGTGCTTCCTGTTGCTATGTTGTCAATGCAAACTGCCCAGAGAAGCTGCGATCCAAATCAGCTGAAGAGAGGGTTTTTCACTTGTTCCCACTGAGAGGCTGCCAATGATTAAACACTGAGTATGTTTACAGAAAAAACTGAAGCAAATTGTTGATCCAGTGGACACTAGCATCAACATCCACCTGATTTTACATTTTGACACTCACACCACTATCCTGCAGAGTTCAGAGATTTGCTGAGGCATGGGGGGGCTGCATGGTTAACTATAGATAAATTAAAGTTTCTGTTTGAATTGTTGCAAACCTCTACAAAAATATTACAACATGTATGTGATTTTTGTTCGTAGTTTGTATTTCAATCTTCCATCTTCTAGGCTTCCATCAGAAAATGTTTTTTTTTAGTGGTCACTAGTTACTTTTAGTTTGTCAGAACATACCATGCTTATTTCTGTCTATTCTATGTTACAAGAACAGGAACATATGTGTACTTTTGAAAGTTTAAAGTAGTTTAACAAAGCATTGTGGGTGGAATGATGTGGGAACCATTCAATGTCTTGGATAATGGCAAAAGCCGACTCCTACGTGAACTGCAACAGAAAACAAAGACTCCACAGAGGAGAGAAAGGGACTCGGGTAACCCCTCCGCCTCCTCAGCCCTGGCTCTTCTTGTAATGAATTTAATAAGCAGCTCCCTCTCTCAGGCTTTTGTCCTTAGTTTTACATCATACAGCTCATTAGATGGTTAAATTATCAGTCACTAAATGTCTGATGTTACAGGCCTTCTCTCATTCTGACTGACTAGTTTAAATATAGGACTCTCTCACATTTCAATTGGTACAGGTGAAAGCACATTAATTTTTACCCAGACAAAAATGTTAAGAATGTAGTTTTGTTTCCTCATTGATTTGGACCACTGCTCTGGACTGACCCAGGCTTAGCTAGCAGCCGCAGTTGGCAAACAGAACAGCGCTCTGCTGGCATTACAAGGTGAACTGAAACCAAATGAGGCTTGGATCGGGTTCAGAAACAGGTGAAATGCATGGCATAGTTTAGTTGTTTGCTTTCTCTGATTTCTGCGGGAAAATATTTCAGATCTTTTTGGAGACACACAGTTTCGTGGGAACATTTAAGAGGAAATGGGGATAATAATATCTAGTGAGTTTTACAACACAGTGATAAACAATATTTTAAGCTAAGCTTTTAGTGTATGTATTATTTTTGTATTCCTTGTATGTAATAATTATTATTGTATTGATCATTAGTTAGATGTTCAGTGTTGACAGTTCAATTCCTGCCTGAACACACTATTACTGGCAAAAGTAAATTCAGTGGTATAGACATGATAACCTTTTTATTTGTTCCAGATGTGCAGAACAAAAAAAACTACCATGACAATATGGTGGAGAGAAGATGTATACATACACACAATATATACACAATATACACCATACAAAATCAGCATAACAATTGTTGTTTATCTCACTCTTAATAAGGAAGGTAAGATTAACCGGTTAATCAGTGATCAAGTTTCTGGACACTGTAGACTATCATTACTTCAAAAACGGAAACCTAAATGTATTAACTCTACTTTTATCTTTTAGATTCCACCATGACTGAAAGGATAGGATACATTTAGTTATCCAGTAATTTTGATGAATTCTCAGAACTTTAAATTCAGTTTAACATAAATATTTTCATGACAAAAATAATCCTAATTTAAGATACAGGCATACACAAAATATTGTGGCGTCATCCGAAACCCTGCAATGCAATTGTGTTTTTTCAATTACGGTGACGGTAAGACCCAACCCCATGGGTGTAGTCATCTGAAGCCTTACATAACATCAGTCAGATCCAAATCAATAGAGTTTCATGAAACATCATCACCACCAGTGAACCCAGATAACCCCATTCCTTCACTGTACTCACCTGGAGTAATTGAATTTGTCAAAAAATACAATAGCCTACAGAGCTATATACTAGTAGTAGTACTAGTAGTAGTGAGAAGGGTCCATAGCAACATTTATGTGAGCAATATAGTATGTGCGGTTGCGTGCACATTTCAGTTTCATTTAATTTAATTAGTGTTGTCTTGATCCAATCTTTTTTTGTACAATTTTCTATGTGAAGTAAGAGCGGTTTCTTTAATAGTAAAGTGGTTTTATAGTACTGAATGATCCAGTCATTCAGGAACGGTAAAAAAAAAGATGTCTTGTTTATATGCTTCAGTATTGATACCTGATTATTAATCAAATTACAATATGTTAATTTGGAAAGATTATTACATCTTTATGGCAATGGAAACAAAAGCTACCCATTGTACATAATCTAAACTGTAATCCATTTTTGTTGTGATACGATGCCAACCCTAATGTAATGGCATAGTCTGGCCAAATCCTAAGCAAAGTTGTCCACTTGTTTACCTGCAGGTCATGTTGGTGACACAGTTGCAAACTCAATAGGGCCCTGTGTCTTTCTCTCTGACGACAAGTCACCCTTTGACCTTAGAAAAGACTGGAGAACTTGTCATCAATGGAAAGATTGTGCAGCTGAACAGTGGACTTTTGGCTTCAGCACCAAGACTTGTAAAATATAGTTATTTATACGTCAGAATTTCATAGTTTGTCTGTTATTTATGTCACAGCGCCTTAAATCCAAGACTCTGTTCTCTTAGCTCATTATGAAAACCATGAAAAGAGAAAGAAGTGTAAGGGCATATCTGAACATGTTCCCATGTTCTTGTGTGGCTGGTGTTATATTTCACACATAGGTGTTACATGATATACAAGAGTGCATTCATCACACATGAAAAAGAATATATGCATGCTTTGACTGTCCGTTTAAATAACCTCCAAGGGAGATGTGTCTCCTTGCATCACTGCCTTTTATCAGCAGGAAGCCATTCAATCGTGGGAGACAGAACCTATGATATTTAGACTGAGCTCTTGCCTCTCAATAACAGTATTGATCTTGTTGCCATTTTAAAAGTAATTTAAGATGGGGAACCCCACACGTTTCTTGTAAAAGAGTACACAATTTTTTTCCTACATAGAAAATACTGTAAAAGCTTTGTGTCATAATCAGACTGTTGTGCATTTCTATAGTGCATGTGTTTGTCATCACACCTAAATGAGCATACAATACAATACACATAAAGATAACAGTATAGTATTATAGTAACATATTATTATCACATATTTAATGCGGCCTGGCCTCTATTATAAAAATCCAACAGCATGGTTAGCCTTCATTTGTAACTATGCAACTGTTGTTCTGTGTAATTTTAGAATCTACACTTATAAAGGTAATATTTTGAAGTGATATAACCAAATGAGTGGAGTGGAGCAGGTGAGTTTGGTGTCAGTGGGAGGTAGAAACACTGAAGCTGGTTTTTGCACAAAAGATAAGGTCAGTGAGTGCTGCACAGTGTTTTACAGCTCCACAGCTGTGAGAACCACCAGGGCTTATGTAAGAGTGTACTGCTGCTGCTGAGTGGGAGTTTTGGATGTAACAGACAAACTTAACCTGCAAACATAAACTTTGGATATGATGAAACAGTTTTGAATATATGGGGGTGGGCAATGTTGATGGACCCATTTTCAAACAGCACTGCGCTAGCATCTGTGCTTTAAAACTGACATGCCCAAGCTTGTATTTTTCATTTTCAAGAGACTGTAAAGAAAATTTGACCCCCTGAAATACATCTTTTAACTTTTATTCAAGATAAGTCTCCCCATATGAATGTGCTTTGTGAATCAAAATGAGTCTGATATTCTGAAGGAACAATCTTTAATCACAGAAATTAAATCATTTTAACTTAAATAAAAGGTACAACTCATGACCGGAGCCCTTTCCAATTAGACAACAGAGAGGAAGGAGAGCTTTGATCAGTGTGTCTGATTTAAAGAGGTGAGTAGTGTTTAGACCCTGTGGCTAGTTGTGCTGGCTGTAAATCTCTGTGTCTCCTAGTTTATTCTGGCCCATAAACTACAAGGCAATTATGGAAAACAACTGGGTGCACCATTTTTCAGAGCTGTTAAGGCTGGGTTGCAGCCTAAAAGGATTTTACCCAAAATAAATTGTGTTGCCTCAATCTTCTTTTCCCCATCTGAGTTTCTCGTCAATCATCGATTGACCACTTGACGCAAATGCAGTAAAATACTGAACCTAAAAATACTGTGTCAGACCTTGGCCACTGGCCATTAGGTTTGACACACTCATGATTTATTCATACAATGTCAATTACATCCTCAAACATACACCACCTGCACTGACTCAGATCGGTGAGGTTTTACTCACAGAATAAGAGTAAACATATTTCTCAGCCTTCCAGGTTTATTTGTATCTGACTTAATGAACTATTCAATCTAGAAGATATAGTTCTAGCTTCTGTAGTTCTGAAGTAGGAATATGATACTATGAAAGAAAGTACACTGAAGCAAATTGCTGCTCATGAATATAAACATGAGATAAAGCTGCTTTGATCTGGTCCTGACTGAGATCCTCAGAAGAGTAGGCTAAGGCTCTTTTGGCCATTTGGATCAATTGCAGCTTTACACCGCAAACCGGCAGTTTATTCAATTACATGTGTTTTTATGGATTAAAAATATGAAAAACATGCATTGTTATTGTGAGCTGACTCACCTTCCACAGATCTGACCCGTAACCAGGCCTGGTGGCATTACCTGGTTGTCTCCATGGAGATGTTATTGCTATGCCTGCAAAGGCCCACAGTATGGAATTAAATCTATCTCCATTGAGACAAACTTATAAGAAAACTTGTCAGTGAAATTTTAATTCAATATTTTTATAAAATTGTTAAGTTGTACTTATTACTTCTATTGTATTAAACTGCAGAGGACAATTACCAGTGTCTGACTAAGTCTGTGGTGCCACGTCCACTGGCCTTACACTAAACAGAGCTCACCTCCCTCAGGTCCTCTTTATAGTCTGAAGGCTGCAGCATTTTACAGTCTCAGTGGTTTATAGCTGCTTGGGTGTTTATGCACGGAAAGAGAGAGGGTCACTTGGGTGAAATCAATAGTGAACCTTAATGAGGTTGTCTGAAAAGAAGCAAGATGGAGGATGTGTAGAGATAGATCAGATATGACCATATTCATATCAATCAAGCATGAGGAGATAGGCACTAAATTTTTGTTCCTTTTTGAAGTCTGTACGTCTGTACATTCAGGATACAAAGTTTATAGTGAAAGTTGTGTTAGTAGTACAAATGTATTTAAATAATTTATGAAACACAATGTTCAGCTTGTTTCAAGTTGCTCTTTTTATGCAGCCCTGTATCATGTAGTGGAGGGAGAAGTGTAGTTTTTCCAGCTGTGATCCGAGACAGCTGTCTGTACACAGAAGTACAACTGATGACACGTCTGTGGGCTCCCTCAGGGCAGAGCCACATCCGCTCAGCACTAGGAGACACAGGCGTGGGATTTTCCTCTGCAATGCAATTTATGCAAATGTTTAAAAACAAGCATTCAAAAGCATTTTTTGGGGTATGTTAGTGTGAACAGGACCTGTAAAACCACTTTGTCATTGATTTATTTTGCTAGTTGCTGTAGTTGCTTTTTAAGATAATGAACACAGGAGAGTATTCCAGCAATTATGAGTGTTAAAGGGAATGTTAAAACATACAGGTCGGATTGAAGCCACAACATCCTGATTACCATAAGTGCTATTTTGTCATTATGTACATTTCCTTGATTAATAAATTAACATATTCACCACCATTTTCTCTTTTTTTACAGAGCGTCCCATCTCCCTGCAGAGTGCTATAACCAATGGCAGCGTCTGTTCAGACTCTTCCTCTGTCCCGTGGGCCCAAAAAAACCTTCCGTAACCCCTTCTCAACCCAGCCCCTCTCATCCCGCTGTGGGATGGGGAGTGTGGGCAGTTTGGTGGAGAGGCCGGATATGTCTCCAGCTAAATCCAGTCGAGCAGTGCCTCAGGTGAGACCCAAACCTTCCAATGGGCTGCTGAAGAAGGGCATGGGGCAAAGGGAACTCCTCAACTACCTCAATATCACTAGGTATGTGACTAAAACATTTTATACAGTGTAGAGTTAATTGAATGTTTAGACTAGACATTTAGATCCCAGCAAGCAGAGACATCTGAAAAAATCTGATGAAGGGAGAGTTTATTAGAGCTGAAAAAAAAGAAATCTAACTGTAATCCTTTTGACTTCCTGGCTGAATTCATGCTTCAGCATAACTAATCGAAAACCTCTCTTTATGCAGAAAAGACCCCAAAGCAACTCAGAGCGGTGACAACAAAAGGGGTCTCATCTCCAGCCTCACGTCTCTCAATGGCTGTGATGAGGATTCATATAGCAAAGTCTATAACAAAGATGGGACTGAAGTGGACCTGACAAAGAACTCATTACCAAGTGCAGGCAAGCATGAAAAGGTATCTTTGATTTACACATCCTGTTCTAATTTCATTCTACACACTAGGAAACCGATATTAAAAATAACTTATGTTCTTACACTGAATTAGTAGTTATAGTTATCTTCAAATAATTATTCCACTTTGTTTTGTTGTGCTAAAATGTGACCAAACCGAGATAAAGAAAAGTCCAAAATGGTTTCAGTTAGTCATACATTTCACTGTATGAAATTATGTTTATACCACTTTACAAATGATGTCCTGTTGGTGTGAAAACAATTAGTATCAGAGTCAAAGTGAAATACAGTCTTTTAATGGGTTGCAACAGCCCACAGGAATATTAATCTTCACACCAGCGAGACTGGGGAGGATTTGATAATTTTCTTATTCTGACCTGTATTGACAACTGCACAAAACATACCACAGAGTAGACAAGAAAGGGATTAATGTCTTTAAATGCTTTAACTTTACCTTTTTTATGATTAATCAGTCATGTTTTAGGACTTCAGCCTTCAAGCCTGTTACGCCGAAAAACTTCAGCTCAATGCAAAATCTGTATCCATCGTCTAAATTGGAGGAAGAGGATCATGGCATTTCAAATGGTCTTCACCGAGCCTTTGCACACATCCCAAAAGCGGTGTCTACATCCTCCTCCTCTTCATCGCCATCTCGATATGGATGTCCCACAACAAATGCTAATAGGGTATTCCTCATCAATAAATACCAAAATAGAAAGTTCTTTTTAAGTACTTTTAATATTAAGATATTCTAATTCTTACCTACAATTGAAACCCCACCACGTAAGGTTTTAGCCATGGAATATAAGGTTTATTGCACTAAAATTGTGGAATAGCATGTGTCCTTACTGTCAGGGGGCTTGCAACTCCTCCAATCTGACTCTTACTTGACCTGGAATGATGATTGTTTCCATTGAAATGTTGGCTAATATTCCACAATATGGTGTAAAAAGCTATTGTAAAAACTCTGAATAAACTCAGTAGAGAGGCTTGAGATTTTCCCAAGTTGGCCATAGTAAAAATATTCTTGAATTAGGGAACTCTAAATTATTCTTAATGAATACATGTAAAGGTATAAACTTTTGGCATCTAGATTTGTTTACTAATTAGTAGGTTGTGACTGAAACATAATTATGTGCAGGCTCTCTCCTCTGTACGTGGGACCAGTCATGAGGAAGATAACTTGTCTGACTCGGGCCATAACTCCATGAACAGTTTGCCCCCTTACCGACCTCCTTTCAGACCACATCTGTCTAACATCAGGTCAGTGGCAACATCGCTCTTACTGATTGGGCTATGTGGTTTGCGGCTGGGCTAACAGCCTTTTTCAATACTCAGTGCATCTATGGGTCACATCAACACCATTGGGTCTTTGGATCAGGCCAGTCAGGTGCCAAAGACCATAGGGGCTGGTGGCGTGCCCATAGGGGAGGTGGCCTGTCGAAGTATGGCCACGCTCAGCCGCTTGACCCCCCATGGAGAGGCCCCACCACCATATGAGTGGAGCCTGTCTATGTCTATGGAGGATGTAGTAAGTCCTTGTTTATTAACTTTTTACCAGATTTGATATTGATGATTTTAAAGGTGCACTCTATGGGGGGCTTTTTTCCATAGATGATATTGCTTTTGCATTACACTTTTATTACTCAAAAATACTTTGAACAACATGAATTCTTACTATGAGCTGGGTTACCTCTTCACATAAAAATAGATGTGTTTCCCTACTGTAGAATATTCCTGGCAAATTAATATAATCTCTAACCATCAGAAAGGTTACATAGTGCGCCTTTAAGGTATGCATATTTTTTTTTACAACAGGTGCGAGATTTGGAAGAGCGCCTAGTGGAGAAGGAACAGGAAATAAAACAAATGAAAAGAAATCTAGATGAGAGTGAGGGTGCCATAGCCCAGGTAAATTTAAGCATACATAATTTAACTAATCATGTTTTGTTTCATTAGCTGCTCTTTTGAGGACTAACTGTTCAGTCACTGCATGCAGGTATTTGAGGGGAAACAACGTTTGTGGGAGAAAGAGGTCGGGGAGCTGAAGCGTCTCTATGCAACAAAGTTACGGCAAGTTTCTCATCAAGCTCAGCGGTCCCAGCGCAGTCTGCAGTTACAGCTGTACAAAACTCAACAGGAAAAGACCAAGCTACAAGAGGAACTGGACAGCCTGAGAAAAGATAGGAGCCAAGACTCAGGGGTCAGAGCCAAAACAACCAGTCCTACTTTGGAAGAGACACAGTGGGAGGTGAGCTGTAGAAAGATATACATTTCTGTTAAAGGATACATGTGTTGAATTGACTGAGCTTTAATTCATATTATAATGTTGTTACCTCATCATACCCAGAGTAATATTGTACTTTATTCTTGCTTTGAGTTTGTTTACAAAACTGTCTTGTCTTAGTGTCTCAGAAATCATGGTTTCAATTTTGAATTGTGATGTCACAGGTAGAAATCCTTTACCGTTTTTAAGCCCATAATATGTGAGTATTGTTATGTTGTTTATGTCTATTTTAGGTCTGCCAGAAGTCAGGAGAAATTTCTTTGTTGAAGCAGCAGCTGAGGGACTCCCAGGCTGAGGTCACCCAAAAGCTCAGTGAAATTTTCCACCTGAAGACTGAACTGAGAGAGGCCCGTACTGTGCTGAGTACCCGGGAGAGCCAGATTCAAACTCTGAAAATGGTGGCAGATGGTACACCCAGAAGAAGATGCTTTTCTCAAACTGGAAGACAGGAAAACAATGCTCTTGACTGTTCAGGTAATATTATACCTGTATTTTATGTATAGAAATTGGGAAGTTACTAAATGAATGTAAGTAAAAAGCAGAGTGAAAAGTTAGCCTGTGTCTTTCATAAAATTTCCCCTAAGGACTGACTGGAGTGTAGTTTAAACCATGTGTACATCATCTTGGTTTCAGGAGGGTCTGGGGGGCCCACAGAGGAGCGTCTGCGTGCAGAGCTGCTCCTGGAGAGACGCCAAAGCGAAGCCCAGGCCTTGGCTTTTGAAGAGGAGAGACAGACGTGGCAGGCAGAAAAGGACAAGGTCATCCGCTATCAAAAAGAGCTGCAAACCAGCTACTTAGACATGTATCACAGGAATGAGGACCTGGAGAGGCAGTTGCAGCAGATGAGGGCTGGTGGTGTCCAGGTCAGAACCAGCAGTGAAGGGGCGGGGCAAAGTCGGACATTAGATGTACCCCAGCAGAGGAGTGAGACGGCAACAACCAATCAGACTGACAGAACCAGCTCTGGGTTACCATGGATAGACCGAATTGAGTCATCTGAAATTTGAATGTGATTTACATATTTGCAATGTAAATACCCTCTGGTAGGGTTCTCATGTGAGGTACAAGCTGCTAGCAATGTTGTTTATTTAGTGTAAATACAACAAATCATATGACCATATCAAGACAACAATCTGAAACAGGACACTTCATTTTTACAGAGATTAATAGAAATCTTTTAAATTAAATTTGACTGACCTGATTAAACTATGAAGTTATTTACAGATGCATATATGAACAGAACCATGAACAAAAATGTGTTTAAACCACAGCCCGAGAAAATGTAATCGACAACTCATCACTAGAGGTCACTAAAACTGACTTTTTCATCACTGAAATGTTAAGCAGTACTTCAGGTTTATCCATTTTATTTGTTTTTTTGTAACCATCCTTCCCCTGCTCCACCCCATCAGAAAGTACACCACAACAACTCCCAAAAGAACTGCTGTAGACTAAAATGCTTAAGCCAAAGGAATCAACATACTTATTCTGATATACTTAATAGACTTTGAAGTGAAACCAATCTCAGGTTTATTTTGTGCCAATGTACTAATGCTACTCCATAAAGACTACTGTAACTGACTGAAACTAATGTTGTAAATGGAAGCCTTTTTTGCTGTGACATTTGACCTTTGAAAACACATGTTGTAAATATAATGCATTTGTTACCTAAGCACACTGTTGACCAACTGCAGAATATGCTAAATGGTTGCCATGACATGCCTCTATCCTGTAAATACAATATGAAGACTATTATGTTGTTATTAAACCTTGAACAGAACAAATACATGTGTTTATTTTGGATTTCTGTAATAAAGTTAACATTATTATTTACTTAACATGACTACATACAATACAAGTTTCTGTTGTTGTTCAGCTGCTGGCTCCAGTCTACACAAAAAGGGCTTAAAATCTCCACTAGTCGTGCCAATGAAACAGATGACAGGAGCTTGATGGCACGGACCACTGAAAGACTGAGCTGTTGGGACTAATGTGGCTTTTAGAGGTTTAGCCATGGGTCCACAGCATCATCCCCTGGCTATATAAAAACTAAAACAACATTTATATGGTATCCACAGAATGAACAAGCACAGGCAGAAAAGGGTTAACACAGAACCAATAGGAGCTGTGAGTGTAAAGTGAATCATAAAGCTCTGCTGCTGGCATTAAAAATATTATGTAAACCATCAGCTCAGAAAAGGTTCAAAGACATTCTGAAGTGGTTTGACACATGTAGGAGGATGGTAGTAGTACATGATTTGAGTCTCACTCGTAAACATGGCATTTTGAAACTCTAGTGTGCCACCAAGTGGTCCTAAAACTAAAAGCCAGTACAGATTTGATGTAGTATAAATTTACTTTATTTTCAGCTGCAAGTTTATGAAACATGGTAGAGCATAGAGATTTACAGTAAAGGAGTCATTACACACATAAAGCAGAAACGTCAATCACAGGGCATTAGCAATCTAAATGAGGGACCCTCTGAAAAGCCATCAGTGATTGTCAACCAGAGCAAGCCAGGAAACAAAGAAAGTCCAAACATAACATGCTGTAACCCATTCAAAGGATGCTCATCTTTAATTTTGTCTCATGACTGTGTGTTATTGTAGTATTTCAAGAACTGCGATCTATGCTGGTGCAGTAAGTGATAAATAAGCCTCAACAAATTGAGGTGACATCACAATATTTCAGAGGAAAACAGAAACTTGTTTTGTTTTGGAAATGAATGAGCATCCAGATGCCTTGTGTATTCTGTAAGATAACTATTTGTATATTTACACATTTTCAACAGTCTCCTCAGTGGAAAATGTATTATATATTCCAATATATGCTATATACCTAGATGTACATCTTAATTACTACTTGTGAACTGTGGGATGAAGTGACAATAAACCCTGAGGATATGCATGGAATAAATGTTCAGCCAAATCTGTGTATCGGAGGCCCTTGGTTTTAACTGTGTACTAAACAACAGCAACAAGGACCACCCACAAGGAAGGCCGAACCACAAGCCTAAAGTTACTGCGAGTCGGGACTTACTGCTACCATCACACAACTTCACACCTTCAGTTTGCACAGAGCACAATAGACACACAGTCCAGGGCTAAGAGGGCAGGGATGTTAGTTCTGAAACCCATGCTGTAGCAATATCAGTAATGCTTATAGTGGTTAATTGAGGTTGTGAAAAAAATAAAAACAAAGCACATTACATTGTATATATTTGCTTCCTTTTTGTTTGTTAAATACATACATCAAACAGGTCAATGGTTTATATAATGTGAACTATCTTGCTGTTGCAGACAGTAGCAGAGGTCAATGTGGTGGATAAAATGTGTGGATACAGTGACAAGATCGTCATCGGCTTTATAAAGTTATGGAGGAGAAATGAGTGACGGATCAGTTCAAGACAGTCCTCCAGAAATTCCCTCAGCATTTAAGAACAGGGTTTGTCACAAACATTCAGAGGATTTTTGTGCAATCATTGAAAAAGACTGATCCTCGCCTTAAGTCTCCTTGCACAATCTGTACATCTATCCATTTTCATCAAACTGCCTCAGACGATGGGTGAAAAAAAACTTAAAGCAGTCCTCCATACCGTATTCAAACAGTAAAAAGCCCAGAAACACCTTTATGTGTGATATACTTCAAAAACAAAAAAACTACAGGCATGTCCAAATGTATCGTTCTTTCCATAGAGGCACTATATAAGCTCTAGTCGTGCCTTCACAGCTGGGCTCTCTATATTAGTTGGAGATGGGCGTTTCAAGATGACCGCAGCCATCCAGAAGAGCAAAGGGACAAAACCTTGCTCACATTAAGGCCATAGACCATCTGTGGAAAGGGGCAAGACAAAAATGCTCCTGTAATGCCTCACGCTCCAGGGAACTTCATCCAAATCCATGAAGAGACTGAATGTATCAAAAGTAGATCTGCTTGGCATGTGACGGGTTCTGCTCCATGGGGCAATATGGGCATTTCAACCTTTAAATTGAACAACTCAATTCAATACATAGTACAGTTATACAGTTAATATAATATGAACACACAAAAACTGATACTCACTTTCCAGCGTTGGTGAGTTTGTTGAGAGCATCTCTGGAGATGACATGGCCACAAATGAGCTTCATTGGAGGGTTGCTTTCTGAAGTTTGTTGACGAAGAATTGGGCAAGCAAACACTGAGTGGTACCAGCACTTTTTTCCCAGATCAATTTCAATCTAGACAACAGAAAAAGTTAGTGAATCAATGTGAGTAAAGAATAACCAGGTACTGTGAAAATTACTTACGGGCAACTCATCTTTGTGTGTCCAAACTCCACTACATTGTCTTTGTTCTATAACCTGTTTGATGTTCATCAGCACAGGCAATGCCATACAGCCTGATGCAAAACTAGACCGTGAGAAAAAAAACTAACATTACTTTAAAAGTTTTAACATTTGTTTGTCATCCATCTTCAAGAACCTAACCTGACACTTAGTGGAGATTCTACAGAAAGACCCAGTAAGGCACAGGCATCCCTGGTGAAGATGTTGCAGATCTCAGCCCACTGATTTGGCTCAAGCAAACTGCGATATGGAGAATTCTCAATGCCATGACGCAGGTACACCAGGCTCCCCATGAGAATCTGGATATCTATGAGAAGATAAAACAATAGTATATTCTACAGTCCATGAGAACATAACTTCATCTCCTGAAGAATAGTGAGATTCAGCTTTACCTCTCTGGTGCTGTGAAGCAAATGGTTGAAAATGCCTTGCATATTGCAAAGCTTCCACCTGATTGCTGATGCCTCCACTGAGCAGGCTGATGAAGTACAATCGGTGTAACTTGAATTCTAGACTACTGTTCAGGTCAAGAAGTCGCTGACGATTTGTCACTGCCCATCTAAAAAAACAAAACAAAAAAAAACAGACAGACATCAATACTATATCTAGTTAAATTATTTAAACCAGTAAGTAGAAAAACATACTCTAATGCTGGCCTGAGGTCCTGCATTCGTAGAGCTTCAAGGATCCTGTTTAATTCAAGAAAAGGCTGCTTCATACTCATATCAATGACTACTCCAGACTCCTGAAAATAGAAAATGCACAACTTCTTAGTATCTCTTTTCAGTGTGATGTGTTTTGACAATTTGCATTATTTACCTGACACAAATCTTCTGCTACACTGAGCATGCCTTGTCTGTACAGATGCTCTACTATTGTTTCACTAAGATATTTCTGCCTGTCAGGGGTATCCCATACTGTTTCTGCAACCACAGCACTAATCTCTGCATCAAAATTCTGGAGAGGGAGACACTTTTCAGAAGGCACAGAAATAAATGTAAATATAACTGCATAATTTCATATTTACCCTGTCAATGGCTTTGCCAACTTTTGACACACTGCCATGAATGTCCTTGTGTCGTGAAGCTAACATTTGCACTGTTTCTTTAATGTTCTTACAGCACTGTGTCATTGTCTGAGAAAGTACAGACAAATCTGCATCTTGTACACCTATTTAAGCACAAAACAAAACATAGAGATAAATTCAAATGCAGTGAACATCATCTAAACAATTAGGTAATCAAACTTCTTACCAAATGCTACTAGTTGTGCACGTATCTCACAAACACTGCGCAGGAGTTCATCTAGTCTCTCTTCAGACTGATGGCCGTACATGACAAAGCGATGGAGAACTTTTTCCAGTTCCCGTTCCACACATGCACACTGCTCCATGTTTTTGCCTACTCACTCAGACACAACAACTGACAAGAAAAGCATACATTAATTACACAGGAAATCATTTTCAGTTTTATTTAACTTTTTAAATTTCGACTCCGACTTTGGTTAAGTTTAGTTTATTTAACTTATACAGTGTCATGCACCATGCCCAGCCCACATGAACTTATAGTGTGACAATAAGTAGACAGAGTTTATAGTTCTGCATCAAACATAAAATGTCCTTTTACAAGGGGCCCATTCTTTCAATATCAATAGAGTCATCAAAAAGATTACATTTGAACAAATACGACAGTCTCTAGTCATCCAACATAGTAAACAGACAATAAGACACATTAAACAATACACAGGTCATAATACAAGGGACAGTAAAACAAGAAATCCCAGATCATTTTCAATGTGCTTTAATTCACGCTGTTCTGGTAAAACAGCTTTTGCAATAGTAAAGTTCCTTTGTAAATATGAATACCTGGAGGGCATTTATAATGAACGAGACTAGCTGGTGATTTGTTTTATTATTGTTTCTGAAAATCTGGTTTAGGCATTGTGCGGTCACGCAACGAAAATTATTACATACAATTTGACATTTAAGTAACAGCTAGCTTCACATTATTCTCGGTGATTTGTTACTTGTGTGTGTTATTAATGGTAAAATACTAATCTTGTATGAGAAATTGTCTTGTATGAGAAAATTGTTGACAAAATAAATTTGAACATTAGTAGGCTCTCTTCAAAACAACTGTACTTTTGGGTGACTCATACCCAAAAGGCTAAATTAGATAGCTCCTTAGCAGTAAGCTATAGAAAATGTCTACCAAACCAAGCGTAGACAGAAAGACAGCGAACACACATCGTCATCTTCACCGCAAACTTTGAAATGTCGTCGTTACCGTTCTAACTTCACACATTAATATCTATTGTCACTCAGATTAAAAAAGGGAACGCAATCGGATAATAAATTGGGATTAACGAAGACAGAAGAATCACCAGTCGGCTAACATAAACAAACGGCCCTGCTGTCTCTAATTTCCTAGCTGGAAAAGCTAGCCATTGCTAACAGCTAACAACGCGCAAGCTTCAAGTTGAAGTTATGTATCTAAAGACAGACAATAGTCGTGTCTTCGTAGTACTGAAGTTACATTTTGATATGGTACATTGCTTTAAGAAAGAAATTTACGTTTCGACTCACCCTTTTTGATAATTAACCCGTACTGGCTAGTTAGCCGACATTAGCGTTAGCTACTTGTTTGACAACACTTCACTAGCTAGAAGACTGCGGATCTTCCTGTGTCGCGCACTGTGTCTGGGCTAATTTTCAAATTAAAACACAGGTGAGACCATCATTTTTGCAGTTTAGTTAGTTGGTGAGTTTTGAAATAGTTGCCATTAATACCAATTGTTTATGAGACAAATTAGGATTTATAGAGAATTATTAGTGTCTTGGCTTGGCTCGCTACACCTCCCCTACAACTCTACTTAAAAATATGAAAAATGGCTAAAATTACAGTTAACAGTAACCAATAAACGTATTACTAGATGGCTGTGCTGCAACTCAGTGTTGAAAAAAATAGTTGCGTCTGAAAGTCACATTTAAAATCTGCTAGATTAGGCCATAAATAGACTTGCATTCTTTTGAGTGAAGAGCAGATTGGTCAAAGGGTGGCTGAGGTCTTTGTATGAATGGGACAGTATGACTAATCTATCTGTTATGCAGTCATGCAAATCTAAGCTAGCCATAAGGGCTGATCATTCTTTCCCTTTGAGTGCATTAACCACAAGAGTTCTGTTTTATCTGCGGCATAGACGCCTGTGCAACAACATAATAGACTTCATTCAAATGGTCTGGTGGTCTGATTTAAGTAGGCCTACTACTAATATAGGTATATTACTATGTACTTTTTTTTCTTTTATCCTGTGAATCAAATAATGGGAGTTAACTGGACTCTCAACCACAGACTGTAGACGGACAAACACATAAAAACTAAATATATCAAATGTGTTGCATTGTCACAAAATAATTTACTAAAATAGGCTATACCAAAACATACTCATGGCAAATCAATATCAATATAGCAGCAATGTTCACATTGTTCAAGCTGTTTAAGCTCATGAACACAAAAACTGAGAATCATGTACAGAATAAATGGAATCAAACCTCACTTTTATCAGACATTGTCATCATGTCACCGTGCATAATTTAATTTAATTAATATGCCAGAGAGGTGGGCATACAATCAAAAATGTTGTTTCAGTATTGTCAGTTTTCAATATGCTATTCCACTTAACAGATTTATGCAAGTCCAGTCTGCTAACATGGTTTCTGCTTTAGCTTGTGAGCTTGCTTACACATTACCCAGAGACTGTACTGACCTTTAACCCATTGTTCACCCCCCAAATAGACTGCAAGAATAATATTCCAATGGTTTACTTTAGCAAATAATGCTCAGACCAGTACTATTGGTGTATTGGTCTCTCAACAATTAATGCAGTTTTTCTTCAGTTTGAAATATGTCTGAAAATTTGGCTATCTATCCTGATAATGTGGCCCTATATATAGAGGCGCCCTGTGACTGAGCTGGCGCTAAGTGTCAGATTCCAGGCGCTCTTATTTGTCCGAGCAGAATCAGCACCTGCTGCTAACTATAAACCCACCCCGCCAGTCCCACTGTACCCCAGCCCTGCACTCACAGGAAAGCCCAACCAGAACTCATGCTGGAGGAGAAAGATCTAGGTTAAACGGCTGCCTGTCCTGTGGCTGGATGGGAGGGGGAAAGGGATCATGGGAAGTCAGAGAAGCAGTGTCAGAAGAAGATGAAGTCTGCAACATGGCAGTGCCTTTTTCATACTGACACAGTCTAGTCAAAGTGGCAGGTCTATGAGTTTTGGGCAGCTGAGTGGATCCTGTTTTTCAGAGGTTTTCTGTCTTTGAGCTTGCTGTGGATTAAGACAACCTGCTGGAAGTGGAGCAGAGAAACTTAAGTCCCTATGGATAGTGGATAGCCATCCTTGGCCAAAGGTACAGCAAATCACTTTTGTTCTTTGTAAAAGATGAAGATATATACACTCAGAATTATGGACTGACTGTGAATGCACAGAATAATGTGCATATTTTAATCTGTCATGATAATAATTTTTTACTGCTTGCTCTACAATGGATGCAATGTAACTTAGACAAAAGAGATGAGTTTAATATATGTATAACAGCTGGGATAGGTTCATTGAGTACAATAAGGTTAAGTATTAAAGTTAATAGTTAGGTATTTATATAATTATATTGTTTTCACACATGTCCATGCAGGATAATTTCACATAAATTCACAGTTATGAAATAATTAGCTACACTTTCTCCAGGTAACTTTATCTCTTTTGCAGACCAGGACCTGAGCCCAGAGCAGCCCAGAAGAGGCGACTGCACTGGCCACAGAAATTGGAGCTTGTGGTTTAGAGATGGACAGCTGGACTCTCCAAGGGGACAGTTACTCCTTTTTGCGCAGTGCACCGCGCACCTTTTCTCTCTGTCACCGTGACGGTACTCCTAACCACGTAGAGATCTTTGACATTATTAATACGCCCAGCCAGCGCAGTGCCATTTCTGAGACCACCTGCCTGTGTGACATTTTTGGAGACGACTGTGAAGCAGCTTCACTTTCGAGCAGTCCCGCTTCAGCAGCTTTTAGCCCACAGCAGACAGAGGTGGGGGAACCTACGGTGGCCTCACCCACACTGGATGACAATAACGACTCCTCCTCTTATCATACAGCTCATAGCTCCAGTGAAGAAGAGGAGGGGCTTGAGGACCCAAATGAGAAGCAGAACTGTCCTCATTTACAAAGTTTAAAAGAAGAACAGACACCTCCTGAATTTCCTGGAACAACCAACACGACACATTGCAGTATTTCCCCTGTACCTCAGGAACAGGCAGAAAGTCCAGACCTCAAAACAGTTTGTGATGGGATATTACCAGAGAACAAAACCCCTCAAACTCACAGCCTAGAGGGAAGTTGTAACTCTTTATCTTCATCTTTAGTTGATGTTAGGTACACACCTTCACCCTCAAGCTCAAGAAAAGGTTTCTCTGAAACAGAAAGCAGGAGAACTACTCCTGCTTCTAAGGACAGACATAGCAGTTTGTCACAGCACACTCCCACCCCTGAGTTGGAAAACTGTGTCAGCTCCTCTGCATCTGTTACCACACAACCTGATTTTTGGGAAATATCTTCAGAATCAGAGAGCATCTGTAACCACAAGACATCCCACTTTACTGAGCAGCCACCAAATAAGGTTATTGCACCATTAAACTTTCAGCCTAAAGTTATTATATCATCAACTGACATTCTGTTATCTCCGCAGCCTGAGCAAAGAGGTAGAATCTCAGTGTATGATCTATTAAGCAGAGGCTCCACACCAGAATTAAATGACCATCCTCAGACCCCTGAACCTATTTCAAGTCCTATAAATGTCAAAGAAGACATAACGGTCTCTGTTGAGCTAGACACATTGCCACTGAAAACAAATGATACAGTGTCCACACCTGACCTACAATATACATCTCCCTCACCTGTAAACTCACCCGCACCATCACCTGAGCCAGGGAATATTTCATCTGAAATAATAAGGCTAAACAGTCCAACGCCTTCACCAAGCCGACTCAGCCCCAGCTCACCCCACAGTACTGCAACTAGATCTCCCACTGCTGCACTTTCCCGTCAAGAAAAGTACACTCCACCGGCAAGTAGAACCTCACTGTATTCACCCATAGTGACCCATTTGTCCCCATCTCCCGCGTGTTCACCTGTCGTTTGTATAGATAAAGCCACATCTCCTGAAATCAGGATTACAGCTTCTTCACCTGAATTGGAAGATGAACTTAAGAGCCCTGTTTTTGAGCCTTGCTCAGACTCACCTGTAGTTGAGCTTCCTGCATCCCCTCACATCTCAAACATATCTTATTCCGTTGTTCAACCTGCAGACCAACCCTCTCCTGCTTTTTCAGAAGAACCTTGTCTTCCTGTATCACCCATACCAGGAGACTGTAGTCCAAGCAGGTACTCTTCTCACAGTTCACTTGTGTTTGAACTGCAGTCACAACAACAGTCTGAAGACAGACATAAAACACCTTCCCCAGAAATAAGAAGTCAAAGCCCTTTGTCTCCACTTGGTCAAAGTCTCTCACATCACCACATTTGTAATTCATCACCAGATTCTGAAGTTGTTGAGCGGCTATTATCTGAAACACTATCTGAACATAATAAGTTTCACTCTTTTAATGACACATCTGTGGAACAACAAAACTTCCATTCTTCAACTGATGTAGCAGAAACTGAAGTGTCTACACAGCCAACATCCCCATTTAAACTGCATTGTGAAGACTCTGATGCAATTGCAACAAAAATCAGAAGTGTTTTGCCTGTGACTCCAAGTTTTTCTCCTCTACCAGTGTGTTTATCAGAATCAGAAGCCACAGAGACAACAAGTGAAGTGCAGTCTGCAGCTGAGTTAGGTTCAAATATATATGCAGAAAAAAGAGACATAGATCTTTATTATAGTGAGGGGAAAGGTGATTGTAAAAAATCCCCTACTGTTGTGAACTATTCTATAACTGATCCTGTGTTACCTGTCAACAAAAAAAACATCTTACCTGTACCCAAGGAAATTACAGCTTTGCCAGTTAAAAAATTGAAAAACCACAGTCTCAGTTTATTAATTACTCTCAGTCACCTCCAAGTAACAACACATTCAATATAAATCTTACTCCAAAGCCTTTTAGAAGGCAGCTATCAGGAACAGTTGGAGCAGAAAACAAAAGTAATTTAAGAGAGAACATGGCCAGCCATGTAAAGAAGAGGAGAACACCTTCTCCACCACTCACCAGATTTACACCTGTCCACATCATTGCCCCTGAAAAGCCCTACAGACAGTGGCAAACCAGAGGCCGCAGCCCTCCTCAAGTTAAAACATCGCTACCCAGTGCTAATTTAAAGAAAGTGGTGACAAATACGGAAATCCCCCATCATGACCTTGTTAATAATAGCCAAGAAGACTGGTTTAGGAAGAGGAGGCCACAAGAGATGGAAAGGGGACTGCAGCTGCAGGAGAGTGCAACAGATCAGGAGCAGCAGGATTGTGAGATGTATAGAGAGAGAAAGAGGGAGGAGCAAATCCCAGAAAAGGGGGAAAAGGGGGAGGGGTGGCATGGAGATGGCAGTTACAGAGAGGAACAGGTTGAGCTGTCATTCAATGCCAAGAATAGAAAAGGCCCTGTGTGTCGCAGCACTGCTCTCACAGGCAGAGATACTCGTCCAGGTCTGCCAACAGTGCATTCCTGCTCAGAGAGCCAGCTCACCAGACAGCCAAAGCAACAACAGACCGTGCACAGGCTTTCTTCTCAACCTGACACTAGGAGTGGAAGACTTGGAAGACGGCTTCAGCCCCCTGTAACTCAGCACAAGACTACTTCTTCTGGACGTGTTGCCACAAATAAGCCTGGGAGGAGTTCGAGCTCCAGCATGGGAAGTGAGCTCGATGAGGCAGACCATGAAGTTAAGTGGTTTACAGACGTGGCATTCAGCAGCCTCTCAAGCCCTGATGTAGACTATCTGGACATGTACAACTCAAGCCATCGCTCTTCTACCAATGTTTCTCAACCATCTACCCAGGAAAGTCCAGCTGGGGTCAGTACACCTTGGTTGTCTTATGCTGACTTTAGAGGCTCAGCCCAAATGTTGGACAATGATGAATTTGCGCTACAACAACCATCTGCCTACTCCTCAGATGGGCTGGATCCTTCCAGGTGCTATGAGTTGGGAAGCTTTGAGTGTGTTGATGTGGCTGTGGAAAAAGAGGACTCTAGGAAGGTCAGAAGAGGAGTACCTAAAAGACAGATTCAGCTAAAAAGGAGAGACACCACTGAATCAAAAGATGAAAGCAGTGAGACCAGCAGTCCTGGCATCCCACTGATGGATAATTTTTCTCAAGACACTCATCAGAGAGAGACTTTATTAAGACAGCACTCTACACCAGCATCCTCACTGGATCCAGAGCCTTATGAAGAGAGTTCACCTCCTGACAAACACCAAAATGTCACAAAATCTAAACTTCAAAAATCTTCTTCATTTGATGAGTCATGTTCTAAGACTAAAATTGCCACTTGTCTCATTAAGAGTGTATTGACTAAAAAGATGCAGAGTGATGAGCTAACTGGAGAAGAAGAGCCTTGTGAGTTGGATGAAAGTGTCTCAACTACAAAAGCTGAGTCCTCAAAGTCTCCCAAACCTGACATGCATCTGTTGAGTTCGAGTCTTCAGTCAAACTCTAGCATGTTATCTGACACCTCTGGAGGGAGAAGTGACATCAATACTAAAGATGAGGTTGGGAGACAGAAAAACTTAAAAGGAAAATCAAGTCATAGACCAAGTTCAACTAATAGTAACAGAAGTGTAACATTTTCAATAGCTGACAGTGAAGAGGCTGAAGCTGAGACCAGATCAGCAATACTACAATCAGAACTCAAAGAGACACCCTGTGAAGCAGTTTCTGATAACATTCACATGTGGAAGGAAACAGAGCACGATGACTCAACAAGTAGCACTGCTGGGAACTCAGGTCCTACCACTGAAACCTGTGCCTCGTCTACTGGACATGCCACGATGACAAATAGAGAGCAGGAATGTGAAAATACACAGTCTCATAGACAAGCGCAGCAGGGTGTCCAACCCTCATACAAGCCAAAAAGCCCAAATAACTTTTCCATATCATCATTGGAAAAGAAGAAAGCCTCCCTCAATGTCTCCATTACACCTGAAAATGAAAACAAATCTTTCATTTCAGATGAGAAAGTGGAAACCTGTGTTAATGATAAAATAGAAGACGACCAAATGGATGACAAAGTGAAAGGGCCTATACACAGAGTTCGAGATGTGAGGCGACTTGTGAAAAATACGTACAATCTCTCTTTCAAAGCAACCAGTGCGACTGCTTCAGATGACACAGATTTTACCAAGGAACAAACCTCAAAGGAAAACAGTGGGGAGGTCACCCAACAGGAGAGTATGGGGTCGCAAGAGGTGTGGCAGAAAGAAACAACAGAGTTAAATGAGGAAACTAAAGAAAGTAATAGCATTAAAACAAAAGATGAAACGAATATTCAGCACAAAGAACAGACACCTCATTCACAACCAATGCAAATAGAATACAAGGCTGTTTGCTGGAAAGAAGATAAAAGTAAAACTCCAACAGACATGAAGACGGTAACTGATACACAGCCTATTACTGAGACACCATTACACAATGTAAATGAGACAAAAAATGAAGATGGTACAAGTTTTGATGTTCAGAGTAAGGATAAAGTAAGTACAGTTGTTGAAAAACAACACATATTGACACACCAGTATGCAGACAGGCCAATGCTGGGCGGTATCCCCAAAATGCCAAGTAAAGAAAGAGAAGTGTCAACTGCTATTGTATTAATACGGGACAACAGCAGAACTAAGCGGGCTGCTTCTCCAACTCATGAGGAGTTTCCAAGAACTGTCCCAGCTTCATCACCTGGGCTTTCGAGTACTCCTGGTGGCAGTGGACACTCAGTTTCAATGTTACTGAAAGAGAAAGGTTATCAGGCTGATATTGGAGCAGTTGTGGGAGAGGGTCAAAATGCAGGTGGCAGTAAAAGTGCCCCATCTAAACATGTGAACTGCTTAGAGATTCCTCTTCAGACTTCAGGAGAGACTCACAGAGAAAGAACATTCTCCTCTTCATCTGCTACATCTGGATCTACAGCAATGCCAAGCAACACTGAAACTAAAACAGTAGAAGCAGAGAGTACCTCTGCTAAACTGGATTCAACTAATAAAGTACACCATTTGCCACCAAAATCTGCTACAGAGCCACCACCTGCAAACAAACAAGGAGCACAAGGAGACTTTGAGACTTTAAAAAGATCAGATCCAACATTTCCTCCAAGATCTCCTGCAGTACGGAGATTCAAACCTCAGCCGATAGAAGTTAAGTCAATGTCCAAAGAAACAAATAAACAAGATACAACTACAAGTATCTCAGGAAATAGTAGACATCAAGCCATCGAAGTTAAATCAGTAGCTAAAAATTCTCAAAAGCCAATTGTTCCACCCAAACCAAGCTGCAAGTTTAAACCTCTAGATTTAGGAGCAATGCCAAATGAGACACAGAGACTGCCCCCTGTATCTTCAAAACCTCACACAGAAGATAGATCACAAACAATTGTTGTGTCTTCACCAACAATTTATAGGAAGATTCCCAATGACTCCACTTCAAATTATACAAGAAAGGTCGCTGTGTCTTCAGTGTCAAGCCTTAAACCTCCACCAAACAAACCAACGGCTTCCTCTAATGTCTCAGCCCAGCCCCCATCATCAGAGAAGGACACAGAGGCAGACAGACAGCAGCGACCAGGGCCTCACTCACAGAACTCCAGATACATACAAAGGCATCCCACTTTACCTCCAGCTCCTGGAACAGTTAGTGGTCCTACCATTTCCTCATCTACACTTTCTGATGCAACAGGACACCAACCCCAAGTACCTGCCCAGACAGGGGCCATCCAGAACAGCCAAACAGCTGCTATGGATTCAAACAACCAACAGCCACATCTTAGGATGCCATATCCTCATGAACCAGCAACAATGGACACTTCAGATAATGTACAACCTGCTCCTATTTCCACAGGCCCTGGATATATCCGCCAGACTTATCACAGATCACTTTCAAATGAATGCTCCCAAAAAACAAACAACCTGCACTTTTATGCCTCTGATGACCCGCCAAGCTATGATGACAGAGAAAGCTTCAGTCCTCTCAGGTTGCCAGATTTGCCTCCAAGATCAAGCCGTTATCAACCCTCATCTCGCCATCCTCCATGCTCCTGCACAACTGGCTGCCCCTCACACCCAAGTCTGCCTCATCCTCACAACAGCCCGCACAATCTTACCCCACCTGCCCCAACACACTCTCCAGGACATTACCCAGTCACCCAGCCTGCCCTCCGGCCTCACCACTGTAGATCTGACCCTCAACCAGTGACATACCAGCCCACCTCTCCCAAAGCTAGCCCCCTTGGTCCTGGCCCACCACAAGGACTATACCCGCCTCTGCACCAGCCTCCTGCATGTCCTCCTCACCCATCACTTATGCATGCTTACTCTGCTGAGCGGCCCCTGCCACCAGCCCAACATATTGATCCCCGTAGACCTCCAGTGCACCGCTCCCCTCAGCAGCCTGCAGCAGTGATGGCAGGGGCTCCGTACCCAGATCCTAGCCACAGCCACTCTCCAGGTCTCCCTCACATGGACCCACACTATCTGTGTGCACCTCAGACTCTAGGGCCTTCATATGGCTCAGAGTATGGAGGTGACAGCTCCAGTTTATACTCTGAGAGCAACTATGGACAAACGCCTCGACGTGTGCTAATGGATCCAGAAACAGGGAAGTATTTTTACATCGAGGTCCCTGTTCAGCCCCTGAGGAAGATGCTGTTTGACCCCGAGACGGGTCAGTATGTGGAAGTACTCATCCCTCAGCAGGCCATGTCCCACTCAGGCTTGTACCCCCCCTCAGCACCTAATTATCCCCCTCTTCACAACACCAACATGTATGCGGCAGCTCCACAGTACATGCCCTACACAGCCCCTCCAGCCCAGCCTCAGCCACCCCGTTACCCCGAGTCTTCTGCTGTAGCCCCCATGCACCCACATGGGCCTGGGGTGGGCTATAGGAATCCTCCTGGTCAGGGACCCAAATCTGAGACCCAGGGCCATCCACCAGTGGATCCCAACTACCTGGAGGGCATGTACTATGTGCCCACAGGAATGAATGCAAGCCCCAATCCCACCCCTCCCGACTACTATCACAAACACCCTTCTAACCTTCCCCCTAGTGGGGGGAAACGCTCTTGAAATAGAGGCCGCCCTTCTGGAGCCTCCAGAGTTTAAAATACACAGGATATAGAGGGGGACTGTCTAATGTTAGCTTGCTGTTATTTGAGTTTTCTTATTCCTATTGAGGACACCAATCTTTGGATTTTCATTTGGTACTGCTTTTTTGATATGCTGCTTGGAGAAATCCTGTGTTGATGGTTAAAAATGTAACACGATTTTCTATGAAGCATCCTCAAATAATACAAGACTTTTTCACAACTATTATAATTTGTGGTACTGAGCAGGCACTGTTAATATTTGTTCATCTGATATATTTTCATATTTATTTTATTACTGTCAGATGAGTGTCACCTGATGTTTGCAACAAAATTATAATAAATGGAATATGATTATTTACAAAAAGGTCTCAACTTCTTACATATTCACAACATTAGGGTATACATCTATAATAATAGTAATAATAATCCAAAAATAAATAACACGAAAATAAGCATTATCAATAAAATACTTAATCAGTTGTTGACAGTGTTTTTAGCTTTTGCTTATGGAAGATCAACATCCACTAAAGTGATGATTTAGTGAAGTTGAATAATATAGCCTTAAGTCAGTTGTACTATACATGTGCTCTGAAGTAAACCCTCTAGATGGCGCCAAAGACCAGTGAAGTTTTTGATGCCCCTATCAGAAAGGACTGAGAAGCTGGGGTCTGAGGACACTTCACAAGAGTTTCTTTCTACTAGATAAGGTCACTACTGCTGTTAGGGGCACATCCAGTTTGGCTTAAGTTTATCCATACATTTGAATCTGATGTTTTGAACCTTTCAGGACCACGTAGTTTAAACTGTTACTTGAATATATAGAGAAACATGGCACATCTTGATTGACAGCCAGAAGTTATTCTTTAATTTTATACAAATGTGTTGGTCCAGTGTTATTATTATGGGACTATTTGAGCAGATACCATGTCAGTAGTACATGGTAGTGGAACAGTAGTGCATGGCTTTGTTGTATTTTTATATGTTACTATATTTAAATGTGCTATAAATAAAAGTGATTGATTACCATTAGTTGGCTTTTGAGTTTATTTATCAATATCAACTTTCTTAATATATTGACCGAATTAACTCACTATAAGTTTTGACAATGCATGTTTTACTTCTTTTAGCATCCTTACAGCATAATGCATAGCAGTAGTCCCTTCTTTACCACACCCTGAGTAGGAGGCACTGACTTTGATGTGTATCCATAGGATCTTGATGGTGAGTGGAAAACGCCTTTCTCCCTGTTGTTTTTGTATTATCTAGAATGTAGGTGGCATGGGCAGGGGACAAGATAAAAGAAGACAAAGAGAGAATGAAATCTGTTGTGTGTTTCCTGACATTTTTGTTTTATTTTTAGCAATGTGACTTGTGCCTGTCAAGCAAAAACTTCAGTTGATGTTTGGTAAATGAGTAGTTGTATGTTTTATATTTCTAATTTATTATTACCTTTATGGCTGCTGAACATATACTTCAACAGCATAACGTCAGTACAAAAGTTTTAGTGTTATAACAATGCAAAACAAACACATAAAATATGCCTCCATGGCTATCTAAGTTATCACACATTTTTTTACTTGTTGGTGCTAAATACCTCATAACCAAGCCATAATGCATGTTTATAGACTATATCTGCCAATAAAAAGCCTTTGAAAGATGCAGCTCAACACATGTTAGAAATGTAGTTGTATGTTTATCATACCTGCCCGAGCATGCCCATATTAGGCATACATCCGAGAGGAAGTGGGTGGGGCTGTTACAGAGATAAGGGAAGGCCCCTGAGCGCCTAATTTCCTAGTAACAATATTAAGTGTTGTCAGACTAGCTCTTGTCAGAGCATGTGTGTCCACCAGGTGGTGTGTACCTGTGACTGCGTCACCTCCTATGATTAATTTCTACAGTTACTTTACCATCTGTGTTGTTGTCACATTGGTCTAAAGCAGATGTTTTCTCAGCCAATTGCGCCAGACATGATCAGACTTCATATAGTGTTTTTTACTTACTTTACTGTAACCATTTAAATATATATTTTAAGTATTTGCTGTAAAGGCATGAAAGAGGACAAATTTTGACTCGTGCTAACATAACTCTGGTTTCAAACATTCAATAAACATTCAAATCCTGCTGTCGATGAGGGCTACTTTTTAGCTTTGAAGTTTCCATGTATATACAGTTTATACTGTATCCCATTTTATCTATATTTTATTGCTATTTGTAATGTGGCAGAAATGTAGGACAAAAAGCATTAAATTGCCTTGTCTTGATAGAAACCATTGTCTAAAGGGACTTTCCCCTCTAAAATATGTAAACATTTCTTAGACATATTTCATTTGTAGTGGAAATCGTTGGTCTAGACTAGTCTGGTCCTTTAAGTGTCCTGGGACCTGAATGTCTGAGAAGGAAATTATTGCTCTGAACTTGAGGTTCTCCCCATCCCGACATAAGAGGGCCGTTCTCACTCACATAAACAGTCTGCATTATCCCGTCGTAGGGATGAGGTAGCCACAGATGAGGTCACTGCCTGATCACTTTACCCGCAGTCTCAGCCAAGCGCAGCCGATCAATGAGGAATGGAAGGAATGAGAGAGAGAGTGAGAAGGAGAGTGCATGTCAGACTTTTACTACCGGCCTCCTGAATCACTATGAGATGATGACAAGCCCAAATTCTTATTGATATCATGTCATGTAAGATCTTCTCTGCTTTTTAATGTACCACATATTGAGTTTGACAGCACCATTAAGTGAAGTAGGCTGCGGACAGGTCTGGTTGATATTAGCATGGGAAACTTTTGTCTTTTGTTGCCATGGTTGGTGACGTTATGGTGTGCAGGGGTCAGTAGATAGTTGAAGTGTGAGGTAAAAGTAATGAGTCATGCAGAGGTGACCAGGGCCTCACAAACAGTCACCAGTTTAATTATACCACCATTAAACATTGAACCACTGTTTATTAGCAAGAGCCGGGAAATATTTAATATATAATAATATTTTCAATATTAAATATTTAATATATCATATTTGATTTACCAGTTCAAAATAGGAAAGATTAATGTCTGAGAGAGACAAAGGTTTCAATACTGCAGCCAAATTGTTATTTCAAAGAAAAAGAAACACAAATCAAACACATACTTTGCACTGTTTACCAGGTCTAAAATTAACCTTGTTATATGACCCAAAGTTAATAAGTTGTCAACTTAAGCTGCAATTGAAAACACCCAAGCTCCTCCTACAAATGTCAATGTGAAGATGTAGTAGTAATATAATAGTTTGACTGAAGAAAAAGTTTCAGTGTCTTAAAAGCTTTTCTTTATTTAGTAAAATGCGTAAGTACTTACTATTACTGCTGGAGAACAGGTTTTAAATAGCCTAGTTAAAATTCATAATTTATAAATGTTTTGATGAGTAAGCCAACTGGTTTATCTTGCTCCATGACTTTTCTCTTTTATAATGTTAAAATTGCCCTAGCTACTCCAAATGGTATTGGTAGGGTCATTTTCAGCTAGGGTAAGGTAAAACAGCGCTACAAATAATGCATACTAAGCCCTAAAACAAACTTGGTCAGCTAGTCAATTCTACGATCTGTTTGAATCCAGAAGGGTCTGGAATCAGACCATAGAGTGAAAAACCACTGTCCTAACTTGGGACAGTCCAACTACAGCCGCTAATTTCGAGCATCTGTCTCTTAAAAACAGAAGCCATCTCCTTTAGAAAATTCTTGTATCATTCAGAACAAAATATACACAGTATAACTTCTTTTACATAAAGTAGAATTTGGTCCTTCGATTGTTGATTCTGCAAAAATCCATGATGTGCTCTGTGCTGTTTTTTAAGCCCCCATATTTGTTTTGGCACGACTGCGTCTTTCTAATTGGTCAACCCTCTTGTCAATCACGGTCTCTGAAATTGGGGAGACAGGATATGGTTCCAGACCCACTCGTCTTCGTGAAGTTTTGTCAGTGAAGTCAGTGTAAGGATCAACAACAAAAAAAAAAGTCAACAAAGTTTTTCGTGAAGTTAGTGTCAGGATCAACAAGATAAGACAAGTGCTTCTGCATTGCTTTACTAGTTTTGTTGCTTGGAAATCTAAATTGTGCGTGGCGCCAGTGTGGGAAATACATCACTGTCTCATATTTGTCATCACTCCTCATGGGTTATTTCAGGTAACACCCTACATCAGGAATATTGTGCAAAATTACTAATTCATTTTCTACATAATGGAGAGGCTGCTTACAAAATTATGTAACTGTCAAGTCATGAAAATATACTTTAACAATACACAATGGGCTGAAAACAACAACAACACCAAATTAACAGATTTTGTTATAGTGGAGGTAAAATTGCAGTTTAATGCATGTAAAATATGTCATCTTGAAGGAGGCATCTATTGGAGGAGGCATCTATTGTTATTGAGATTCCTTCCCTGTCAATGGCGCAGAGGCAGCACTGAGATAAGCATCTTCTAAAACAATATCAATGGATCAGTTGTCCTGTTCTGGGTGAGTTGTGTATTTTGGACTGAGCTTATAGAGATGCTTTAGATGTGTGAATGTGACACAGATGTCTGATAAGGGTTGTGTGGACAGGTCACCTGTGGGAAACACCATTGTTCCTCTGTGTGTGTAGTGTGGTCTGTGTAGTGTGGTCTCAGGGTTTTTGTGACTTCTCTCCTGAAACTACTTTTAAATGTACTCTTAAATGGATCTAAATCTATAAACTCTGTTCTTGCGTCACTTACTGTGTGCTGTGAGCGCTGGCCCTCTCTCCACCCACAGGTTCATTCCACAGTATCAGTGGTTTAAACAAAAAAACACAGTTTGGATGGAAACCATAGCAACAAGTTACGAGTTCTGTGACTTGGCACTGCACTCACCACAGCGCTGGGCAAAGCTTCTGTGCACATTATACAGCCACTGTTCACTCCTCTCATAATGTTGGTTTGGTTAATGAATGAGTTTAGCTAAATGGTTAATTCTGATGAACATTTAAGATTGTATAAACAACAGATGAGAATTGAATCTGGAAGCATTTATTTTGGATATATATTTAGATTGTGACCACCAGCCTGGACCATGCCAGTCATGCTAACTAGCTGGGGTAGGGCTATATTTACAGAGGGCAGGGCATCCATCATCACAGCACAGAGGCAATGGCAGGCAGGGAGCGAGGAAGGGAAAGTGTGGTCCATCTTTCACCACAGTCCAATCCTGGGCTCGCCTATTTAAAACACCTCACAATCTGACCTCAGCGGTGCCCCAGGTCAAAACTACTGGACCTACAGCGCTGCATTAACAATAGGTACACCAGTGTGTTATAGCATGCTAGTTTGTGTTCACCACAGAACATGCACATGTGCACTGCAAACACATCTTTACTGCTCATGTGAAAAGGTTAGCGGTGATAAAACGGGCAATTAAATAAATCTCATGTTGAAATGGACTTTAGCTCTTGGCACTGTGCACCTGCATGACATCAGCCCATCCCAGACTGAATAACTCATCAACTGTCACACAAACTGGATCGTCTGTCTGATGCTGCAAATAGACAGATATGCATTTACAAATGCAGACAGTCTCAGACACAAAGACTCATGCTTCATCGTGGCTTTAAAATGACTGTTGTGATTTGCTTTTGATTACCAGTGCAATGATACATAGTAAATGTGCTGAGGGTCTTAAGTGTCCAGTGTGATGTTTGGCATGTGTTTACACAGAGGGTTGCAGCCGATGGCTCTATTGACCTGGCATCTCCTTTGGTTAAGGCCAAGTCGTTAGCACATTGAAAAGAGAGAAAGAAATGTGCCATGTACGGACATTTGTCTCTGAGCTTAGAAACATTGAAACCTAATAGCATTTTAAATCCCCCTAACTGCAGGAGTATTAATAACCCCCTGCACGCATTTCAACTCCACGTAAGATGAACGATTGTCCAAACGCAGGTGTAAGTTATTACTGATGAGAGGCACCAACATGTTGTCCATGATTTTGCACTAGTAGTTTAAGGCTTTGGTAAAAAAACAACATTCAAATTAGGTCAGTGCAGGGCTGCGATTAGGTGTATTTTGCATTTAATGACATCGTACTAATTTGTAAATGAACACTGCCAACTATCCTGCTGTCCTGGGCCCTGTGAAAGAACAAGACTCCTGGAGGGTGAGGTCATGAGTGTTTGTCGATCCAGGTCCTGGCAGGGGGCTCATCCTAAATACAGTGACTGTCGAGGGAATGCTGCCTATGCACCAACTCGTCAATAATCTGTGCAGTACCCCATCTTCATCAAACAGACTGGTGATTATTTTATTCTAAACAAATTGTGCATTGTTCAAATGGCCTTGAAGCTGCTTCCTTTCTGCAATAAACTTAGATCACAGCTGCCTGTGTTTTTATGAACTGAGGCGTGTGAAATAAAACCGCACATACAGGGGCTCAAACGATTGGTGCTATAAATTGTGCATGTGCTGATGGCTGTACTCTGTGGCCAGTCATAGTGCAATCTTAAACATTTCTTATAAATATACAATAGCAGTGTCTTATATTCAGCAGTAGAGAGTTACAAGCCATTTTGTCCTGGTCCCAAGCTGGACTGTATGTTACTGTGTCAGGAATTATATCAAATTTAAAACTATTCAAACTTTGAAAATAATGTAATGTATTGGGCAGAAAAAAGGGCATAATAATGAGATGGTCTGTTATTTAGGTGTTCATATATGTGCTCTAGGTCATCCAGTTTAGGAAATATACTGAGTCTGATTTGGAAAAATACCTGCCTGCTCCTGTTGAGGAGGAAGCCTCCTGTAGGACATTCCTGAGTTGCGAAAAACGTAGTTTGTCAGTGTGATGTCATTACAGGCTCACGGACATGCCTAGGCACAGCACGTGTGTCACGCCTCCACACACCTATACAGCACCAGGTAGGAAAATCTGATAATGAGAAACCAATATAGAGACTGCACAATTTATGGATTAATGTGATGACCTTTAATCTGGGCACAGATTTATTAATACACTAGAAATGATTGTTGTTACAACTCATTGAAACAGAACATTGCTCTATTTGTGTGTCATAACACATAAGTAGCAATTGTGGGTCATAAGTAGCAATTAAGAAAATACATGTTATGTTTTGATAAGCCATGAACATTAGGAATGGCTTTATTTGTCATTGACAGCTGAGAAACAGACAATTGAGAGAACATTAAGGGCTAACTGAACTTGAGTACTATGTGAGTATTGCAGTAGCGCTTCAAATTTCAAATCCAGCGACCCACCCTGACCCATTTGACCGATCCTTCAATGCCCTGGGGCAACCTGTTAGGAGCAGTGAGTAGTCCAACAAGGTTCATTTGGTCATTTGATAATTTATTTTATTAGATTATTTTTTCAGACCAAGGTTTAGTTAGTTAGTTTGTTTAGTTTAAACTAATGCTTGGTCTGAAAAAATAATCTAACAAAATAAAAATAGGAACACTGGCAATCACGGTCCAGTTGAGACTCATCTCCAGAGTTTGGTCACGATTGCTATTGTGCAATACCTATTGTACTATTATGTCGTAGGTGGAAGAGGGAAGCCTGAGTATCTAGAGAATATACCCATCAGGAAAAACTAGTTTCACCTGGCCCAAGCATCAAACCCAGGTCAACCCCTGAGGACAGGTGAGTGTCAGCCGCAAAGCACCAATATACCACAATAATATGCTGTGGTCTATATGTCATTGCACTCTTCCATTATATACTCAAGTCAACAGCCCTATCAAATTTGTAAAAACAACTTTCAAGATCACCTGATACAATTGACCCATGCTATCATTAGTGAGAGCTGTTAATGTGCCAGTTGTTTTTTTATGTCATGTAATGGAGTTGCTGGTCTATATAAAGTGTTGCAGGTGTTAAAAATTATGAATTCTGTAAAAGTGATATTGGACACATGTGGACTTTTAAAACCCAGGGGTTCCATTACTGCTGCTGTAGTTAACTTGTTATCCCAATAATCTAAAATGTCAGCCCTATAAACTTTACATGGGGAACTGAGCGTTTATATCATTGAGGCAGCACTGGTGTGTCAGCAAAGTGGCACCAAGGATGCAGATTGGTTCATATTTCTAGCGATATCCACGTCACATGTCTCCCACTCATTGGCTACATTTTTCACATAATCCACGAGGCGCTACTCAGACTGGTGAAGTATTCCTGGTTCCTAGTGTCCGCCAGGAGCAACAGAAAAATAAACTTTGGAGACTTCTTTTTCCTGCAATCAAAGCCATTTCTTTTCCATAAGTTTTACTCCTGTGAATAGAACCACATTGTCCCAAATGGAATCTAAATTGACAGAAAGCTTATGTTGGCCAAATGTTGCAATTTGCAGGCTTGTGTTGTCAGGGATTCCCCGTTCATATTACACAGATGCATACACAGTGGAATGGCCTAGATCGCAGCAGTGGAGACATTTAGGCCTTTGAAAGCAGCATTGTGTGAAGGTCAGTGTTGTAGTCTTAGGAATGGGAGATCTACAGTTGTGACATTGGCCATTCACTGCGAGGCTGAACAGTCGACTCCTGTTACAAGAGTTAGGGCAGAGGAGGATGAGGAGAGTTTCCTGGAGTGACTACTGCAACTACATGTCTGACATACTATCAGAGGAGTAACTAATGAGCAGCATCAAACCAAAAAGATTCAGTACATGAAAGTACGTGTTACTTTGTTATAGTCAACTTTATGAAGAGACCAGAAAGTGGGATGTTTTTTTCCTGCCTTGCTTTTAGAAGAGGCACTAACCCTATTTTAAATAAAGAGTACCCTGACCTGTGGTAGAACAAAAAATCTAAAATGATATAAAACTGACGATATAGATCTATCAATTACACTCCATTCATTGGAAGTTTTGCTCATTGAAAGAACCTTCAAATAAATAACTTTATCCTGATCAATGTATGGAGGAGCATAGCCTAATTTCCTGCAGCGCTAATAGCATTTTCAAAAATATTCAGTAGCTCCCAAGTGAATAAACAAACAAAAAATATCTGAAAATAACTGTATTTTGTAGAATATCCTCCAAGTGACGATCTAAAGACAGAGATATTGTTTTAGCGTGACTCACATTTTTGCCACTGGTTCTTTAACCTTAACTGGGTTTTAGTTTCAAAATGACCGATGTAGATACAAGAAACACATTGGCAGAGTTCATGTATTTTCTACATAAAAAACAGTTTGAGACGTGCAATTTCTAAAATAATATAAATTATACTGTATTATGCTTAACATATTCAGTTTTTCATATTAGCTTTATACACATGGTAGCCTTTACCGTTACTGAGTAAATATACTCTGTCTGGGTCATAAAAGACCTTGAGTAGAAAGTAATGATCCAAATCATGGCATTGACTTTCATTTTCACTGAAATTCATGAGATGACTACACTAACTGAACATTTAAGATATTCAGAATGAGCAACCATGAGCAGTCATTATATTAATCAAAGTAATTAACTTATTCTATTCAAAATTATGAATTTGATTTTGATTACTTTGGAAAATATATTGAGTTGTTTAAAATTGAAATGCTTTTACTTTATGACCCATAAATCTAACTTTAATCTGCACAGCATCTAGACCGTGAGTGCACTTTGCTCTATTTTAACTTTTCGGTTGCTGGTTACACTGGCATGGCTGCAAGGGGTGGGTGTGTCTACCTCCTCTCTGAATATGAATCACATTGACATCAACCTGCCAACACTGTGAAATGGGAAAGACAGACAGGATGTAAGTTTATGATCAAAATTAAATTATATTTGCCAACCTTTACCTGTGTTTGCTTATTTGTCACAGAGCACACCCAGGTAGAGATTACAGGCTAGGTAGACCCTGTCACTGTGCCCCTATTACTCAGTTGTCAGTATATTTCATCATACTCTGATGCAATGGCAGGAGTCCAGGACAATGACTGTGTAGCTTTTAAGCTTGTTTTATCTTGAGCTCACATTTAGCCAGAGAGACAATGTTACTCAACACAATAGTTTCATTAATAGGAAAATATGTTTAGTTTACTTAATCCTTAATGCTTACAACAATTACTATTATTATTTACTTATGTAATTATGTACACTAATGGTTAGAGAACCTATCCACCAACCAGGAGGTCAGGAAAATATGTTTAGTTTACTTAATTACTTAATTGTTTTTTTTTTCATACTGCAAATGGCAAATAAACTGAACTAATTCACTATTATGTTGTAATGTAATGTTGCATAGCTTCTGGCGAACACACAGTATGGAAAACATGTAGATCATGTTTGGATTGTTCACTATTTGAAGTATTCACCTGAAACTTTACAAGTATTTGATCCACTTGAAGGACACTGGTTGTATAATCTGAGGCTGGTTCATTGTCAGGGTCCACATTCTCCAGCTGTTGGTCTGACTGTGTCTTCTGGGCCTATGGCAGCGCATAGTGAAGGTGTGTCCGCACTGATCAAAGGATTGGGCTCGATTGTCTTTCATGTTAAACAAAGGCGTTCAGAGATGGCCACTGACTGAAAGCCTGTGTGTGGCAGTGGAACATTCCACATTCGAAATGTGATCTCAAAGGAGCCTTTGAAGTTACCTGAGTGCTGCCTGGTCATCTGTGAGTTCAGGTTACGTCAGTAGACCCTCTCTGGACCTCACATCTTGCTAAATCATCAAATACATTCAAGATCTTGACACATATTTATGGTAATGTTGAATTAAAGTGATGACACATGGCATCTATAAGACAGAAATGAGGAATATCAATAAGTTGCATTAATATGACTGAGCGCCATTGCTCAAATGGATGAGAAGGATTCTCTATAATGTCGGAAAGTTTGTCTACTGATTTACCTAACTGTCTAGTTCATCTACATGAGCTTTGATGAGCCCGGACAACATCCACAGAAGCCCCGTGTAAAGCCCTGTAGATTGTTCCTTTGTGCATCATCATCATCATCTTCATCATCATCATCATCATCATCATCATTTACCTGCATTTACCTGAGAGGTCTCTCTCACCCACACCTCATTAATCACTTCCCTCTATATTCCTGCCACTACATGTGCAGTAGACATACTACATGGCCTTTGTGCTTTGTGTACATAAGTGATCTGTACTTCCACCAAAATAAATCATACTATCAGCATACAAGTCTCACGATGGTAAATCCAGTCTATCATTATAAAGTTGTCATTCAGTTTTAAACAAAAACTTTATATCTTCCATCCAGAACATAGATGGTCACCATGAACTCATCAGTTATTTTCTCACAAAAATGCCTCCAGGGCAACATAAGAAATGTTAACATTGTTTCTCCAGACTTATCTTGATGTGTGCAGCTAGTAAAAAGCCCTTTAGGCTAAAGGTTATATTGTTCATTGTTTTGTGTCAAGAACAAAGTTATGGGCGAGCATAGGTCAAAAGCAGAGTGGCATGCTGAAGCCATAGCAGCAGTCACACAACTCATACTTTCTTAGTCTTAGTCAGTAACTCCATATTTGGCAGTCCTGCTGATTTATGTCTTGAAATGGGAAATGAATAGATTTTTATGATTTAATACATCAAACACTTGTTTCCTGAAATATTGTTGTCTATTTTTCTTTATACTGGCATTACCAATAGTGTTACTTTTTATTCTGAACCAGTCATGAAAGCTTTTACATCATAGTAATGAAGAAGATTTAAGTGCATAATATAGCATACACATTAAAAGCCTTGGTGCCTGCTTGTCTCTTATCATAACAATACCACATAGTAATGTTCCTGAGTAATACTTGGCAGTGGTGCATTGGCTGAAGGGGGAAAATGCCTAAGACTATCATAAGGCCTTTACTGGAGGGTCTACACATTCCACCGAAACAAAGCAAACTCATAAAAAGACAGAAACAGGATGCTTTCTGCACCACACTTTCCAAAAGTAACCAGGAAGTGAGTTTTAGCTGCCAGTCTGAGTAAGATTCTGACATAAAACACAAATAGCTGTGGCCAAGCTCAAGGGGACTATGGGAAAAAGCCTTCAGTGTGCTTCACCACTACGTTTCTCCATTGTGGCATTGTGTTTGCAGTAGTACCGTCTGTACCACTGATTCATATTTCAGGTCAAAAGGTCTGCGACATGAGGTCCTTTCAAACCTGCTGTTCTTATATCCTTTAACAATCACACTTCCTTCACTATTGTTATTTCAGCTTCTAAATGTTTGTTTAAGACCAACTCAAAACTGTATCTGAGACTTCTGATGCCATCCATCTGATTTGAGCTGTGTGTGAATTGTCACATATTGACTTGTAGATTCAAATGTGTCAATTATCAGATTCAGTCTTTTTGAATGAGAGGTCCACAACCAGTCTGTCAAAGTCCATGGTTTGGACTTTGGCCAAAGATATTTTTTTAATTTAAATTGTGATTATTAAAAGCATGGATTATTCATGTTCAGAAATTGATAGTAAAAGCCATATTTTTTTCAATTAAATCTAATAAAATGTGATTGATCAATATGAGAAAAAAAACCTGATTAATTATTTTGTATATCATCCAGCTTTACATCTGGTGCATTGACGGTAACTACACTCTTTTTTTAGCCTACCAGATTTCCATAGACCCTAGTGACATTGGCTTTTGACGTCTTGCCTGTAGTTTCATCTCTATGTTTTTTTGGCTTCCTCCGGATTGTGGCAGTTTTGAGACAACAGCGGAACTGGCCGGAGAGGAATGCACCATGACACACTGCTCTGAGCAGCCACACGACTGAAAAAGACAAAGGTGCTCTGCGGGAGCCATGCCAAATGTGTCAGCAAGGTGGTGGGACTCTCTGACTCAACCCATGAAGACCAATATAAAAAAAAAAAACCACACAGTATAATGAGTATCGTCAGTGCAAAGAGGAAATGAATAGAACAAAGCTTGTTCAAAGTAAGGATGTGGTTTGTGATTAAATAGAATCTACTTGTGTCAACTTATGACCAAGAGAGAAGATACATTTTACAGTGGATACTTTTTACTTTTACTTCACTACATTGGAGAGCATGTACGAGTACTTTCTACTCCTCTATTTTAGATCTGACTGAAAAGTAAAAAGCACTTTTCTTTATGGTTTGAGACCTGTAGAAATGGCAGAAAAGTATTTTTAGTGAAACAAATAAACAAAAACAGCTGGTAAAATTAAGAAATCAAATGAAACACTTAAAATAATCTAAATTCTTTATTAAAAAATCACCACATTGCTGCAAAATACTTTTACTTTTTACTCTTAAAGTACATTTTTAAAGAAGTACTGTAGTAGTTTTACTTAAGATTTTTTTCATGTGATACTTTTACTTTTACTTGAGTAATCTTTTGCCCCTGTATCTGTACTTTTACTTAAGTAACAAAATTGAGTACTTTATCTACCACTGCTTATGAGACACTAAACCACATTTTAATTAAGGAGTAATGAAAAGTGTATTGATAATCTATTTTGCTCCAATATAGGCTTAACAGTGGTGGTGAAGAATATCCATATATTAGGATTTCAAGTTTACAGTTAAAAAGTTTCACAGATTTATATCAAGTATTATGTTAACAAAATGGTACATTATAGAAGTATTAACTGATGTCTTGGCAAGGAACACCCTCATCATAAATGCATTAACTGTTCCTTGCAGTCTCATTTAGTGAAGTGGCTTATGGGTTCTCTCTCATCCTGGCTCAAATTGTCCTTAGTGAAAATTTCTGTATTTGTCTGCCATGGATCCAAGTTCAAAGGCAAGGAGCAGAGCAATATCATCTAATCAGCTGTAATGGAAACTTGGCACAATGACAATAACCTTTTGCCCATTTGGCCCCATGTGTCGCTCGGAGAAACTATGTCCCAGGTACGTGTAAGACGGGGGGGTGTGTCATGTGATCACAGTGAAGTGGCCGCTGCATGTCTTCCACTTGACCAGCTCATGACATCTGTTCAAACACTTAGTCTATCTCAGGAGAAATTGAATGAAATAATCACTAGCTATTGTATTTATGTCAGCAAAACATTGGGTTCCTCTGCTGAAATCTCCTTTCAAAAAAATGAATTTGTCTGCACAGTCTGGATAGAAAAATTCAACTTGCAGCTGACCCAAGATAAACAAAACTCTTTTCAGACATGGTTTCATCCCTCTACATCCTCCGCTAACTCATGCTTCCTCTTTTGTTTATTTTTAGTCCTTTTTGACATCCATATTTTTGATGTCTATGCTGGTACTTTGAATGTGCACACAGGCTCACAGCTACCTCAGTGACAGACACAGGGAAGGCAGCTCAAAGAGCAGTGGAAAAAAGGACCAAAACAAAAACTGAGCTTGTGTTTATGAAGACAGTCTATTTTTTGGGTGTGTATAAGTTGTCTGTTTCCATTGTGGCACTTTCGGAGTAATTATCCATGAGGAAGAGGCTGTCCAAGTGCAGACAGCATATCTCCTGTAGACCAAAGATCCACCCGCCCTGTCCCACACACTGACAGGTCATGAGCAATATTGTGCTTATGTTACCAAATGTTGAAAATACCAGGAAGAACAAAATTGACTGAGACAATAGTCCTTACTGTTTCATTTGTATAGTGGTGCTGAAAGATGTGTTATTTTTAGTATCCTTAAAGCTATATCAAGATAGTGGTAGTGGAAAACAAAAAGTGTGTGGGAGTAGTTTGACTGCTAAAATAAATATAAATAAAGTTTCTGTTTGGGCCACTGTGTCATAAGAATTCCACCGACGTATGAACACAGCTAAAAATAAACTGAATGCTACCAAAACAGCACACTGACCATAACCCCTGCACAGCAGATAAAAGTATATTATTATTACCTGAAAAAAGGTTTCAGTATCGTATTGTTTTGACTATGGCAAATCCAGAAATCACTTTGCCTTACGATAAATGATAAGTAATTTAACTATAAAAGTAAAGACATGCTTAAAGAAAGATATGGAAGAGAATATGCCACCTGTTTGTCACCATAGATATGGTTATGCATTCCTTGGAAATGTTTCACAATATGGCATTAAACTTATTTATCTTGCATTTATTTAATTAAAAGGTATTTTTAATGCTCAGACATATTAAATAACACACATTCTCTCTGATGTGCTTGCCTCTCTCCCTCTCTTCTCTGTAACCTGGCCTGGTGGTGTCACCTGTTTGTCTCCATAGAGATAGATAAGCCATCTGTGGAACATTCAAAACAATAATATCTACACAGACGCAAGCAGGTTGCTGAACCTCCACTAGAAAACTTACATAGAGTACTTTTTTAGCATTTCTACATATATTACAATAATATTCATGTTTTGATGAAGTATTATGAAGTATTTTTATGCACTGCAATAACAGAGAAAAGCAAAAGTATATGGCAATCTTTCCAAGTGCAATATAGCTATAATAGAAACTACCATTTCATATTTACTGCACTCCGTGTCTGACTCACAAAGATAGTTACCCAGGCAAAAATAATAAAAGTAGCATTATCTTTTGCTCCTTATGGTAAAAAACAAAGATGAGAATTGGGTGTGTGTGACTAACTTTGACTGGGAAATATCTAACCTCATACTTCTGCTTGCTCCACAGACCAGTGGTGACACAGAGCTCACAAAACTGCTCTTTCAGCTTCACAAAGAGCACAACATCTGCAATCTATTACATCCGCACCCTCTAACACAACCCAGTAATGACCAATTTTCTCTTTTAATGCTGTTTTCTCTTTTGGCAGAACTCTCCGAAACTATAGATGCATGGTAAAGAAAAGAGGATTGTTTTAAAGTTTTGGAAGCTGTTGCTGACTGATGATGCTTTGGATAGTAGCCAGTCCCTTACGCACAAACTGTCATTATAGACCTGTCACAGTTTTCAGAGAGCCAGTCTGATGTCACTTCCCATTTCCCCATGTACTGTTTTGATGTGGGCACTTTGATGGTGGACACTGGGGTGAGGAAATACCCCGCTGGGGTGGCTACAGGCCGGGACACAGGGGAATGAGCTGTTAATGAGCAGAAAAGCAGGAGGATGTTGTGGTCACTGTGGGCACATCCACAAGGGTTGAGCTTCTCATCATTTTTGGCTTCTGTAATACAAGATAAAATGTTTTTGCTTCAATAGATTTGCATTAGTACTGTTTTATTGGTTGGCCTTATCTTGTCTTGTGTCTCTCTTTGATGGGTACTAAAATTTTAAGCCTCATTAGCCCATATATCTACCCATGTGTTTGGTATTGAAAAGGGATATATTTATAAAAGTTTTATATATATTTAGACATTGACCCAATTTTGGCCCAATTTTGGCCCAATTTTGCCCACAAACATGAGGGATGCCATTTAAATCCTGAAAACTGAGTGCACTGCCATTGTGTCCTTAGGTAAGCTCCACACAGCTTACCTAAGTATGAACATGGTACAGGAGTGAAGCATTATCAGCACCTAGGGTGGGGAGTGAGGTAATGGCTCTAATAATTTGATAAGGGCAAGGCACCCTGCTGCATTATTATTATTTAATCTAGCCCTTGCATAAAATAGTCTGGACATCTCTCCCTTCTTAGTTGAACTATAACTAATCTGGCTCATGACCTTATACCTCATAACATACTACACAATCAATATTGAGGGAGTGTTTGAGCACCCAAGGAGCAATGGAATTCAGCAACAATAAAGATGTCAGCGATGGCCCTGTAATTAAGTGTAAAGAGGGAACTCCCAGCAAACACACCTGCTATAACGAACAATCCCAGTGCTGTCTCTCACATGGCGGCCATGAGAGATGGACCAGCTAAATGAAAACAGGTGGAGAACAACTTGGAAAAATGCCACAGGTGAAGGTTTAGCTTAAAACAACAGTCCCTTTCAAACATGTCTGGGAATATCCTACTTCAAAAACAGCATTTTGTTTAACAGTTTACAGTAATATCTGTAATCCCTCAGTTAATTCTGTCAACTGACTCAAATTCATTCCTGAACTTTTGTCCAGTTGACAGAATAAAATTTTCTCTTGAAAAGGTTTACTGTAAGATTATTCACATTTAGGGGCATGGGTGACTGGAGCCTATCCCCATAACTATGGGCCAGCGGTGGGGCACAACCTGTCACAAAGCAGGTAGTTAGTTACAATTAATATAATTGAAAATAAATGATTTTTTTATTATATTGCACTTGACACAAAGCTTTTCAAAACACAAAGGAAGTTGATTTTATTCCTGTGAAACATAGTGGGTGGCTTTCCCAAGAGCACAACAACAGAATAGAGTGGAAATGGAATCATAAAACTCCCTTCAATAAAATGCAATAAGATCACCTGAGCCACTGACTGTCCCACACCACTGTATATTATTTTTAATGTTTGGATAAGTTGGATTTACCCATTTGGGTGATCTTTGGTCTCAGTTGGTGTCAGTTTGTGCACTGCCATATACAGAAGGTTGTGCTTGATCACAGCTATAACTTTTAAAAAAACATATGAACAAAACAAGTTTCCCACACAGATGTGTCACATTCGGATGGTGGCTCTGGTGTCCTCTGTCACATTCCCGTAACCCTCACAGAGGGGCTGTGTGTGGGAGTGATTTTCACACCAAAGCACAAAGCTGTGCTGGAGGCCCAGAGCCCAAACTGAAACATGTCTGACTCATGCTTAGGGGGGAAAGGGCTGAGTAATCAAAATAATAAGCACTAAGTCTCGACAGCCGCCTCAGCCAAAGTACAGTAACAGTAACTCTCTGAGATCACTCGGCGATACAGCAAATCCTCAATCAGCTGCTGCACACACTATATGTGGCCTGATTGTATCCGTCTCTCATCTTGTAATTGCCCACAGTTTAGTCAGGCTTTTACATTGCTAAGCTCTCTAATTGGCTAGTGAAGTTTGTTGTCAGCCTGGCGCGTGCCCTTTTCTGATAACAGCAATATGGAGATTAGTTGTTGTTGTCTCTGTTTGTGGATTTGATACAGAAAATGCATTTCAAATACATGGACAAGAAAAAAAAACACACACATTTAAATGAATGGATTCTCATTTGCTATCACCATTATGTAATAATTTCAGGTTAAAATCCCTTGTTTGAAGGGGACATATGTGAAATGGACATTTATGAGCTTTGGACCATTCTGAAGCTATGTTCCCTCATCTTATTCACAGTGGTATTTTATTTGAGAGAGGTGGTGAACTGGTGCAGTGGCAACAACTCGGAGTTCAATGGCCTGAAAACAGTGGAGATGATCATACTTCTGCAAAGTCACAGTTCCCCTGTGCTCCCCTCGCCCTGACTGACACCCCCCCATCACCTCCTTCCTTCCGCTTCTTCGGCACCACCGTTACCCAGGACCTCAAGAGGGAGTTCGCCGTCAGCTCTGTCATGTAGAAGGCGAAGCAGAAGATGTAATTTCTGCAGCATCTGCTGAAAGTCAAGCTGCAAACCCAGATGATGGTGCAGTTCTACACGACCATCACTGAGTCCATCCTCATTTCCTCCATCAAACTGTGGTACGCTAGGGCCATTGCCAGGGACAAACACAGGCTGCACGGAGCATTGTGCACTTCGCTGAGAAGGTCATTAGTGGTCTCTTCAAGACCAGGACCTGTATGTCTCTAGGACTTCTGGAAAAGCAGGTCAGATCACAGCTGACCCTTCTCACTTTGACTGACTATATGAGCCACTGTCCTTGGGCAGAAGGCTATGGTTCATTCAGACCAGAACCTCTCACCACAAGAACCGTTTCTACTCTAACACCTGTCACTTTATAACACCAGTTACTAACCCTTTAAACAACTGTAATTAACCTACTTGAACTGTTTGTCTGCCCATACTGCATATTTCGTATTTGTTTATTATAATGCATGGCCATAATTTTTATTTTATCCTGGTTTATACTATTATGCTTTATTTTATGTCCGTAACGCTGAAGCAAGTTTCTAGTTGAATGAATAAGCAAATGAGTGAATATTGTTCACTGACAGTGGCAATAAAACTGATTCTGATTAATTCCTCTCTGTGAGTAATGCTGTATTCGAGGCATATGTTCTCAGAATGTCTGTTTTCACTTCTACCACCCACATATCTGTATTCATTATGATTATTAAGAAATGCTCATACATTTAAAAATGTCATGAAGCAGTTTTTAACAATAAATCAAAATACATTGCTTGCTTGCTCCAGTGAACTATGAAGTGCCAGGCCCTATTAGTTCTGCAACTTTAAACAGGAAGACAATGGAGCTGTTTGTACTTATTAGTCATTTTAGATCAATATTGGAATTTGCAATGAACAGATTATAAAATAAGGATCTGCATATGTTATAGTTTAATGCAAAGAAAAAGAGCTAAAGATATCTTCATTAATTTTGTCACGTTCAGCTCTGTCCCTGCTGCTGCGTGTGTGTCCTGCTGGCAGAGGGTGGTCAGGGGCGTGTCCCAGTCATCTATGACCTCATCCAAAGGAAAAATCCCCCTGCCGTCTCTGCTTCACTCCTGCCTCCTCCCACAGTGTTTCCCATTTGCAGCGCTCGGGGTGGCGGGGGAGGTCCCTCTGAGGTCACCCACTCCACTATTAGGTTCTGGGATATGAGGTTTTATGGGAAATGTAAAATCTCAACACTAAATGAGATTATTAATTATGAGGATGAATTATAAGAGTTAGAAGAGGGAAAGGCATTGCTTCATTCAATGTTTACAGGCAAATATTTCCATCAAGTCTTGGGCACATGTTAGGATACACCCTGGAAATAAAGCCAGTAAAAGCTAAGTTTTTAAACTTAAATCCTGAAAACATGTAGCCAAGGTTTTATGGTTTTTACCAAAGCAAGTCAAATATTGATACTTTCCAGGTGTTGCCAACAACAGTCCATGGGATGTGATTCTAACTGTAGGCTCTGCTCTGTGTGAAGCTCTGGTGCTCTAATTAGACTTTAATCTGAGTTTTTTTAAATATTTTAATACAATTTGACCCCCAAAAAACTGACTAAAATAACATTACAGTTACAAGCTAGCTACTATTAGCTAACTGTTTTTCACTTAGTCACTCTCATCCTTTTGTTGAAAATCAAAGTCAGAACCATAAATGCTCGTAATGATCACAGGATGCTGAAAATGTGTTGTTTAAATAAATGTTTTCTGATTATTTTGGAACTTTTTGGTTGTGTTTGCTGATGTGTGCATTGTGCATGCACTGTGTAGCATTTGGCTACAGTCAAATGAAGCTCACAAGGCTAGCAGGTACCGGGATCATGTAAACCAGGTTAATATGAACATGTTAACACTAAAATGACAAGTTTGACACCAGCAGTTACATAAAGAGGGGCAACAGTTTGTGAATCAGAGTCGATGAAGCCTGAAGTGTGCCCCTGCTCACTTCTTATTTGGAATACGATGGCTAGCGGGCTCGCTATGTCCATTTATATATACAGTTAATGGTAACAGTGCATGTGATTCAATTTGAGCAGTAACATCTGTGAATGACAGATAGAAAACCTTAATGTCATAATGTAAAGTTCCATGTAAAGCAATAACATCTTCATGGAGAGAAGAACGTGGCATGTCAGTAAAGATACATACTGTTCCTTTAAATTCCAAAACACTAATTTAACTATACCAATAGACCAATTATTACACAAATATGGCTGCTTATTCAGGTTTAGGACCAACACAAGGAGTTAACTGGATTTGACCTCTGGTGCCACAACACTACACAACTGTAAAATTCCTGTTGTTTTGTCATTATCAACTGATTTCTCCATACAGGAAGTCTGGGTTAAATCTTGCCTAACCATGTCATGATTTCCTCATTGTTTTACCACAGGGGTCGGTATAGGGAAGGGCTTTGAACACCACCTAACCTCAGGAAAAATACAGGACCAGTAGCCCCCTTTTTGTAGTTATATGAGCCTACTGCCGTCTGCCCGCACATCCGCCAAGACTGCCTTTGTCACAAGCCAACACGTGCGCCTCTGATCTACGCAAACCAATATTAGCTGTTTCTTTCTGCTTTCAACTACACACTTGTAATGGGAGGAGTTTTTAAAGAAGCATGGGGCAGAAAAAACAGATGAGTCAGGCATGCTGTCATTGCCTCTTCCTGTCTGTTTTTGTTGAGGGATTTGCATTGACTGTGTGGTAGACGTGATAGATTTTAAACTTTTTTTTTGCTTTCATTTCTTTCTTTGTTCTAAATTTGTCGACTTTCAACAGAAGCTAATTTCTCCTTTCTTTGTAAATGTTGGTCTCCTCTCACTTCTCCTCTTACCCAGCAGGTAACGTGATGCCACGGTCAGCCTGTATGGGCCTAAATAGACCTTAGTGAGAATTTAATAGTGTGGCTCTGATACATAACAAGTGTGTGTCCAACAGAGTGACATCAGCAGTGGGGAATCTGCTGCTGGGATCCCTGCCCTGCTTTGGTGGCACTGCTTGGTCAATGTTCAACACACTATATTGAGATAAACATAAAGTGTCTAATTTTAGCACATAGTAGAAACATATCAGTTATTTAATGTAACTTATTGCCTATAGGTTTCCCTCAACATTTGGCATTTCTTGTCTTGAGCAAGACAATTCACACATGGCACTCAGTCTAGTCTAGTCAATCACAGTATGTTGAGGATCATCTGAGATTAAAATGTGCAAAACGTTTGATTAGTGAATATATTGTAAAAAACACCTCAAGTGTTAAGCATAACATACATCTTCCTCTCTCACCATCTGGATGTAATTGCTATACTCATCTATTTCCTTTCAGCATTCAATTGTTGACATGGTCATTTTTGAGATGAGTTCACAGATCACAAGTGCTCTTCTGGGAGTTGACAATTGCCAAAAAACTTGCTCTTATTACTTAATCACTTCTGGGATTCGTAGCAAACATCCGATTCACTTTGTTTGGACCACACGTGTGAGATCTAAAAGGAAGAGTAGGAAAGGAGACAGGAAGAGGAAATTTAGGTACGGATGTAGAGTAAGTGGACAGGAATAGCCAATAAAGCCCACTTGAAGCTGAGAGGCAATTTCAAATATAATCATAATATAATTATCAAGTTAATATTGCCTGAAATATAACAAAACCTTCGTCCTGTGATGGTAAATACATCTTGCATATATAAATCAACCAAAAACAAGTTACATTTTAAAGACTTATTCTTGAACCTTTTCAACCGGTTTCCACGTCTATTGATTTTTTTTAGAGCCACTCATCACAAATAGTTTTTCTCCAGTTTATACTTAAAAGGAAAGTAGAAATATTCTACTTTTTACTATTGAAGACAAAACAGTGCAAACAACAATGCACTGCTAAAAAACAGTTAATCAAATGCTATTAGAATGAGAGGAAAATTAAAGGGAGATAAATTAATCATTAATCATAAATAATCATGTATTCTGGTTGATGAAATATCCGGTTGATGTGTGATTATATTCCCAACTGTGGCTGTACGCACATCCATATCAGAATGGAAACTACCCATTGTTGCTCCTCAGCGGGACAGGAAGCACCTTTCACAACAGCCACAAGCTCCTCAAACTCATTCAGATGTCTACCACTCTGAAGACAGCGGAACTGATGCAAAGAGGCCAGTGTTAAATCAAAATTAATATTAATTTAGTCAACATTTTACACATTCAAAGCTGTAACCATCACCAGACAACCAAGTGGGTGAAGTAAAGCGACTGACTTGCCTATGAACACAACAGCAATAGCTCTAAAACAAGTATGTAACAATCAGCCTCCCTAAAAAATTTAAAAATATCATCATTCACCCAGGATGATAAGGCTAATGTGTTGAAAGGAGTAGGCATAACTAGTTTGAGTAGGTTATTGGGTATATGGGTGTTAATACTTCTTGTACATAAATGGATCAAAAAAACATCTTAATTGTTAATTTAGTTGCTTATGCCATGATTTAACCCTTGCGCTGAACATGGATGAATGTCTAAAATAGTGACTGGGACACAAGATTCTTTGGTGCTTTCTCCTACCCTAAAAGGTAAACAAGGAGCACTATTTCTCCTCCATCAGAACACTGTGCGCTGACTCCTGTCCAGCAGGACATTGGGGTAGAGGAGTGTCTTCTCTCAGTACACTTTCTGTTTGATGGCCAGCACAGCACCGGGAATAGCAGCTATGTGAGCATGACTGCACAGCCCTATTTCTGTGTGTGCCCAGACTTGACAT